>NC_142398.1:17633522-17952094 GCF_059441095.1 Idiotropiscis lumnitzeri | reverse complement strand
CTCCTCCTCCTCCTCCTCCTCCCGCTGCTCCCTGCCCTCCCATCTGGTGTATCCGTGCACCCATCCAGCCGTGGCCACAGGCATCTGTTCACCTGCTTACAGTGCTCCCATCACCATGCAACAATCAACAGTGTGAGACCGGAACCTAATAACTTGGACAGGGGCTTTCAAACTTTTTGGGTCTGGGGACCACCTACAGGGGAGATATTTTTACAAGGAAATTAATCCTTATACCAACTGAACTACCAAGGAATTATTGTCTAAACGCTTCAACCGAAACACCTTGAGTGGAGAAAATCGACAAGTAATTGACACCCCCTCCCCCCTCGGAAAAAAAGTGTTATTATTGCTTGGAGATGCCACAATAAGGTGGCAAAGCACTACTTTTATCTAAACAAAGCTCCTCAACTCACTACAAGATAGTTCCGTAGCACTGAAATGCCACAAGATGGCGCCAAGAATATTCTCGGATTGCTTTGGCCTGAGCACAAAAACAGCGAATAGGTGAGTTTTTCAGCAACTAACAGCGAACGTGTTCGGACAATTCAGTAAATGGCAAATATGCAGGGAAGCACTGTAATCAAATATATTTTCCTCGTTCAGTGGTTCACGTTTAGAACAACTCGAGAGTTATACAGATTTATATGACGCATCACAGTTAATTGGTTTACTGTGTTTATTTTATTGTGGAGCCGGTCCCTTTAATGTAGGCATGCACTTTCAAAAAATAATAATAATAGGGGGGGGGGGGGGGGGGGAACCATAATTTATTGCAAATTCTTTCGCAGCTCACAGAACCCAATTTGAGACCCCTGATCTCGGACCCCTACAATTTGGTTTTAGTCGTTTTAGAAAGACAAATGGCAAAATACTCCCGGGAGTTTAAACCCGCGCATACAAGCCCAAATATGACCCAGAATGCACTTGAAGCCTATTTGTTATTGAAGTCGCTCGAAGCTGATTGGTGCTTCAGCGTTGGGCCCCCAGCCAATAGAAAGCACACGTCGCGGCGACATCACCAAGACGCCAAATCTGTCTTGGACACTTGACTCGGTGCTATTGTGCAACTCCTCCATCAGCTGGGAGAGCAAAAGCGTCTGCTTCCACACGCTAACGCGGAACAAGACGACCACACAAAAGTCATTCCTGTTGAACGCGTGGCGTTCTCTCTCACGCTGTCTTTTCTCCTCGACGAGCGATCCTGCACTTAAATACTTTCCAGCTGACGCGGCCCAAACAACAGCAACAAGATACGTTGGGAATAGACGTCCACTTTGTCTCCAGCAGTAACAAGCAATAACTCTTCATCTTTTCTCCCTTTGTGACCGTCCAAAAAAAAAAAAAAAAAGCAGTCGTTTTAGTTTTTTTCCTTTGTACATAAAAATAGCTAAATTAATAAATGTTGAAGATGAAAAAAAAGAGCTCATGGATAGAACTTTTGCCTCTGTTGCTGACTTGTGTTTATTGTGCATTTGAAAGTCCATATTTGGAAGCGTGGTGGGCGTGGCTTGGACATTTAGTTTTTGCTGGTAGACATCCTACAAGTTAATTATTGTGATGCTGTCTGGTGCTGCGCAAGGATTCGGGATGGAAGCTGCAGAGTTTTAATTTATTACACGTGATATTCTCTCGGAGTGTGCATGTGTGTGTGTGTGTGTGTGTGTGTGCGCGTGTGTGCGTATGGCATTCCACCGGTGGTCAGGTGATCCCACATGTTGGGGAAAAGAAACGGGTTGTCAAAGTTAGCCATCCCAACTCCACTGGCATTAAGAATTGCACTTCGCCCGCTGTTTTTTTTTTTTTTTTAACCCCCTCTTCTATCCTTTTGATTTTTAACAAAACATCCTTTGAATATTTATTTCTCCATCCCTCTTTGAACAGATGTAACAAAGGGGGGAAAATAACTTATTTTCATCCTGTCTTATTTTGACTTCATTTTCGATGCGTATTCCTCATTCCTTATTTTACAAATAATGTATTTTGTGTTTTGTTGTTCTTTTGGGTTTTTGGGGGAGGGTAACATAATGTAGCCATTTTCTTTTTTTTGCTTTTGATGTTTATTCGATGGACACTTGAAATGTAAACGACCCCAAAGCTGCTCCTAGTTGCTGAGCCTGTTTCGAGTCTTGTTTGGAGGATGACCCCCCCCCCCCCCCCTTCTCCACACGACATACTCACGTCCGCAAGTTATACAACTAGATTGGCTTCTCTCCAAACCTGGCCTGCCAGTCCAGCGGAGATTGTGAGTGTGTGTGCGGAAGACGGCTGAGGTGGAGTGGGGGGGTGGGGGGGGGGTTTATCGCCAAGGGCATATGCTGAGCCAGCTACTACCCAAACTGGGGTCTTTTAGAAAGCCACTTTCCTCTTACAAGAGGTTTGTCTACTCTTGACTAGATTTGTCATATTAGTTAATAACGCGTGTCTTACACTTACAACACCTCCAAAAGGGGATTGAACAGAAAAACAAGAGTAGAGTTTGTGCTTGTTGGATTTGTTGGCACTGAATCGGAAAGTGACCACTGGTGCTTGATCCTACAAGCAGAAATGCCAAAACCACGTCAGAACACCTCAGTGTCCTCTCTCTTTCTCTTTCTCTTTCTCTCTTCTCTCTCTCTCTCTCTCTCTCTCTCTCTCTCTCTCTCTCTCTCTCTCTCTCTCTCTCTCTCTCTCTCTCTCTCTCTCTCTCTCTCTGTCTCTCTCTCTCTCTCTGTCTATCTTTCTGCCTGAGGGTCAGTTTACATTGATTCTGCCCCTCTGTAACTTTTTAGCCATCCTTGTTTCCATTTCTTCCTCATGTTGCTATGACAAAACTGCGCTATGTCACATCTTGTAAGCTGGCTGACTGAACGCAACATAGTTTGTCAAAAAGGTTCCAGGACTTTGTATGACAATTTTTTTTTCCATTTCAATGTGGGTCAGACAAGACAACCAGCACATCTACAAAGAAATGCTCTGTCCTGAAAAAAAAGGGCGAGAATGGCGGCAGGACAATACAATACAATACAACTTTATTTATATAGCGCATTTCACAACAGCTTCAGCGCGCCTGTTCACAATGGCCAGAGCATCTGGCAGTTCCTTGCCAAAAAGAACATTGTCGTGCTGAAGTAAGCGTCCTTCTCACATGGCCTTGCCCTGTGGGGTTTTCCCCACCTTAAGATCAAGGAGGTCATCATTAGAAGCTGTTTTCAAAACATCCCGACATTAAGATGGCCGTGACGACAGCGGTGAAGTATGCCTGAAGAATCCTTTCTGGAGCATGTAAAAATGTGGCACAGAAAGCTGGCAAAGTGTGTTTGACTTCAGAAGATTATGTCTGTAGGACAAACAAGTCGTTTGGATTTGAATTGCGATATTTGTGACACAAGTCCTGGTAATTTTTCTGACAAACCTTGTCAATTTTCTTTTTTTTTTTTTTTTTTACCTCTGCTGAGGTTTTGGTTCCTAACAAGCAACCTTGAGCGTGTGGTTAACTTTGCAAGTGGGATCTGCTTTTCATAGTCAAGGCAGTCCCCAATAAGTGGATGTTGCAGTGTTTTTGTTTTGTTTTGGGAAACCACACTCCATTTCGGTGTCGGTGAGGAAAACGGGTCCATGAGGTGGAGTGAAGGCAACGAGACAAGTCCCTTTGGGGAGTCGTCCTGTTGTTCTCAATTTGTGACCATCCTTTGTAAAACATGCACTCTGATGAACGTGTTTTATTGCAAAGTTGGAAATGCAATACTTACAATAAAAACGAGATTTTCAAACCTGAATCACAGACTCAACCTTTTCGTAAAATATATATATATTTTTTTTTTTGCACAGTAACTCTATTTCCCCTTGTAATCATAAAATTGTTTTTAATACTTTACAGTCAAACTGTATTACACGAATATCACCACGTTGTCAGTTTCCCCTCATGAAGATCCTTGGGCCTTTGTTTGCATTTGTTAAGATGAGCTACAATAAATAAACGAGTGTAAAATATATAATAGTGATCATTATTGATTAAGCAGTTATTTAATCAAATATGTTGTGAATATTAAATGTATATTTACGGGGAATAATTCTTTTTGGCATCGGCTCCAACTCATTCGTAACCTTATGAGGACAAGTACCATAGGAAATTGATGGACTTTTTTTTTTTTTTTTTTTTTCCAGTGCACCTGATGGCCTCCAGCGAGACCGAGCTTGTACTGAAGCACACATGATTTTCGATGTTTCTAAAAAGCTATCTGCAAGACAATGGTGGCGACCTTTTCATTTCGGGCTTTACAAGGGAACATCCAGCACAGCGCGTCATGTTATTATTTATTTATTTTTCTTCCAAGTGTTCACAGCATGTGAAATATGCTTGGAACAGTGGCTCGACCTCCCGTGTTGAACAAAGGCGCCATGACACACTGCGTAGAAACTGGAGAGAATCTTTTCAAAGATGCCAATGTCAACAAGTTCCTCCAAGATTTCAAAGAAAGGAAAATGCACTTTAGAGTGCAACTGTAAAAGGTCATACTACGCCTTCACACTAATGACACTCGCGCAAGGAAATATTTAAATCAATAAAAAAAATAAATAGGTGATCCTAAAAGACAGATCCAGTGTTAACAAAATTTGGATCAACATTGGCGCAATGTTTCTTATTTTGGGTATAGTGTGCCATGATGGGGAACAAAAAACGCATACTGAGCGTGGTTTATAATCCATCCGTAAAGGTAGATTTTATTATTTTTTTTAATATAAGACAGTATTTGAGTTTACGAACAGTGCACAGCTTTATTAATCGTTACTCAGTAAATATTGGTATTGGAATTATCACTGCGTGTCATTGACGAAACGAGTTCCGACGTCGATAAGCTCCAAGTCACAAATCGAGGACCCCTGTAGTTTTTTTTTTTTTTTTTACTGATTTAAGTACTAAGTACAAGCACGGTAGAGCTTTCGGAGGCCGATGCCAACATCTTAGAGGGTAACACGTGGCCACCTAGTGGTCCAAATGATGACACGATTGTGTCTCTAATTTTTCAGTTTTCTTTTCCTCTCCATAATGAAATATGACATTTATTGAGACAACATTCTTTATTCGTGAAGCACAATAGCATTTTTTTAATCTATGATTTATAGAGCATCTCTCTCTCTCTCTCTCTACTTCTTATCTTCATCATGCACGTAAAGGCGTTTTGTTTGCAATCGACTACATTGACTGAATGCCTTTACGTGCATGGTGGAGATTAGGAGAAGTAATGGTCAAATAATTTGACTGTGAGAGTTCGCCACAAACTGAACGTGTCACTGGAATACCATTGATCGTGGTATATTGGAAATATTAATGGTGTAGGCCAGGTGTCAAACTCCAGTCCTGGAGGGCTGCAATCCTGCATGTTTTCCATCTCTCCCGGCTGCCACACACCTGATTCTAATGAGCAGGATACTTATCCGGCTTCTTCAGAGTTTGCAGATGAGCTGATCTTTTGAATCAGGTGTCTTGCAGCTAGGAGAGATGGAAAGCATCCAGGTCTGTTTGACACCTATGTAGAGGAAAATGATGAAGGCAACTGTAAATAAAAATAAACTAAAATAAAAATGGAAGTGATCGTGACGTTGGAAATGGTGAGTTCAATGTGAGCAATACAATGGAATACAACAGTGGTGTCCAAATTGTAGGCCATGGGCCATTTGTTTCCCACCGTCCATTTTTTTCAGCACTTTGCGGCATCTACTAAAAATGACTTCTACTGATAAATTAATTGGAGAACTTTTCTCAATATGCAGAAATACAAATTAGTAATTTGCAACTAAGCAAGTGAAAACATTTCTCTTTATAAGACTGCAGCCAATAAAAATAATTGTAATTTTTTTAAAAAAATGTTTACTTCATTTTCTGCTGTCAACTTCCAAATTAGGCACATGTCACATGAATGATTCCCAAGTGTCTGCTTTAAAAATTGTCAAATTGAGGAATACAGTCTGATACCCCGGCCATATAGAAATTGTTACCATGCAGATGCTAACGTAAATAGCAAGTAGCCAAAAGCATACTGACGTTTGACGACAAGCAGCATAATTTTACTGCGTGTTTTTTTTCCTTTTCTTTCAGCTACCATCAATGCTGTTTGTTAATTGCAGTAATACCCAAAAAGCCACTAGGTGGCAGTATCACTCTGCAAACACCGTTCTGTCTCTTCGACCTGTCTGTCACATCAGTGGTGAGTAGTTTGACTTTATTTACTGTGGTTTAATATTACGTGCTTAACTTCTCTCTATCTACTTTCACGAGCTGGAGACACTGAAAACAAGCTTGCCAAGTCTGTTCAGTAATACAAAAAAAAAAAAACACACTAAACTATGGTAATTCAATATGCATTGTTTACTATAGTAGTGTTTTAAAATTGTAACAGAAAGATATATGCAATTATGGATCCATACATATGGATCATGGTCATTCATACAATTTGATCAATAACAGTAAAGAAATACCCCCAAAGAATTAAGAAGCGTAGTGTGGTCGGCGGAGTTGCACTGTCAGGCTGACGACTTTTATTTTGGAGGATATCCCACCACTTCCGGTCTGACAGTACATCTCCTCCGTCCAGATCCCCTTGTGGAATTAAGAGGGATATTTATTTCTATTTATTTTTGTATTTACATTGGACTGCCATGGATATTTTTTTAAATGGATCTCGTAATTGTGTTTAGAATTATGGCCTAAATTTTCAGTTTTCAATAACGTTTTGAAAATAGGAAAATCAAGCATGGCTGTTTTAGCATTGCATACATACCCAATTAAAATCGAGGCATCATTAAAAAAAATGCTAAATTACACTTTAGTTTTTTTTTTTCAAATATCTTATCGAACTATATGAAAACTATGCATAATATTATTGATAAATATAAAAAACTGTGTGAAGTTCCCTGATACGTCATGCATGATTAAACTGCTTTTACGATTGTTTGAATTTTTTGCTCTTGTTTTAGCATTAGTTTTGATGTACCTTTATACCTGTCCAGTATTACGATTGAACCAGGTCATTTTTTTGTTCAATTATTATTGAATATGACGAAAAGAAAATAATCACATCAGACAATGTTGTTACATCAGGATTTTTTCAGAGCACGGGGCTGTTTCCCCCTGCAAACAAGGCTAGAAAAACAGACTGCTGCTTAATGAAAACATTTCATCCATACTTTGGTCTTTTCTGGAATGAACTAAGAGACGTTGGCGCATCACAAACGGAAAGTGGGGTGTTGGGGTTTTCTCCCCCGCCTTCACTCCCATCATGACTCATCCTCTGGAGCTCATCTTGTAGTTGTTTTCCAACCCCCTCCTCTTGCCTCACTGGAGCCCATGCCACCAATTACGGTGCTGAAAGTCCTTAGTGGGAAGATTGCCAGGAGGTAAAGGAGGCCAGCGGGGCAGTGTGATAGAAAGCGGGAGGTGGGTGGGTTTACTCCACTGATAGTGAGTCATTTGGCGACTGGTCGTCTGACATTCGAATAACTTCGGTGGCTTCTCGCGAATCAAATTATGGCGTTAATGAATCATTAATTTGTGGAGTTTATGAGTACAGTAATTAATTTATTCGCTGATTTTTAAAAGGTAAATAATGTACTAATGTTTTAATGCAATAAAAATAATAAATTGCCTCCATTTTTCGCCACAGTTTTTAAACCAATCAGATTTTTTTTTTGTCCCTTGTGTTGTCAGGATATATTCTACCACCCCTTTAACACAAACATTCAAATAAAATTGCTTCCTATTTGTGAATAGATTGCTGTTGACAGGACCTGAAAGCAATCATACTTAGAGTGGGCATACGTCATATCCTTTGATTAGATGGGGGGAAAAAAGGCCAAAGATAGCAATATTCATCTTTCGCTAATATTGCAAGCTACGTATCCATCCATTTTTTTTTTTTTATATACTGCGTATCCTTACTTTGGTCCTGGTGAGCGAGAGGTGGAACGTTTGCCAGCCGAGTGCGGCGAGTTCCACAAATTTTCAAATGTTTGATGTTCTGTTAATTTGTTAAGAGAACTGACATGAATGTGAGATTAGAAAAAACACTTTTTTATGAACTGTTAGAAATACAATACAGCAATAGTTTCTACTTTTTTTTTTCCATGTTGCCTGCAAAAACAAGTCATTCAATTGTGTGATAACACATTTTTCACATTACCTTCGCACTTTGTGATGAATGACGCTGGAAATTCCGAGCTATGCTCATCAAATTGAAAGCATTTTTTTTTTCATGATGTTTTGTGTAAGTCACCTGCGAAAGAATGCTCGTGTTCAGATGGAAAGTTGATCATTCCAAATGATGCTTGGCTGGAGCAGGAACAATGTTCAATATAGTCACTTATGTGACATGAGTGATGTCTATAAATAAACAACACTCTCTCCCAGATTTTTAAAGGAAAAACAGTACGAGAGGAATGACTTTACCTAATCCTTGAATAGGTGAAGTTGAACATGTAAAACAACTTCATTGAAATGGACGAAGAACAACTTTAACTAGCTTAAGTGGGGTGCATGACTCCTTCTGAGCAGATCGGGAAGCGAAAAAAAAAATTTCAGGCCCCCACATATCGAGCAACACGACCAAACGTGACTGAGCTGGTGCGCAACATCCAGAGTTCTACAAGTATTTTGCATGAGTGGCCGACTGTTGCAACTAATTTTACTGCGATTCAAAATTTTAGTCACAGCTGATTATTAATAATTACCAATCGAAGGGCTGACAGAAGCAGACAAAATGTGAAGTGTAAGACTTTTTGAAGTCACAGCATATTCTTACATGCCCAACTCAGTGCACTGATTTCAACCCAATTGAGCAGGTGTCGGAAAACTACGGCCCGGGGGCCACATGCGGCCCGTTAAACGTTTTAATCCGGCCCGCCGAATTTGGGAAAAAAATGAAATGAATAAACCTTGTGAATGTTTTATTTTCTAAATATTGTTGGAATGCTTTTGTTCACTTTCATTTCAAATTAAATGTATTTTTTTTTATCTCCGATGAAGTGGTTACAAAAACACTCCATCCATCTGCTCCTGGTCCGGCCCGTCTGTCAAATTTTAGAGCCCATTGTGGCCCGCCAATCAAAAAGTTTACCCACCCCGATATCGTTTATCCTCTATTGAATAGAGCATGCTTGCAAATGACTGAAATCAAAACTAGACCGCGAAATAAGCAGCAACCGAAGGTAGTTTCAGTCAAGGCTTCCAGTCTGTCGCAATCAGCCGCCTACACTACCTTCCTGTGTGCCATGCATTGTGACAGCTCGCTAGTCATGCATCGTTCAGCAACAAGATCTCAGTCTGCTTCACCCCCCCCCCCCCCCTCCCTCAATGTTTTCCTGTCCTTCAGCTGGATTGTTGCTAAATGGGAAGTAGCACTTTGCTGATGAGTGACATGTCATTTCTCGCAAACACGCGGACACACACACATATACACAGCGTGACAAACACACACCAGCGTACTGCCGCTGAGCTGATTCGGTCACGATGTCACAGATGCCGACCTTGTTTAACACTCAAGGTGAATATGTCATTCGCCCACGACTCGCCATCTCTCTGATTAGTGTGACAACCTGAGGCTCGTTCGCAGCGTCGCAAGAGGTGGCGACGACTCAGCTGTTTGAGGAGGGCCTTGGGCAGCCATCATTCACACGACTGCATTTATTCTAAAATGTGTGTTTTTTGCACTCGTTACTCCTGCACTGTTTGCACTTAACGGGACTCTGATAGCGTGCGTCATTTGTGGCAACTTGTGGCAGAGAATCGCAAATAAAAAAATAGACGAGGGGTGACCGTGGCCACCCCTGGCCACCATGTAGCTCCGCCCCTGCGTGTATCTTGAAACGTTTTGTTCTCTAATGATGCGTCTGCACTTCACCGTTTTTCCTCCGTGACAGTTTGCGCTTTTTGTTTCTGAGAATGTTTTTTTTTTTGTGTGGAAAAGAAGTGACGGATCGGCATGGCAGATGCAGCAGCTGCCCTAGAGATATGACACTCGTGGTGTTGACTCAATACAATACAATACAATCCGTCTCAGAGTCCTCACGATTGAACCGCGTGTGCAGAAAGCAAAAGATGTCATGATTAAAAAGGCAAATCATGAATTATTTACACGCATCAACTGATCACGAAGAAAATAGTTGACGTTTATGATTCATAGGCAACCAAGTGTTAAATTTTGAACTTTCATCTAGTTGGGCTTGAGTTTACACCATGTCTGTGTGTGTAGGCAGGATGGTGAAAGCTGCGTCACATATGTTAAGCGGGGTACACATATTCCGACAATCTGGTCAAATTTGAGCATTTTTGCTCCCTTGCAATCAAAGTCAACAAAGGCTCAATTCCCGGATGTAGTCCATTTTAACACTGAATAGTGTCATTATTACTGCTCTGTTAACAATTTTTCTTGCTATATTACCCGATTTGGTAAATGTTAGCTTAACACCAAGTAGTGTGGCTGCATATAGAGGCCTTGCTGGTGTTATAGTTAACACCCTAGTTGTTGAATTAACACCAAAAGATTTGCACTCCACAATAACACATACAGAGGAGCAACACGTACAATTAGAGCATACAACAATACTATCACACATCTATTTTCTCTCGCTGCGGTGTTAATGAGTTCTTTATTTTGAAACGGTCTTTTAATTAAGGAATCGTTAATAGTTAAGTAAATGAAGTCGAGGCTGATTCACCATGTAGAGGAGCAGCTGGTCTGATTTTTATGAATGTAGCTGTGTGTCTGTGGTAGAGTGGTGGCATGACCACTGTGGCAAATGTGCCAGCGATGCGACGTGGGCGCATCATGGAGCAAATCAACCACAAGTATGTGACTGGAGGCATTCTTGCTGAGGTGTATTTTGTCAAAGAAACTTCACTCGGGAATTTTTAACACTGCCATTCAAAAGTATTCTTGCCTATGAAGGAATGTGTCTGATGCTACTCCGCATTGAATTTCAAATTTTCAACAGTTTCATTGACACACACCCACCAGATGACAGATGCCCCATTTTAGATTTTAGAAATCAACACAGTTTGTGAGTCCACTGGGAGACAAATCTGCATTTTATGCATCCTACCTTTTTTTCTACTGCTGATTATGAAATGGAAAAACACAAAATTTAACTTTTTTAATGGTGAAAGGAGAGCGTCTATTCTTTTGTTGGGTAGTTTGGTGATTACAATGTCCTGTGGGTCTTGGAAATGACTAAAATGCTCTAAAATGGATGGCAGTGAAGGAGTTAAAGGAGTAAAAGTATAATTGTCGAAATGTATTAGTGGTGAGAAAGGAGGGCTGGGAGGTGGCTGATGAGTCACTCACGTTGCTGGTGTGTATGTCACAAGACACGGCATCAGACTCAGGATTTCTCAAGTTCTTCCTGCGTTGAGTGTGGGGGTTTGTCATCCATTGTTATCAGTAAAAGGCATCAAGTATCTGAATCGTGCACAAGCCTGGACAATGATTATTTACAAAAATAAATTTAAAAAAATGATATTTTCCATAAGGTTTTGTGGTCATTGCATTTTTTTTCAGGTCAGAGTGCAGGCAGAACAAAGCACGTGCGAGTCGTATCGGAAAACCACGAAACGTACTCAGAATGTTGTAATTAATAGACCGGGTTGATGTTTGCGGTAGTAGTTATGAGTTACTGAATGCTCACAGGTGTAATTAATAACTGGACACATAGGCAAGAAGTGCAACGGGAACAACATGAGCGAAAATCCTTCCATCTATTTTCTCTATCGTTTATCCTGTTCTAATATGGAAAGAAAATTATTCGCCCATCACCGCTGCGCTTCCTTCACGCAAATCTGCATGGTGGAGTTCTCCAGTGACCTACTCAAAGCAACGAGCGAGCATAAAAACAAAGATACCATCACACGTGGAAACGTCCGTACTCTTAAACATCCAGGATAGGTTTGCCGTAGTGATGGGAAAACGAAGCTTCAAATCTGCTTCATGAACCAGTTGTAGTATTTTTGGACTCCAGTAGATGGCACTCTCTGTTCAACATTGGGCTGAAAGCGGACTGACTTGCTATTTTAGATAAATTCAGTATAAACCCTTTATTTAAACCAACAGGGCCATCTAGACGACACACAAATACAGCAACTGGTTCATAAAGAAAATTTGAAGCTCCATATTCTCATCACTAATTTGCCGTACTTGAATACAAGAATGATTATAATTACGTCAACAGCAGCAGGAGCTCAGCTCGTTCTCTCTAGAGTGGACAACGTGAGTGAAATTCAAATGCTCACGGTGTGTGTGCGTGTGCGCGCGCGCGCGTGCCTGCGCGTGTGCGTGTGCGTGTGCGTGTTCCTTCGTGTATTCGAAATACCTCAAAGAATGCATGTGCGAAGCCGTACAGCGAGAGCTATTGACTCCTTCATGTGACGGAGTCTCTCAGCCATTCCATTGTTGTCTCATGCTTCTTTGTCTCCGAGCAGCTTCCTAGCAGCCGCAACACCTTCCGCCACGATAATAACATAGTTCAAGTTAGCATCGGCCCAATTAGATATGAGACGGTAGCAAATTGGCAATGCGCGATCAGGTTCGCCTGATGTGTGACGTCATTCTCGCCAGGCACAAAGCCGCTAATGAGACCTCACTGGTGTGACACGGTGACGTGTAGATTAGAGCGTCAGGACCTCCCTCTCTTATGTTTACGTGGTCCACAGGAAATGAAACAAGTTGAATCATGCTGCATGCATTTTAATGTCTTTGCTAAGTCGCCATTGTTATATTGCCAAACAGCTCCCAGTGGACTAATATGGACTTTGCAAGCATGTCAAATTTAAAATCAATCGGGCAAAAGGTCAATCCAGGACTAACTAACATACATGTAACGTACAGTATATATTTTTATTGTTTTCTTTGAGTTGTCACTTCACTGTTGACGCTTGTGTCGTTATTTAGGCGCAATTTGGACATTTGTGCATCCAGGCTGTGTCCCGTGTTCTTTCAAGGTCATCACATTCATTTCAGATATGTGTCGCTTGAAATGTTCAGTCTTGTCTGTCCTCTGACAGCCAGTCGGGTGAGTGATTGCCCGCCAGACTGCGGGTGGATCCTGACAACAACGGTTTTGTTAGGTGCAGTAAAACCACACGGTAATATGTGAGGAGAAAAGATGCTTGATTGAAACCCAGTGGATGAGGTTTTTCTTCTTCTCGAATAGGGAATTTAGGATGTGTGTCTGCATGTGCATGTGACGTCCATGTTAATGTTTTGACTAAATATGAGTCATCACTTGATTATATACAAAGTCTTGCTGAATGTGTAAGTTTCTTTCCTCCCTGTCTTGCTCTTGGCTTTTCTTCCACTCTTATATATTCTCTTTATTAGTACATGCCCCTAAGCAAAAAAAACCTATCATATCCAATATTTATAGTCATTAGTACATTAGCCATTTAAAAAAAAAAATTAATTAATTTTTAAAAACATTTAAAATCACCACTTTATAGAACCTATAGCCTGAATTTGCCCAAAAGCAAAAACATTGTCACCTTTTCCCTTACCTGTCCTCATCCATGCAATATTCCTAACTAGTCGAACAATTACTTTCTCAGTGTGCAGTGCACCTAGACACACGTGCGCGCAAACCAAAAACGTCACACAGTCTGACGTCAGACCATTTTTTTTTTCCGTTGGCACAATCAGAAGATAAAAATGTCTAAATTGGAATGAGGCTGGGCTTTTTATACACACGAGGGTGTATACACGTGACAGCAGAATGAAAGTGGATGAATCTCATGATGTCACTTGGTCATGTGTGTCAGACAGAAAGCAAAGCAGACAAAGAGACAAGGTTCCTCTATCAGAGGCGCTGTGACATTGGTTGGGGGGTTGTTTATTTGCCGTATATAATATTGCTTTTAGATTGGTTGGCAGTCAACAAATATGGACTTGATCGTAAATCTGGACTTGGGCATTTTCCTCACTTGCCCTCTTTAGATTTGCAGTTTTAGGCTACTGGATCCCAAAGATCACTAACATAATCAAGAAATCATGTTTATGATATTATTTATAATAATTATAAATATATATATATATATATATAATTTTTGTATTTTTAGGTGAGAGTTTTTATCCAATCAGGATTCAGCTAGCTTGTGTTGCCAGGCAGATTTCATAACACCAGCGGCACGTTTTTTTTCTCCGAGCCTTCAGATTCTTCCCTGCCGCCGTCTGTGCTGTGTGAGTCAACGGGCTGTCACAGTTGATAGACAGTTACGATAGCCAATCAGATCACGAGTTGGTTACGGTAAGCCTTCTCGAAGGCCTTACGTTGAAGGTGCGAACGAGTCCTGTGATTCGATAATCACTTGTGACAGGGCAGGGCCAGGCTAGACGTTCTTACCCAGCGACTGTTTGAAAATTTCAAATGTATCATTTATTAATTTTTTAACCAACTATGGCCGCAGGAGGGAAAAATATAGATTTCATTGCCGTTATATTTGCAAAGCCATTTTGAAGACGGACCTTTCAAGAGAAGCTCTCTCGTGAGCCGAGGTGGTCCAACACACAGTCGTGCGTAAGTGTGTGTCTGTATTTTATGTCTTCAGCCGTGGTCTCATAAATGATGGTATTATGAGGAGTATTAATTCAAGTTGGACTAAGTAGAACTTCACTGAAGGCCTGCGTGTGAAATGCACGGCCCGCCCCTTGCCAAAACGTGATAATGACAGTCGTAAAGTCATTCCTTCGAATAGTCAACTAGTCAACCTGCAACTCCCTCTCATGTTCAATCTTCTCATATCATCACGCACGCATACTTTATGTGTTGTATTTTTATTTACGGACACGTGCAAGCTCCCACAGAACTGTCGTCACTCTCCAGTCCAGCAGAGACAATACAATATGATTCAACCTTCATCACAACTCACACCGCCAACTTAAAGCTAAAATAAACACACGCCTACATAACATACAGTATGTAAGACGAAGAAACAACATCCTTCTCTTTCTGAATGCATACGCGGCGTCACAAGCATCACACCTAGCCAACCTGAGAAGGCGAAATATAATAGATGATAGACGTAACCTTCCAGCGCTAAGGAGACGAGGCTGAATTGGAAGCAATCCCTAAGGGATTTGAGTCATCCAAAGGCCTCAGGGAGAAGGCTAGTGCCTGCAGACGTCAAGGCAGATTCTCAGTGGGAACGAAAATTGCTCCCTTAAGGAACAGGAATAGCATCAACGTGAGTGTGAATGTGTGACACATAATGGTTGGTGTTTAGGTGTTATTTTTTTTTAGCATAGTCATACAATTAAGGCTACTTTTCAGATATTGATACTTACTGCACTGAGAAGAGATGTTTATTAAACTAATATTGGCGACATTTTTTCCATCTTATTATTATACCCATACCAGTGTTGTTTTTGTCAACGGTGAAAATAGTTCATTAACGCCCCTGTTTTTCATGACGACGACAAGCTAAACATGGCTCTTTGAAGAAAACATGACGTGACATAAATTCATTTTCGTTGACAAGACGAGACTTTTTTGTTAGCGTGTGGTCCGTCGTGACATCACTTCCTATTGTACACGTAATCTGTCGTTCAAAAATGGCGATCATCGTTTAGGCACGCCCACTACAAGCGGGGCGCATGCGCCGCTCACGCGACGTGCGCGCACCCGCGAGACAAAACGCGAACACGTCTGTGGTCATTCGTCTCGGCTCACCCCCACACACACACACACACACGCCGACACTTTCGTTCGACGGACTTTTGGCAACAGTGTCACTCGGTAGGCTACTTGGTTCTGATAGCAAGCAGGTACAAATAAAGAAGACATGTTTGATAGTTTGTACTTGTGCTACTGTATTAGAACAAGTCTACTACAAGTCTGTTGTTAAAACGTTTTTATTTCGTTTGTTTATGTTGCTTTAAAGCCACAATAGTTGCCAAATAAAATATTTTGACTCTCGGCTGTTTTTGGAGCAATTAGCACTTTTATCTGATTGTAATGCATAATCCTTTGTAGTTGATTAGAAAGTCTTTGCAATTAGGTGGAAACCTTATATGCTTATTTTTAACGAAAATGAACTGAAACCTTGAGTTTTTGTTGACTAAATGTACGAACCCTAAACTAAGACTTTTTTTTGCGTGTCCATCGACGAAAACTAGACTAAAACCTTTTTGAGTTTCCGTCAACTAAAACTAGCACGAATAGGAATAACTAAATGAAACGAAAACTAATGTGCATTTTCGTCCAAAAGATGAAGACTAAATCTAAAATGTCTGCCAAAAACAACATTGACCCATACATTTATTTTCAAGAGTGCTCGTCCTTAAGAAGGGTTGCCAGTTAGCTGGAGCCTAACCCAGAAGACATGATGTACACTCTGTACTGGTCGCCAATCACAGAATCGGAAATTTATTTTGAGACAAATAGTAGACGACAATGTTACCCGTATTTGCTGAGTAAATTAGCGACAACTTCATCAAGCCATTCTTTACAGGAAGTAAATTTGACACCTATTATTTATTTATTTATTTTTTTACCTCAGGCTGACAGGTTGACGCTCGCTCACATGATCTGTCTTGAAACACTTTAATCGCTTTCAAGGGAAGGTCACGTGACACATTGCAAATATATCCAAAGCAACACAAACAGGTGATTCACGTGGAAGGCACGTACGCACACAACACCAGGGGTGTGTTTTGTTTTGCTTTGTACAAACACGAGACGTGCTAATGAAGATGAAACACACCTTTAATTATTTATGTAAACACTTGTGTTTCCTATCTGTGCGTCATCATGTTAATACTAATGCTGAAACGTTTACTGGTTGGGTTACAATTAAATCTGAAAATCTTGTTTGAGGTTGAGTCAAATCCTGTCACGCCTGTGTTGGTAACGAGGGTGTCATCACTTCCACCCATGTCAAACTCAAGTTGCATACTACCACCACCTACGTGCTTTAGGTCATCTTCAAAATGAGAAGCGCCATGGCCTTTATTACAGGAACTGCAGGAAATACGCTCGTTCAATGTCAGGCAAACGGTTAGAAAAGAGGATCGCTATACATTTCACTTTTCATGTTATTTCCCCTTTATTTCTAAAATAAAGGGGCTGTCACTTGTTTCGCGCTTGTTTTCAGTCAAACCACAATCTTTCATTCACTGACTGAATAATTTTAAAAGGCCTGTATTACAAGTCAAGGTACATTTTCACCTACTTTTTATATTTATATATATTTTATAAGGCCACAAATTGAAATGACCTGACAATATTTACATTCAATATTTGGGCCATGCCATCAAATCAGTTCCATTTGCATATTGTATCTAAATAAATGTAAATTGACCCAAAAAAACACTAAATCTGAAAATGTTGGTGTCTCCAATCTAAGGCCTAGATTTCCGACTGTCAAATAACAATTCCGCTTTCTGAGAAACATTAACATTTATTTAAATATTGTTATATTGTTATATATATATATTGTTTTCGGCAGGTTAGAAACTCCCCAAAAATTCCATAACATGGCTTTATAGTTGTCAATGTTCATTTTTTGTTATTATATATATATTTTTTTGTACTTTAAATGAGGCAGTCAGTGTGAGATGAAATGTGATACTTCTACAAACGAAACCTGATCTTGCCACAAACTTAACTGATAAGCATTTGACAAACAGGGAGCTAAAGTGGTTTTAGGCGGAACTACACTAACCGGGAAACAACACAGCAGAGACAATAACGTGAATATACATCCATTCTCTGTGTACACGGGTAAGTGAACAAGTCGTCTTCCCTTCCCTTTGAAGTACCCTTTCCCTAAGGCTGACATGGATGACTCACACCCGGCCTGAGCGCTGCTCCTTAATTAACTGTCATCTAACTTTTGACATTTCACAAATGTATGTTATTTTATCTTTGATCGGCCGCAAAGACATTAGCATTGTAATGAAGGCAGACAAAAGAACTCTTTGGTGGTTCGACGTGAAAACGAGTGGAAAAATTAAGATTAAACTACTACACAAGCCCGAGGTATTGAATAAGAATCGAGCCAATACCAGAAAATCAGCAAAGCGAACCACTACGTTACATTTTGCCTCTGTTTGCTATATCGAAAGCATATCAGGAGCCCAAGAAATCATACAAATGCAACATCCATAATCCTTTACATCTAGATTTATTTAATTTAATTAGGTTGTGAATATTTGTATTTATTTATTTATTGACTGTTTGTTTATTTATGTATTTATTTAATTGTTCTGCGCAGCTTTTGGAGCAATGATTAAAAATGCCAACATGAATGCAAAACGAACGTTCCCAATTGCGCGGGACCGTTTTTTATTTTTTTTATTTTTGTTTAATCCACAACAGAGTCTCAGACTGTGACAAAACAACCAAGCACATAACTTCTTGTAAATTTGTGATTTGCTCAAAGACAGTACGATCATATGCGACAGCACCTAGCAGTTTGTTTCATTTTTTTTTTTCCTGAGACGTATGGTTAACTTTTATCTTGTCTGACCTCGACTTGCTTGACCGTAGCGTCAATATTGACAAAAATGTCGACCCACCGCAACAAATGGCAAAATGTACGGTGAATCTCGAAAACCGCTAAACTGTGTGTAACATAATAATCCGTGCAGTTGGTGGAGTGTTGCAAGTTTTGGCGTCCAATGAACCTCCCGACAAAAGTAGGTCCTCTTCCTGTTGAGGAAATGCGTGGCTGGTCCCGTGTCATTCTGCAATGTGGGCCAGGAAGTGTCGGCTGGCCAGCAACAAGCCATTTCTACAAGCATGACAAACATTTTGCAGCCCCTTTGTTTGCGTGATCATTTTTTTTTTTATCAATTGTAGTAGCTTGAATGCAGTTTTTTTTTTACCCACATAGGACGTCTACAACTTGTCAAGCCTGTTTCAAGATAACAGGAGACAAAAGTCACAATGTATCAGCAAAGACTAATGTTAAAGAGTAAAAGGACTGAATGAATAAATGATTAGCTCGAATCTATAATTCCAATGTGGCCGAACGGCTGCACATGCATGAATGTCAGTAATTTATATGCAAATTAGAATGACGTCTATATCGAAATGAAAACGAGCAAGCAATCAGACGCGTCGTTCTCATCGTAATGGGATGTACATTGTGTAACCGAATTATTAGTTTATGAAAACAGTGTTTCATTTATAATGAAAATATCAACGCGACACGTTGAAATTTATCGCGGCGTCATAAATGCACGTTTCACTCAGTCTGTAATTACAATGTGGCGAGAAATTCTCATTGCAGTAGTATCGGAAACAGGAAGTCTACCTTATTTGTCTCGTTTTTTGTGCGTCTTCAACAGCGTCAAATTGCTTCCTCTTTTCTTTGTGATGAGTGATACTCTAAATTTCAACATACTGTACCAAGCGTTTTTTTTTTTTCAATTTGTGTGGTTAAAGTGTTGATGCCATTGTTTTCAAAACGATCCGAGTTCATACACATGCAATGCAGTACATCAAAATAGTGGGGGGATTACAACTCTACGATTAAGCTGAAAACCTTGGAGAACAAGCTGTGTCTCGCATTACATCATCGCCATCATTATCGTCGGCTTTCCTCGCAAGAGAGTTTCATAAATTGTCAAAGGTGTGCTGTGGGTTGAGGTACCCCGTTCTTTGAAATTTTGCAACACTTATTCAGAAAAACCTCAACAAGGGGCAATACGTGTAAAAGAATGCACAGTTGCCATGAAAAAGTATTTGGCCCTTCTCTGATGAACCGTTTTCTGTGTTTTCATCAAGCCAATTTTATTATCTCGCAGTCAACACAATTAATACAAAATGTGTTTTTTATATGAATTTTTAGTGTAAAAATAACACTGTATTTAATCAAAAGAGCCGTCAAAAGGTGACGCATGGGGCTGCTTTGCTCCTTCAGGACCTGGATGACCTGTGATTCATGGAAAAATCAGCTTTCGACCACAAAATCCTGCAATCAAACTCAATAACTGTTGAATTATAGAGCAGGACAAGAGCCAGAAATATATACGTGCAAGTCTACAAGGTTTTGCAGTGGCCAACTCAAAGTCTGGACTAAAATCAAATGGATATGCTGTCATCTTAAAAAAAAAAAAAAACGGATCAAGTTGGACCAAATACTTTTTTGTGGCGCTGTAAATCAGAAGTTAGGCATATAAGCAGATTCACATATGACTTCAACATACTATTCAATCAAACCAAGAGGACTTCTTCCAATTGTTTGATTTGGTTCCAACCAAGTTTGATTGCTTTGCCGTCATCCAGCTCGTCACACAACCCCTCCTTGCTAATATTCAAGGGATCACATTAGAAACACAGAAATCGTCATGACCTCAGTCCGTCGTCTCCCCTCGTCAGCAACATCATTAGCACGCTTGGTAATGCGACTGCAAATTTGCTCAGGCAATTGCGGAGCGGTGAGTCATTGGGTGAAGCTCGACTCCTCCAGCCGGGCCAAATGAATGAAGTAAAAATAGTTTGTAACGAGGTACATCATTTTTTTTTTCACGAGTGCACTTACTTCAGCAGATCAATGACTGATATCGTCCAATAAATTACATCAGGTGGGAAATAGACGAGAACGGTTTTTCGAGAAGACCGAAAGCTATTTGAGGTGACGTTTATCAGGTTTTCTGTGGCGGGTGAAAAGAAAGTACTCGATGGTCGGATGAGTCAAGAGGTAAAGGTAAGTGTCATTAAAAGTGTGAGAATAAGACGCGCTCGCTGAGTGTTGGTGGGGTGGAGGTGGTCATTCCTCGGATTCAAACGACACGCTTTTGACAGCATCGTTTGTCACTCTGTCACAGAGATGGGCACTTGAACCTACTTTGCCGGTCGGTTCTCTGTTTTCCGGCATCCTTCCATCATCATCATCCCTCCATCCATTCACCAGCTCGTTGTCCAATGTGTAAGGGGCCGACGCAAGATGGGAGGTTTAAGTCGATTGTAATTTACCAAAATTTGTTAGGTCAATAAATATCTTGCTACACAGCAGGGTCTGATCAAGTCATGATTGCTCGAAAGGAACGAACCCGTCTCCTTCATAAATGTTTGTACGTCCACAGGGATGCACTTGTTGATGCAAGCATATTGTTGGAGACCTAATTATTATTCTCAACCCACCCACTTCAAACAATCAGCAATCCATTAATCAATATATCAATATAGGCTACCAATCAGTTGCGGCAAGTCATTACGGTAGCCTAAATTGGTCAGTTGTTCAACAAATGGATGTTGAGTATTCCATTTGGAGATTTACTAACAAAGTGTTGTTCATTTGGATTTGCTGGAAAAAAAAAAAACGGTGAATTATTTTTCACACTTGTACTTAATGTTTCAAATTGCCGTTTCGTACGGTAGATACACCTTAAGTCTCATTATAACACCAGTTGGAAGGATTTAAAATCATGAAGTTAAACATGCCTGGGATTCTTATATATAATTTTTTTTAATTAAAAACTCTTTAGCATTTATAGTATTTTCATTTAAAAATGTATATTTATTTTCTCAATGGTTAAAAAAAACAAAGATTTTTTTGGTGATTTTTTTATTTTGGGAAAACCTATAGGCCTACCTGATCTTGTTACATAAAAGTTGATCAAATATATGAAAAGAACCATGCATTACTAGGAGCCTTCCAATTGGAGCAGCCGTTGTACGGCGTCATTGGACTTCAATGCAGTCAAATTTAAGCCAATTCTTCAATCAGCAGTTTAGTTGGAGACCATAGTCCCCAAAAATCGTAATGTTTCCGCATTAACATTTACAACCCGGATCCAGCCCTCTGTTTCTCTCTAAGAATTCCATTTGTCAAGAAAATTCTTTCCAGTGCGTCTAACGCCACCCGCCTCCTTTTCCCCGGAGTTCGTCTGCGTGCCTTGTCCCCTTTCATCAGACTTCGAAAGAGCTCATGATAACAGGCTTGTGCTGCAACGCTGATTGGATTCAGGTAGAAGGCCTCGTTTGCAGCTATTGATCGCTTCCTCCGTGAGCAGACGCCGCGGAGCCTTTCACATTAAGTCAAGTCCGGTTTATTTATATAGCAGCAAATCAGACCAGAAGTTATCTCGGCGACTCATATTCAAGACTTCTGTGTTTACATACAATATGGCAGTAAAACTCAGATAAACAAAGACGGGAGATAACCCGGTTTACTCTCTCGGGGGAGGGATTGTGGCAAAATGTTCCATCAGTCTACAATCACTGCCTTGTGTTACAGGAGACAGTCATTTACTTCAATTTATTTTCTTTTGCCTTTTATTGAAGTCCAATTGTTTTTGTGTTTTTTTTAATACACTCACAAAATTGTGATTGGCTTTTAGCTAGAAGGGACATTGGTGCAGCGCAAACAAAACAAAGCATTTAAAAGCAATTCAGAGAGCACAAAATGAGTCTTGGATGATATGACATGACTCAAACTGTTGCAACATAGGCGGTAGAAAAGTGGACAAAAAAGGAGAAACTGAAAATAAATTATCAACAGTGAAAAGAAATGACCACTTCTTGCTTGAATAAGAAACAGTTGTTTTTTTCTCCTGACTATTTGTATTAAACTTGCTATTTTTGTCCTGCATTGCCAGTCATTTTATACAAACTTAAAAACACCCTGAAAAGTAAATTAACAGATTTGTTTTGAAACACACTAAACGTGTTTAAAAACAATCACCGAAAACTAAGAACTGTGTCATGCTGAATTGTGGCGGTAGAACTGTTCATTACCATTTAATTTTTTTATTTTTCGATGAGGGCTAAAATGGCGCCCAGTGACACAGGCGACTAGCACAAGTCAACCAAACACATCCTCCCGCCCGCCACACACACACACACACGCACACACACGCAATTTAACATAGGAGGCTTATGAGCAGACATATTTTCTGCTTTCAAAGGTTCCGTTGTTCAGCGTGGCGTAGTTTCACATGTTGAGCGGACATGCTAGCGGCGTTTGCTAGCCAAGCTAGCACCTTGATTTTTCGAAGCTACGTTTTTTAAAGTTGGTGATTATTTTAAATTCTTCTTATAAACAAAACTCTTCTCTGTGATGAGACAATTTCAGAAGGCATTTATTTTCACTTTACAAAGACGTGAGAGAACACGTCTCTTTGAAGACGGTGACATTATTAGCTTGTATACAAAGTCATGTCTGCATTCTAGATTTTTAAATGAATGAATAAATAGAAATGGAAAAAGACTGAAACAATTCATGGCTTTTCCTTAGAAATGTGTCTTTCATTATGGTTGTTAGTGTAAAATTCCCTGTGAATTCTCAGTCCATAACATGACTAAGGGGAGATTCTTGAGTTGCTGATGTTTGTTCACATGAACTTTCCTTTTAATTTCGCTTCTCCGAGCTGTCGTTGCGTGCTTGTTGCGAGGGGAAATGAACAGGTCGCTGCTCTCCCACCCCCATGACGACTGCATGGAGCGTTCCCTCGAGGGCCTGATGTCTTCCGTTGTATATATTTCAGCTTGACCACTAAGTTGGAGTTTTTTTTTTATTGCACGTCATATCTCTCAAAGTTGTCTCGAGAGTGATATTCGTTTTCTGCCACGCTTTTTAATGTCATCTCAAACCTAAAATAAATTGGTATGAATAAAATAAATTAAATAAATATTATTAAATAAATAAATTATTATTAATCATGAATAAATACTAAATAAATAATAAATAAATAATCAATCAATAAATTACTTAATTAATTTCTCCCTTGCTGAGTCATTGAGTGTCTTTTTAATGTCACCTCAAACCTAAAATAAATTAATGCCTAAAGCAATCAGTAATTCGGGATTTTACTTGTTGTCACTGTACATCCAGTCATTGGCCATGTCAAATAGTACAATTTGAACATTGTAGAATACCCTGCCAGCTGTTTTGCTCGTGATTCTGTTATTCACGCTTCGGACATGTTGATGTCGTTTCACAGTCAAGGTCATTTGCAGTAAAAGCAGTCGGATATTTTCTTTTATGCAATAGTGAGGAGAAGCGGTACAGAAGATGGACGGAATTATCCGGAATATTATTTGAAAGCTTGCACATAAAATGAGCCGCAATGAAGTGCTATGCTTTGATCATCATTTAAAAAAAAAAAATCCATCCATCCTTTTTCTGATCCACTTATCGTCATAGCACAGTTTATTTGTCGACCCGACTGAGTAAGGTCGACAAATTGAACACTATATTCATCGCACTTAGATTGCGGATTGAGTAGTTGAGTCTGTCATGCTTCAGAATGTATTCCTTGAGATAATGTGCTGATATATGCGTGTACGCTTGTTCCATTTGGAGGGTGCCTGATTTGCCAGTCTAACACCCCGGATTGCATTTTAAATAAAACTGTTATATATTTTTAATAGCTCATATTTGCATTATTTTATTTGGCTTCATGCCAATTTGCTAAGAACATCTTTATTTAACTGTGGACAATTTTTCCAGCAATTGTAAACTTGAAGTTCCATGAGTATGTGCAAAACCCCAACACGCCTGCACACTACAAAATAATGGTACGGCCTTCTCCAAAAATATTGCAGAAAGGGCCGGTGAACTCATTACACTGCATTTATTTTTGTAATGTTAAACTTGTGAGCTCATTCTGGTCGGAGCACTTCTTTTTTTTTTTTTTTTTAACCAGTCAACCAGGTGGCCACCTCTTCTCTCTCATTCATCTGACTTCCATTTTCCTTCTTTGAATAGGATGCAGCCACTTGTACACTTTCCTGAACACCCCCCACCACCATTCCTACTTTGGACAGCCCTAGAAAAACACCCACTGACCAACTTTATCAAGCAGCGGTTCCTCATAATCAAGACTGTGGGTTAAGATAAAATTAGTCTCGTGATAGCTCTGTGGGAAGAAGGAAGGCTTGGCAAAAGGAGGTGGGCTCGCTCCCAAAATAAGAAAAGTATAACCTTTCTGTCCTTTCAATCAAAAAAAGCCTCCCCCTAGACTCGGTGGGTTGAAGTGGTTGCCTGGGGAGGTACAACCAGCAGGAAATTTAGAGTCAAAACCACCTACGCCCTTGACTCCATCCTCCTCCACTAATTGAGGGGAGGTTAGATGGAGATTGCGTATGAGTCACCGGCGTGTCCCCCCTACCTCAGATGCTCTGAGACCTTCTTGCCGGATGGTGTGAAGTAAAAAAAAAAAAAAAAAAAACTCATCAAATAGTACAAATGTGAACTTGGAGCATTCTCGTTCGGAAAAACTGTAAAGCAATTGCGACACTGATGGAATTATCGCGCAATCTGACTATTTCCTTTGAGGCACGCATTCTCATCCACATCACAACAATTATTTTCACTATTAGCTACTTCACAAAACTGGTTGCTCATTTGGTGATCTAACGCTACACACGTTTGTATTCATTAGAAAAAGTCAATATTTGCCTGGGGAAAAAAACTGTACTTGAAGTGTATTTAAAAATGCTTGACTCAGCCATTTTGCATGGAAAGACTTATTTGACCAAGTCATGCCAAATGACATAAACAATTGATCATTTTGAAAACAGACAAGAATTGTATATAAACATTTTAAGCAACCATGGGCAAACTACGGCCCGGGGGCCACAAGCGGCCCGTTAAATGTTTGAATCCGGCCCGCCAAACTTGAAAAAAATTGAATGAATAAACCTTGTTAATGTTTTATTTTCTAAATACTCTGGTGAGTCAAACACAGATATTATTTTGTTGTAATCCTTTTGTTCATTTTCATTTAAAATTAAATGTATTTTTTTTTCTCCGATGGGGTGAGGTGACCAAAACACTCCATCCATCTGCTCCTCCTCTGTCAAATTTTTTAACCCATTATGGCCCGCCAATCAAAAAGTTTGCGCACCTCTGATTTTAATGAATGTGCCAAAGCATTTGAAACTATGTTCCAAGAAACGCGACACTAAATACAATGATGTGAAAATTGGCCAAGTAGTTTTAAGAAAGTCCATTTTAGCCGAGAAATGTACTGCATTGAATCATTGAACCATGCTAACCGTTCCTTTCTCTGACACACTGGCACCTGCCTCCAATGATAACAGTGTGTGCTTACACAGTGTGCGGTGCGTGTGTGTGTGTGTGTACGTGTGACAGCCGTGCCCACTTCCTGTGACGTGTGCTACTTCCCCCATCACGTCGCCACCCTCTCCCAACGCTCCTATCTATTACATCTTTCCATCCCTGCCTCTGCATGTCTTTCCATCCACTGAGTGGGAGCACTTCTGTTCTGTGTCATTGTGAGAACATTTCTGTTAACGTATACGTCTGTGCGTGCGCGTGCGCGTGTGGGGGTGGGGTGGGGGGGTGCGTGTGTGTGCGAGTGATTAAGGCAGCTCAGCACAATCTGTAAGGTCCCAGTGAGTTTAATCTCAGCTGAGTGAATTGGGTTTTGGGCCTCCCACACAGGTGAGGAGAGAGGAAGCCGTCTGGACATCGGGCGGGGAGAAACGAATTGTGTGAAGGGGAACAAAGTGACAGACATGGGAGCGGGTGTAGGAGGGACTCTTCAATATTGTGTTATAAAAGTTGTTATGAAAACAATCTTATGTCATCATCAGCATTTGTGTCAGGGAAATTTTGTGACATTTCCATTCAATACCGAAAGACACTCCAATTTTTATTCACTGGTGCACAAAGGCTTTGTGTTTCACTACCTATCAGCTATATAGTGATCTGTGTAGGGAACGTATCCATTTTGTTGTGAGTGAGTTTTTCTGCTCATGACTAGCATAAAGCGCCAGCACTTTCAAGCCACAGTGGACAACACAGTCTAAAACTCTGTCAAAGTCGGCTTTATTTAGTATCGTTGGGTACTCTAATTAGCATTGGCTTCTGTTCAGTGACATATAATAAATTGCTCGCTGAAGTTATTTTCATGTTACAGGATGGGAGTTGTTTTGTCACGTGTCCGCTGCATGCGCCACATGTATGGATCTGTACGGTAGCTGACAAAGCTATATCTACAAGAAAGAATTAAAATAGCTCATACACACGTTCATTGATATTAATTTTATTCTTTAAAGCATCATTCCTTTCCGGTTTCTTTTGCGTACGCTGTATGTACTGCAATCTCTGACATCTTTTCTCAGTCGTTATGGTGACCCAATGACAAAGTGAACATGTGCATTTATTCACTGTAAAGGGTTGAAGTTTATAAAAGTGTTGCATTGTCAAAGTAGTGCGTGGCTTGCACACAGTGCTCATGTGATACTTGTCAGTGATCCTCTCACCGTCTAATGTTCTAATCCAACATCCTGTCGGAACAGGAAGAGACTGTGTGAACGGATTTAGTGCAACAGGAGCCATAATGTCGGTGGTGCTGAGAAATATGGAGCATGGGTTCTTTTGGATAGAAAAAAAAGTGCTTCTTGTAATTTCCCTTGTGTATACTGTGTGACAAACTTTAGCCAAGTACGAAAGACAAAGAAACATCTTCCATGGGAAAATTTCAAACACAAGTACAGTATGCATTTCCGTTTAAATTTAACATTTCTTGTATAAAAAATGGGTTCATGGCTGTGCGTTTGAGTTTAAACCAGTTGACAAGCAATAAGACAAATATTCTTTATAAAAGTGCTCACTAACCATCATTGTGTACCATGTGCAGCCGAACGCGCAATTGATCTTCACTGAATTCAAATTGGATTTTTTTTGTTTAATTTTACTATAAATGCTGATAAACATTCAATATGTGTTTTCCATGACAAGTGTGGGGAAAATTGGCGGGGAAATAAATGAAAAATGATCACAATGATTTAACTTTGACTAGCAAATCCAAATTGTTAATTTTACTCTGAATTATTCTCGGGGGTTGTGTAAGCGAGTAGTGTGAAGGGAATCAAAATGCAACACAAGGGAGAGGGTGCATGAGGTACTCCACAATGTGGGTTATAAAAGTTATGTAAAAAAATCTTATGTCATCATCAGCATTTGTGTCTGGGAAAATTTGTCATTTCCTTTCATTACCGTAACACACTCCAGGTTGTATTTACCTGTACACATTTTTTTGAAAATAAATGAGAAAAAAAAAACATACCACAGTAGTAATACTTTTGTAGTGTCTCGTCCAAATAAGGGACATTAATAAATCTTCACTTGGTTTATAGGCAGTTGTGACAAAGCTTTTTGAGTGCGGTCATGTACGATTGCTGTTTGTGGTCATTTTCACAAATCTACATACGGTAGTTTGATATGTCAAAATGAGAAAGAACACAAACTTGGCAATAGAACTCTAACTAGAGCATTACACTAGACACTAACAATGTATCCCGAACCATCACCAAGTGGGAGAATACAATGACAGTGCTCGGAATTCCGACTGAAATCCCACAACAGTCGTTCCTTTGGCGCACAAACATGCAAAATGTGTCACATCCCGAGGCCTGAACTATTTTTATCTGCTCAAATTTCACTCGGAGTGACTTTTTGTGAGACAATAATAAAGTTCAGCCAGAGGGTGAGCTTACTTCTACTGCATTTACTTATTTATTGTTATTATTTCTCTGCCCTCGCCTGTCTTGCGAAAGGACTGGCTCGTCTCTAGGAGTCATGCAACGGAGCAGAGTGGGTGGGACTGAGGAATGACTCAAGCCTTTGAAGCATGTGCGTATGTGGCGGAGTGTTTGTGTGCAGCGTGTGTCATATGTGCCATCAGATCATGACTTGAACTCATGAATGCCAAACATTCCTGTTGTATTCTGAATCAGGCAATGGGATATTCGTTTGAACATCTTTCTGCTTTACAGAAAAAAAAAGTCATTGTCCCACACCTACTTTCGCCTTCACTGTACAACACATTTTCTCAATTGACTATGAAAATATGATAGGTATTTAATTTGAGACAATCACACATTTTAGTTACTATACCTAGAGTATATATTAAGTGTTTAGATAGGAGCATTAGCATCAGAATAATTCCTTCACTTTTTACTGGGGTGTTAGTTACGACACAGTAATAAGCCGATTATTACATATCGTTTATTTTGATTTTACATTTCTGCTCTTAACAGTGCCAAATGCCGTATTGAAACAATCATATTTTGAAACTCGTGCTTTGGGTGCCAACTGTGGTCAAATCATGTGACTGAAATGAGTCACACGGCCTTATTGGGACATGGCTGCAAACCAGGAAACACCTGTGCCTCTGAGGAGGGGGTGGGCCTATTGTGTTTGGGCGCTTTTTATAAATCACATGGAAAAAGGGCCTTTCTGGACAGGAAGTGACATGACGCACTCACATACCAAACCACTAACTTCTCGAACCAGCATTACTGTCGGTTATGAAAATGAAAAGTTTGACAGAATTTGCATGAAGAATATTTGGGTAGAACACTAAGTTTGTAGCTCTCCAGCAAAACACTAAGACTGGATTGTACAGTGTGTTTGGGAAGAAAATTACATTACAGAATAACTTTTCTTTGCATCGCTGAGGAACTATGTTAAAGTCATGTAAAATGGAGTAAATCCTCTGAGCGGAAACTTATCATATCTGAATTCAATTCTGTTCGTGTGTAGGAGCTCACACTGCTCATGTGGAAACTAGAGGAAAGTGAGATAAACGGAGAAGGTGCTCATAAAGGCGAGTCGAAGACCTGGTGTGTTTTTTTTTTGGCTCATACGGCACTGTTGTTATTTACAGCTGACACCAGCAAACCCCATAATGAAATGAGGGCTTGGCGCGCTCATCAGCCGTGATGTCACAAACCCAGATTAGACTGGAGCATATGGCATGCTGCCTGCTGGCCCGCTTGGCCTCAGCCTTCCAGACATCTTTCCCTCCATCCAACCCCACACCAAACATGCACAACTCCACCCCACATTCACTCACTCATTCATTCGGTTCTCTCGGGCAGTGCCCACTCACTGCGTCGTGATGCCATGATGACAAGGATTTTCATCTGGTGTCTGGACATGTGTGACATGACAGTGCAGACACGACACAAGATTCCACACTTATATGGTCAAATCGTTTTGCTTCATGGTATGTATGAAGTACTCAGAGTACACTAAACACTCATTCAAAGTAAATTTGTTCATTTATATTTCCGTGCAAATTAATTAGAAAATATTTACTATTCATGTTTTTTTGTGTTCAATTTTTCAATGACATTTAGCTTATTAACTTTTCTATTTTTTGTTTATTTATTTATTTATTTATTTTTTGGGGGGGGGGTGATTTTCTGATGACACTACAAAAGGCTCAATGAAAAGATTAAGGGCTCTATTTCAGTGACCTGTGTAAATCCCCGTGGAGGCAGATTAGACCCGAGGTTGGTAATTTCCCAAACAAGCACAGGTAGGCGAATCAGCAAGAGGGAGGGCTGTGCAGCTGTGGGAGTGTCCAATCAAATCAAGCCCTTTCATTCCCTTCAAATGTGGCGTGCTAGTCACTCACAAGAGTCTCGACGTGGTGGAAGCACATCTGGACCGAGAAGAGCGCACCTAGAGAACTGCCCCAAAGCCCCATGCCCATCCCACGGTAAATTAAAAAAATAAAATAAAAATGATCCGAGGGTTTGATGCCGGATGTTCACATATTTATGAATGAAATACATCTGACATCCACCACACAAGTTTTATAATGTAGAAATGGATTTTGGCAACTCTGTACAATAAAATAATGAAATTGATGATGGTCAGTTGAATATTTTTTCCCAAATCAAATCTACTGGTCAGTCACAGTAACTGGTCTATTATTTTTACTTTCCTTAGACAACGGCTTGAAGCAAATCTATTAAGTCTTGGATATTCCAATTATCTCGGAAGAGTTAAAGAAGTCCACTTTTTAACTCCGTCTGAGCTACGTCTTTTTTAGTCAAAAACAAGTAAAAGGTTACATAAATAATCATGAAAGTTGACACGCATGATTTGTTTTCGCGGGCCACTTTAAAGGATGTGGCAGGCCGGATTTGGCCCCGTGACCTTGAGTTTGACACCAGTTGAAAGCCAAAGACACAGGAACCATACATGACCCAAACACAGGCAAGCCTTGAGCCCGGGGATTGATTGCATGTCATGTGAGTGCACGCAGTGTGACATTTTAAACCAGTTGATTCATTTGACGGCTTAGGCTTACACGCCAAAGGATATAAGGCAGGTTCATTCGGCTATACATGGGCCTGAGCGGAAGTTAGCGTTTGCCTCTGTCGGCGACTTGTCAAGCCGCTGAGCTCTCTGTGAAGTCTCCTATAGCACAGCATGACCGATTAGGGGGAGAAAAAAACAATAGCATTGACTGAAAACTAAACGTTTTTACAAAATAATGAACGCCCAGTAAAGTTTTATTTCCTTTCTGTTAATGAACTGAGCTGTGTGAATAGTCGATAATATTGGCCAGTGTATATGAATGATATTCAATCATACTCATCTTTAAGGTGCTTTTTTTTCTCAGAGATAATTAGATGCGTGATTATGTCAGAGCCAGCTCTGATACTACCTCTCAGGGTTGAATATTCACGAAACAATTTGACTCCCCCATTCTATTAACTAATATTAATCAGAATGTCATTTTAAGAGTAGTGAAGAAATATTTTTGTGTCGGTTGACTTCCCCTTTAAATAATCTGACTTTTCACTCACTTTTGCAATCTAAATTCCAATATTTGTTCCACAAAATTGTATTACAAAGTAGTTGAGTCCCAACAGTCGGGTCTTTTTTGAGGAGTGGCATTTATCTTGGATACACTGCTTCCAAATGTTGGATTATTTTTGTCTACTACTGAGAAATGTCAACCTGCTATGTTCATTCAGAATAACAAAGCAAAGGGTCTGTTTCTTGAACCAATCAGATTTAAAATTTGTCCTCATGAGGCCAGCAAGGGCTAGCGAGCTGACTCTTCATGACTCAGCATTTCTTTGTTCTCTTATTGGTTAGTTACAGCAAAACTTGTTATAGCTGACTTCAACTCGTAAAACAAATCTGTAGTAGGGCTGTGACAGTGCGAGAACCGTTCAGTGCGTTCCGCATGTTACGATTAACTCGCCTTAATGGACTTTGTAAAAGCAAATTCTCTTATATGGACTAATTCAATGATCAGAACTTCTAGAGACATTTTTCCTTTCATGTCCCACTATGTCTTAGTGACAGTAAATAGCTATTTGTTTCTAACAATTGTTAAAGATAATTTATGTTGCCAAATAAATGAAATACACGTTAGAACCAGTAATCCATCCTCTCTCGCTGCCTTATTAGTCTTTGTGTTTTAACCTGACAAAACAAGACAATTGATTTTTCTAACAATCACAATATTCTCAATAGGCTCAAAAACCGTGACCACAAAAATGTGATGTGGGTTTTGTGAACCATTCCACCCCTAGTGAGCTGCACACATTAAATAGTTTAATAATGGTCATCTTAGTGTGCATGATGCATTTTATTGAAATGTTTTGTCTGTTTATCAAGTTATTAAATATCGATTCTGAAATTCTCCAGATGAAGTTGCTTTATATTGCACTTTTTGTAAAGTGCAGTTTGTAACACGAACGTGGTGGTATTAATTGATAATTGAGCAGTAGCACCTTTGTAATTTTGATACTTATGCTACCCTTCACAATTATTGGCACCCTTGATTAGTGGTTAATAAGTGTCCTTTGCTTCAAATAAATTCATTTTGTATTCTAAATAATGTAGATGCTTGGCCTATGATTCACATTTAAATAATAAGCGTTTTTGTGCTTATTTGTCGTTCCTTCAACATTATCTGTTTTGATGAGTAAATATAGCAGCAATGATTTTCGTGAGTGATACTGAAAGCTGGTGGGAAAAGGACGTAAAATGAGTAATAGTAGTAGTTAATCAATCGCTGTGCTACGTCATAGAAGGCGGGATTACGGTTCACGTCACCCTGGCAGGCGTGTCTTTAGCTGCGACCACGCCTTACCGCTGTCCAAATATGGATCGTGACGTCACACGCGCTGAAGTCCCATTCGTAGAAAAAGACTCCACCGGAATCCCCTTAGAGGCAATGTAGGCACTGAGGCGCGCTGGGCTCATCGTTCGCCCGCAGCCACTCTCATTCAGGAATCCACACGCATTCTTTGGGCAATAATAAAGAATAAAAATGAAAGTGTCGAGCATCGACTGCCGCCACTTGCGGAGGATCATCAGGAAGGAGCGCGGGAGCTGCCTTATAGTGGACTGTCGACCTTATTTGTCATTTACGAACTCCAACATCAACGGCTCCGTCAACGTCACTCTTAACTCCGTGGTGGTCCGCAGGTCGCGGGGAGGACCGGTGCCTCTGCAGTTTGTTATCCCGGACGAGAGAGCCCTCATCCGGCTCCGGGAGGGGAGCATATCGGCGGTGGTGGCTCTTGACGACCGGACGTCCCACTGGCAGAAGCTGAAGAAGGACAGCGTAGCACAAATAGTAATAAACACCCTGACGCATGTGGCCAGCGGGGCCAACATATGCTTCTTAAAAGGTAACGAACAACATTTCTATATTTAAAAAAAAAAAAGTGGTGGGTTTGGGTGAAAAAGAAGGTACTTTGCTTTTGCTCGTCAAATCGACTATTTTATTATGTAGGAAAGAAAGCACAAGCAGTCATGTCGATGACATATTGTTGCCAGTGTCTTGACACACAATAATTCATCGTCGACACCTAACCTTTATCCCTTGAAGATGACTCATTTCCCCTTGTTCAGAACAGTACATCAAAATTAAATTTCGCCCCCAAAAATAGTCATTGTAAATGACGTTTTTCCTGATGTAGCTGCACAATCTGTTTTATCTCGCGTGTGGTCTGTTTCTATTTGTTTCTAGCTTTTTAAAACAACTGTGATCTATATTGCCATCCACCTTAAACTCTTTATATGTCAAGTTGGTGTTGTAAGTAGTCTACATAATGCGTCAACGGAGCCGATGAGTCAGTGCTGACAAATATGAACAAATTGAAAGCGACTCTCTGTCGCAAGAAACAAAAGAAGGGCAAGGAAAACAACTACAATGTAATCTAAATAATTGGCCGTGTTTGTAATCATGTGTTAAAACACCTCAATTTCCGTCTGTCGCCTTTACATCCTGTGGAAGTGAAAAGGATTAGCGGACTCCAGTAATTAATGGGGCTCTTATAATCAGTTTATAATCCGTCGCTAAACCTGTTTCATAAACTCTGCGATTTCACAAGGTGTGTATTCGTGTGTTGCTTATGAGTCTTCACGTCCCCCTTCTCTGCCACTCATTTTCATAGGAGGATATGAGAGCTTCCACTCGCAATACCCTGAACTTTGCACTGAAGTGAAAAGCATCGAGCAGAGCGGAACTGAAAGCGAGAAAAGGGCCAGCAGTGAGAAGTTTGGTCACCGCAAACCAGATTATGATCAGGTGAGGGCAACTCATCATCTCACCAACGACCCCACCCCCACACCCATCGTTTTCTATCATTACATCCAACAGCATGATATAATACAAGTGTGATTTATATTTGTCCGTCTATACATATCTGTACTGTACACAGCCATATGCTGCTGTGATATTGTGTGACCTATATGAGGCCCTGAAAGGGAGTAGGTCAGAAGGAGAAAAACACCCTTTCATCCATGACCTTTCCTCTGTGTACAATCATCTCAAATATCAATTGTGTGATACCAAAACGTAATTACCGGTAATAAAAATCCACATTTTAATTGTGTATTGAAATTTCCTAGCAACCAATTCACATAATGAGAGCAAACACTTCAGAAAATTAATGGATGGGTGTCATGTTTTTTTAAATTTTGACAATATAACGGTAGTTGTTGACCGTTTTATTTAGAATAGTAGTATTCTTCAGATTTGGTCCTGTTACATTGTTCTAAAATATTTGATGACACCGACGTCGCTATGCGAAAATGCGCAGTTGCATCAGTTACTAAAACAGACTCGTGACGTCATGGCATTGCCTTGAGGCACTTGCTGAAGTCTTGTTTTCACCAAACGGCACAGTGCTTCAATTCATTCATACGCTGTCTCGCTGCTATGATGTCACAGCTTCTGCCATCCACACTTGACACCTCATAGCCTCATCAGGAATGTACTGTACTGTGGAGAAACTTTACTGGATCACCATAAATCATTCAGTCAGGTTACTCTGATGTCATCCCCACACTGGCTAATGTACCAGCAGCATTACAATCATTTAGATGAGCTGTGGGCAAACTACGGCCCGGGGGCCACATGTGGCCCGTTAAGCGTTTTAATCCGGTCCGCCGAACTTGAAAAAAATTAAATGAATAAACCTTGTTAATGTTTTATTTTCGAAATACTGTGGTTTTTCAAAGACATACATATTGCTGTAGTGCTTTTGTTCACTTTCATTTCAAATGAAATTTATTTATTTTCTCCGATGAGGTGAGGTTACCAAAACACTCCATCCATCTGCTACTGGTCCGGCCCCTGTGTCAAATTTTAGAACCCATTGTGGCCCGCCAATGAAAAAGTTTGGCCACCCCTGAGGGGCCCACATTACACCTTGTTGTATATTGAGCCCACTCACATCTGGTTTCCCCCCACCCATTTCTCACTTTCAGGGTAAACCCGTGGAGATCCTGCCTTTCCTCTACCTCGGTAGTGCCTACCACGCCTCCAGGCAGGACTATCTCACTGACCTTCACATCACTGCCTTGCTCAACGTGTCACGCAGAGACATGAAGCCCACCAAGGGCCACTACAATTACAAATGGATCCCGGTGGAAGACAACCACATGGCAGACATCAGCTCCCACTTCCAAGAGGCAATAGAATTTATCGGTGAGTTCAAACTTTTAAGATGGGTGTTTAAACCAGTTTCCTGGGGCCTCCACCTGAAGGTTTATTTCTGAACCAAAATGCCACTCGTTTATTTTTTGTCTTGACTCCCTGCTCAAAATAGTGGGCTCAGTCGGACTATTTGCCAAGGGAGATATACGCAACCATCCTAAGGATAGATCTTAACCCAGAATAACTCCACCTTCAAGCGTCTGTATATTTATAGTTGCAGATTACACGCACAAAGTCATGGAAATATTCTGTCTGAATTAGCCGGCGCCTATGCATAGGTGCTTATTTTTAAAAGGCGTCTTCGTCACCCTCAAATAAACCCTCACTGTGCTTGCCTCCTACCATTCACAAATAGAGCTATAAGACACCCAGTGGTAATCAGTTTAGCTTGATCGCCTGCCCTCAAGCCTCCGCCAACGCATCCAACCTCTCCCTTCCATTCAGGATTTGCTTAGGAGTGGACGCCCTCCTGGTTCTTAGCTTGAAAAAGCAATTCGAATGTTGTCATCGCCTACTAGGTCTAATCTCCGGTGGGTGCGGTCAGTGTGACAAGTGGCTGAGTGGTAATGAGCAGGCAGGGGAGGTTGAATGAGGGGTGCCACACCTCGACAGCGGTTGGTTGCTCACAGGTGGGCCTGAGGGTAGCAGCCTGTGGAGAAGAGTGTGTGGGAGAGCGATGGTAGATCATAACAGCAGCAGCAAGCGGCGCACACAATATTTTGATGGTTATTTATAGACAGGCAGAAGCAAGGACAATGCTCAGCCAGGATCTACTGGTCTAACCTGTATTGGATGGCTGTTGTTGTTGCTATTGTGTATTGTTTGAGGATGCAGCCTACATTTAGTCCTCATTACATAAGGCAGATAATTGTACCAGGAGCGGGTTTAACCTACATTTAGCCTGCGGGAGCTCTAAAATTCATCTACTAAGCTCCTGAGTTTATTCAATTAAGTGAAAATGATTGACAGTTTGGGACAGGGGTGGGGAAAGTTTTTCCTATCTAAAGCTATTTCCAGCCCTGCTGAAATGATGGAACAATAAATGCTTATTATATTTTATGAGCATCTCTGGGTTAACTGTGGTATGGCAGGTTGGCTCAAATGTTCTTAGAGCTGGAAGCTCCCCACCTGTAGTTTAGGAGCTAAAAATAAATGTTATTGACCTTCTGACTGAAAATAGCTGGCAAAGCCCATCACAACACCACCAGTGCGGTCATTAAAAGATCTATCAGGGAAAGTGGCCACTGGAGCTGATTTTAATGACCTTTAAGTCAAGGAATTCTGTTAAAGGTTCCATGCCACAATTATTTCTTTTTAACGAGCTTTCATTTCCTATCAGGTTTATAAGATCATTTGATTTGGCGATGGCTATTTTTTTTTTCAGAATAGTTGATTTTGAATGTGCTGTTTTCTCATTAATCTTAAAACATATGCAACATGTAAATAATCTTTGGTTGATAGGATACTGTTCTCCTTAATGTGATATGAAAAACATCTTTCCTTTAATTAGTTGCTGATATATGGGTGTATTGTGTCATTGTGTTGGCCCCGTTGAAACTTAAAGGTGCACTTTTGAGGTGGCCAGGGCGGTACGCTGGCCGAACCGCCCTGGAGGAGAAATGTCCTCCTTTATTTTTTCCCCGGTATGGCGACACCTGGCAGCACCCTGAGGCGGACTGGCCACCCATCAAGCCTGACTCAGTTCTCTCTCTCTCTCTCTCTATATATATATATATATATATATATATATATATATATATATATATATACACACTTCAAAAGAAAACCCACTTCGAGGAATGACCATATGCATACATAGTTTACACTATGTTGTTGAAGTGCACGCTTCACTGTGCCATAGTAGGTAGCACCCATCGCCCCCACAATGGCTGAGGAGGACTGAAATTCCATGCAGCTGTGTTACAGAACCTTCGCATGTGTGTGCAAATGACACAGATTAAAGATAATAAAAATATACAAAACGTGGCCCCTGCAAAGGTTCTCTGTGGTATTTTGTCAAATTAGCGAGTAGGAGTAAATAGCAGGCAGGGTATGTCTTCAAAGTTCCTTCAAATGTGATTTAGAATTTTCTATATGCTGTGACAGTATTCAGAGTTGTCCATTGGAATTTCCCATTGTGATTGCACTGTTAGTTAGTTTTTTTTGTATATTATGTAAGCTGTTGGAAGAAAATCGCACATCTATGACCAATGATTGACTCGTTGGCCTTTTGTCCTGTGTCCAGATCACGTAAAGCAATCTGGGGGAAAGGTCCTCGTCCACTGTGAAGCGGGCATCTCTCGTTCCCCCACCATCTGCATGGCCTACATCATGAGAACCCAGCAGCTGAGACTGGATGCAGCATTCGATATCATCAAGCAGCGCCGGGCTGTTATCTCACCCAACTTTAGTTTCATGGGTCAGTTGCTGCAGTTTGAGTCTGAGGTCCTTTCGACGGCGCCCGCTCATGCAGCCACACCTGAACCCGCTATTCCCTGTATCCCAGAGACTGCTTCTTTTTTTGCCAATGACATCACCACCTCCTTCAACACCAAAAACTTTGAGCCATCTGTTTTCACCTTTCCTACCTCTTGCCTGAAGTCTCCGGTCCATCATCAGCTCAAGCTGAGCCCAATAACTGCACTGCCTTAAAAAAAAAACAAAAAAAAAAAAAAGAAAGAAAGAACTGTGACCGCTTGTAGTCTTACTTGAAAATGAATCAAATGTAAAAGCTCCCTGTGCACCTGGTGTTGAAACCAGCAGACCAGACTGGAGACCAGCAAGTCTAAATTGGTAGTAGTACACATTTCATAGTATGACATTGATGGCGCTATAGCGGCAACAGCACAGTGATAAACCTACAATATACATGCCTTAGGTTGATATTGTGATTTTTATGTTCATTCACAAATACAGTCAGTCATTTGAATCTAATTTATTTAAAATTGCAATCTTTGTGATTTTTTTCAATAATGTTGATGTCAATGTGTTTAATAAAAGTTGAAAAATCACGTTGTCCTAATGCTGTTATTGAATAAATATCAGAGGTGACAAAAGTAATCAAACTGTACTCGGTAGAAGTCTCAGGTGGCGGCCATTTTGTCACTTGCTGTTCACTGCTGCTTATCTGATATTTTACAAACGCAACATTAATAAGAATGCCGTTTAAAACCGTGGGGGTGCATACAACTCAGCCTCCAAATGTTAATTGAAGCGTTGTGATGATTCACTTTTTTGATAAGTATTTTAAGGACTTTATCGAGCTCTGGAAAAGAGAGTATTTCCTTCAATTCACAATTTAACATTAATATTCCAAATCCTTGCACTACACATCTGTGGAGGGCCCCAAGACTAGGTTTGCCTCAGGCCTCCCAATGGCTAAATTCATCCCTGAATAAAAGTAAAAAGTCAATCGAAAAAGAAACACTCAAGAAATGCACAGATACCTAAAAAAAAATCCACTCATTGTACTTCACCCATGACTGCTAAATATACAGGTAACAGCATATCAGCGTAACACATGGTGGCAAAATGAACATGTCAGAAAATGCAAATGTTTCCACAACCTCTTAATATAAAGAGGCAAGACTAACATGTGGAGTGGCTTTTAGTTGGCTAATTCCGTGTAGATGAACAGGTTGCTTTAATTTTGATTTGTTAATACAATACAATACAGTCTTTGTATATGTGACACCAACATGGATTCCATAATTTTCTTTAGATATGTTGTACACAGGTTTTAGTTCCCTATGGATGAGCACAGTGTATTGCTACATTGAATATTATATTTACCTGTATTATTTAGACTTGATTTTTAAACTACATGTATAGTTTCATTCGGGCTTTTTTCTATCCATCATCTCACACCACTTTTGTAGCGATATGATTCCATCTCACCTCTTTCGCGCCCATAAGAAAGCCAGCTGGTCTGTACCAATTTTAGAAATGGGGACTCATTGAAACAACCAAACTTTCAAGATTATTATATATTTGCACAAACGCAACTATACAATATTAGATGTTTTGCCTGTATTATTTAAACGTAGTAATTTTGCCAGATTTGACCCAAAACCGATGAACGTTCCGCGTTACCATGTGGATGTTTACGCTATCACCCTGTTTTTACATTTTGATACGATCCATTTCATCCCGCCCCCGCCGCCATTTTCCTTGTTTTCCTCTACTGCGGAGTGGTTCACCAGTTTTAAATGCTGAAACGATAATCTTTGTCCAAGTGTGGGCTTTTACTTGCCTTCCATCTCCATTTACGTGGAGCTGTTCGGTTGCCTCCTGATTCAGACAAGGAGACACCCGAAATAGACAAGGATGTACATCAAACAGGTAAGCTAATGACACGAATGAGTCCCTGTTACGTGCTCGTTATTTACTGGGCCGAATGGGCTAGCACTGAATGAACGCTCTGATGAAAATGCAATTTTAATTCAAAAACTTGTTTCGTTTCGATAACAAAGTTCTAAAATGTCGCATTCAACACAAAATAAATAGCCGCCATGCTAAAGTTGACCAGAACTCCAGAGAAAGTCCTCCCTTAAATTGCCCGTCCCACTTTCAAGGATGCTAGGCTAAAGCTAGCCGAAATGTCAATCCACGAATCCGAATCATTAAACATAAATATAACCCCTTTCTCATTTGCACTGTAATAAACATAATGCGTTTGAAATTCTCGTACCTTCTCAAAAAGATGCATTGATGTCCCTTGGTTCTTGTGCAGGTTATCATCCAGGGGTTCCGAAGTTACCGGGATCAGACTGTGGTAGACCCGTTTAGTCCCAAGCATAATGTCATCGGTGGGTAACTGGTTCACTGAGGCTCAACCTCATTTATTTTACAATATTTTATTGAGAACAGACACCTGAGTTATTTGATTGATGACAGCCACATGAGTTTAGTAGAGCAGCATTTCCCAACATTTTTGTATCAAGGCATATATTGTTTATTAGAAAAATCATATTTAATCTGATACTTAGAAATTTATTTTGTATTATTTTGGGTGAACTCTGCACCTGTTTGGTTGAACAATATACACTGATACATAATTGTTGTGCCTGGCACTAAATTACGCAGTACCTTTGTAGAAAATAATTATTTTTATAATGAATAAGTGAATGTGGATAGTTTTATCTCTTTTGACACACTTTAGTTATTTTCCCCCTGTCTTTCACAGTTGGGCGAAATGGATCAGGAAAAAGTAACTTTTTCTATGGTAAGTGGGCCACTTAGAATAACGGCTACTTCCATGATCATTTGAGAGTTCGGGCTAATTGCATATTTCTTCCTCCCTAGCTATTCAGTTCGTGCTCAGTGATGAGTTCAGCCACCTCCGACCTGAGCAGCGCCTGGCCTTGCTCCATGTAAGTAACTACACAGGTAGTATAAGATGTAAGTTTGGCTTACTTTAGTAATCATGCAGACATAATTTTTCCTCTGACGTTTTTGTAGGAGGGAACCGGTCCTCGAGTCATTTCTGCATTTGTGGAGATTATATTTGACAACTCGGACAACCGGCTGCCGGTAAGACTGTGACCAAAGCTATAGCTTTTGTGATTTATTAATATGTAACGACTTAATAACGACTTGATTGTCTCCCTAGATTGACAAGGAAGAAGTTTCCCTTCGTCGCGTCATCGGTGCAAAGAAGGACCAGTATTTCTTGGACAAGAAGATGGTGACGTAAGTGTTTGTGTCCCTGTAATCACAGGAAATATTGGCCCTGCTGAATTCATGTGATCACATGTTTGGTGGCATTTGTGATTGATGCAGGAAGAATGACGTCATGAACCTTCTGGAAAGTGCCGGTTTCTCCCGCTGCAACCCATACTATATTGTCAAACAGGGCAAGGTGAGAAAGAAGTGATGGTCTGATCTCCAACTTGCTCAACGTGTCATAAATGGTTTCCTCTCTTATGTTTCCACTCTCATACGTCACTTTATGCAATATATGTTTTATCTCTTTATATATATGTTATTATTTCAATGTTTCATACAGATCAACCAAATGGCCACAGCACCTGATTCTCAGCGTCTGAAGCTGCTGAGAGAGGTGGCAGGAACAAGAGTGTATGATGAACGCAAAGAAGAGAGTATTTCGCTCATGAAGGAGACAGGTGTGTTCGGATATTTCCGTCAAATTGAGATCAAAGCACCATCATCAACTTTGAGCATGATAATCTGATGTAAAGCAAACTCAAATTTTACTTACTGTTACTATAGTTTAATCATGTACTGTCAGCACATGTATTCTCAGATGTACCTATCCCTAATTTGCAAAATAAGCTTTTTTTCTGCTTGGTTTGATGTTCTATGTAATTATAAACCTAGTACCGGTAATCTAATAATAATAATGATAACGCATGTGTTCATCAGAGGGGAAAAGGGAGAAGATCAATGAGCTGTTGAAGTACATTGAGGAGCGCTTGCACACACTGGAGGATGAAAAAGAAGAGCTGGCTCAGTACCAGAAATGGGACAAGATGAGAAGAGCTCTTGAGTATACCATCTACAACCAGGAGCTCAATGAAACCCGCGCCAAATTGGATGAGGTATTGTGGCCAAAGTTGAGGGAATATGTCTGTTTGCTAAAAAAAAAAAAAAACTTCCCCACTGTTGTGCAATTAATGGTATTAGTAATAATTGCTGCAGTAGTAATCATAATTTAAAAAAGTGCCATTTACGTCACATGTTCTTTTTATTGTGTTGATTGCATCAATTTTTTTTCCCTGTCTATTCTCTTCAGCTGTCCTCCAAGAGAGAAACGTGTGGAGACAAATCCAGACAGTTACGTGACGCTCAGCAAGATGCCCGAGACAAAGTTGAGGTACAAAAAAACCCCATCCAAACTATTAACAAAAAAAAAAATATTGGATTATGTTACCAAAAGAAACACAGGAAGTAAAAACTGTTGACATGTACTTTCTGGGAAAAGCTGTATTTGCTCTTTAGGTGCCTGCCATCTGTAGTAAACAGAAAAGCAACAAAAGGTTGTGTTGTATCAAGTACATTTGCTATTTTGATGCCCACATATTTTTACACCAAATTTGAGTGTTTGTTGGAAACATGCCTGAAGTAGCTAATATTCACACTCCTACAACCGGCTGGTGATGCACCGACAACAAAGGCTTTATTTTGCACGCTTTGTACAATGTGCCAAGTAGTTGTTGACATTTTACTAAAAAAAAGTACTGGTAGTCCTATAATAAACGCACAGAGGCGCTTGAAAAAGCTAAGCAGTTCTGAGTTTGCACGTCTGATACATCTAAAGTAATTCATTCCCTTGAATAGAAATAAGCAGTTGTTGCCCTACTTAGTGACTCCAATCACCTTTTCCTTTTCTTTCCTCATGTAGGAGACAGAGCGAGTTGTGCGGGAATTGAAATCCAAGATCTCTGCCATGAAGGAGGAGAGGGAGCAATTGTCGGCCGAGCGCCAGGAGCAGATTAAACAGAGGACCAAACTGGAGCTGAAGGCCAAGGACCTGCAGGATGAGCTGGCAGGAAACAGCGAACAGAGGGTATGGAAGCCTCCCATCTGCGTCACTCTGCTTACCAGCAACACCTATCCTTCCTTGAGAGCACTGTATGTATTCCCCCCTGCAGTCACTGAACATGTGTTCAATTGTTCTGCTCAACTTAGTCACGTGGCAAGTGGCACAAAGTGTAGCCAAGGTGTCATTTCATCTTCCATTTAACCCTCTATCATAATACTATTGAGTTGTATTTCTGTATAACTAAATTTGTGATTCAAGAAGAGGAAGCAGCAGCATGCATAATTCCCACTGCACATCTTACTGGCATTGATTTGTTTGCAGAGCTGGTATGACTCACTCTCAATATGGCCTCATGTTTGTGGGCACGTGTGTGTGCGTGTGTGTATGAAGATTGTCATAAATAACAGCTTTATTGGCTCAGTCTTTGTGATGGCCATGATGAGTCCCGGGCAGCATGCTGGTTGGTGGTGGCTTAGCATCAGCCAAATGTTACTGGAGCAAAATGAAAAGGAATACCTTCTGGCTGCTGGCAGTGAGGCTATAGTGTTGGCCAACTGGACAAGTATATCAGTGTTTTATTTACGACTGTCCTTTTCAATAGGAGTATTTTATGCTCTGCTACTTTGTGCATCAATGCCATTTTTTTTTGTTTTTTGTCTGCTCATATAATACATCCGATAGCAGAGGAACTCTACAAAGCGTGTTGGCAATGCGTGGCTTTCTTTGCAATTACAGCACATTGTTGAAGTCTTGTGAGTCGCTTGCTTTGACAGTCCAATATGAGTGATACAGTGCTGCTTTTTGTTGGCATTGGTTACATAGTGGTTTTGTTTGTTTGTGCGTGTCTCTGTGTGTGTGTGTGTGTGTATGTGGCTTTTTTTTTTTTGTTTTGTTTTGTTTTTTGTTTTGCTTTTTTTACTTGGCTGGTAGTGAATGAGTTAAGCTTTAGTTTGTTTTGGTCAAGGAAATCCAACATAGAATAGCAGACAATTGTGTGATAAATCTTTAAATATGAAGAAGCAAGCATAGAGAATAAAAAAACAAAAAAAAAAAAAAAAACAATTTCACTTTTGTAGAAACGTCTGCTGAAAGAACGTCAGAAGTTGCTGGAGAAAATTGAGGAGAAGCAAAAGGAGCTGCAGGAGACAGAGCCCAAATTCAATATGGTGAAAGAAAAGGAGGAGCGAGGTATCTCCAGGTAGGGATGACTCATTCACCACATCACAAATTTCCTGAGCAACTGTGGAGCAGATCTAATTTTGTCAGTCAGTTGTCTTAATCTAAATGTATATTGACCGTAGCAGCTGCTGGAAATTTGGAGCGTGTGGTCTGTTACTAACTTCCATCCTTTTATTATTTGAAATTGACAGTGCAGCTATATAACATAACTATATAACTTGTTGATAATATAGTTTGTGGGTTGGTTAGTAAAATGGCAGAAAACAGGCAAAAATGTTACTCATTGTTTTGTAAAGTAAAAACAGATTTTTAGAAATGTTTTGATTAAACTCAAATAAATTAATCTGCTTCCATGGAAGACTACAGAAATAATATATAGCATTGAGGCTGAAATTCAGAGGCTTTGGACAATTATAAATTATACAAGTCTCTGGATGTTAAGTGTTAATTGGTGATTTAGTCATGACATCTCTAGTGCACGTTGTTATGGATAGACGCTAAACAGAAATATAAATGCATACCTAAAATGGTGGAAATCTTTGAATCTTATCGAAACACGCATAGCATCATGAATACACGCTGGTGGAAACATTTTCATCTCCGTTCAGACTTGCCCAGGCTACACAGGAGAGGACAGACCTGTATGCCAAGCAGGGCCGTGGCAGTCAGTTCACCTCCAAAGAGGAGAGGGACAAATGGATCAAGAAAGAGCTGAAATCTCTGGACCAGGCCATCAATGATAAAAAGAGGCAAATTGCTGCTATCAATAAAGATCTGGAGGATACAGAGACCAACAAAGAGAAGAACCTGGAGCAGTATAATGTAAGAAGTCATTTTAATATGTTAGAATGTGTGTGTTTATAATGTGTTTTTAGGCCTGTCATGATAAAAAAACTATTGAAATAAAATATTGTTTTTTGTTTATAACACTGATATATAATACAATTCAATACAACTTTTATTTATTTAGTGATGTTAAAACAAAAATAATTGAATTACATTCTTCTGAAGTGCATTTAGGTACATTTGTGACTAGATTGAGAGTAAGCAAGAGCTCTTAATTGTGGCAAGTATATATAGTTGAGTTGACTTTTTTTTGTCTCTAGAAACTGGACCAAGATCTTAACGAAGTGAAGACCCGTGTTGAGGAGTTGGACAAAAAGTACTACGAAGTGAAGAACCGGAAAGATGAACTGCAGAGTGAAAGAAAGTAAGATTCATTTTGCAACCCTTTCACTTAAATGTAGACACTAGAAAGTGTGCTTGAAAAACTCGAACTGTCTTTAAAATGACATCCTGGAGTCTCTTACTTCCAAATATTCATCCTTCCATTTTCTGTCTCTTGCATTCCCATGAGGGGCACAAGTAACTACTGCCTATCCCACTAGTTACTGTATACATAACTAATAATATTTTTTTCTTTTATGTTCATTATGCATTCTTAGTGGATGAGTGCTTTCCCCTCTCTGGCCATATTGAATGTACCTATGGTACTTTAGATGTGAAGAATTTTGTCTGGTGACATAAGTGTAACTTTGTGTGAAGCTACCTGTGGCGTGAGGAGAACGCAGAGCAGCAGGCTTTGGCGGCCAAACGTGAAGACCTGGAGAAGAAACAGCAGCTCCTCAGAGCTGCCACAGGCAAGGTCTGTCACTGACTGATGCAACACATCATAAATTGTTTCAAAAGCAAGAACCAGAGCACAATTGTACTCCAGCAGGCTAGGCTTGTTGAAGAGAAAGTCTAAGCTTCACTCAAGAAGAGAGTATCTATTGATAGATATATAGATTATTATTATTTTTTGATTACACAATACGTATTGACTTTTTTTTTTTAAAATCTTGCACTCGATAAATTCTCCATATATTAAAAATAAATAAATAATGAAAACTCAATTAAAATGAAGCATCTAAAAAAATGAATAAATAAAATCCACAAAACCTGCTCTAAAATGTAATTAAAAATAACTGAATTCAAAATGAAAATGACCTTTAGTAGAAAAAAACTATGATAACCCTTCTTTTCACAGTATCATTTATCTGCCTCACCTTAAATTCCGCCATGAGACCAAATCAAAGTCTTGGATGTGCAAATTATTCCCATCTGAGGACTACCACAATAAATATGGTTGTTTCATGCCTCAGGGATACACTTCCTGTTTCTCCTGACCGTCTTTCTTCAGATTTTAATAGGTTCTGTCTTTTTTTTTTTAACAGCAATGAATAATTTATTGATGTGTTTTTCCTCCCTTCAGGCCATCCTGAATGGCATTGACAGCATCAACAAAGTCCTTGAGCATTTCCGCCGCAAGGGCATTAACCAGCATGTGATCAATGGTTACCACGGCATCGTTATGAATAACTTTGAGTGTGAGCCTGCCTTTTACACCTGTGTGGAGGTGACTGCTGGTACCAGGTGCGTCATGTTGTTTTACATAACCATTTCCTTCTATTATATATAACAAATCATCCCATTTGGAGCTTACAAGTGATCCATTTGGAGCTGGTGAATAAAAGACTCTGCATCATGAAGCATTCAACCTGGATGGAAATTAATCAATGTCACGACAATGCTTGGTCCCTATGACCACTATTCGCAGGGGTTCAACCATTAATAAATTGAAATGGCAGATTCACTATATTCTTTCTATGTTCAATATTTTGGTACGTGGCCATCCGTGTTGATTTGATTTAACATGGTTGTACTTTCAGACTGTTCTACCACATTGTGGAGACCGATGAGGTCAGCACCAAAATACTAATGGAGTTCAACAAGATGAATCTCCCTGGAGAAGTAACATTCCTGCCCCTCAGCAAGCTCGATGTCAGGGACACTGCCTACCCGGAGACCAACGTAAGGACTTGTGTGCTGTACTTGTTGTATGCAGAGCCTAGTAGCAATACTCTGAGCATGACTATAAACCTTATTAACCTAAGTATTGCATCTTTATGGGCATATGAGAGAATTGACATAGATACAGTTCACTTGCCAGCCATGCGAGCCATTGTACAAGACGGCCACAAGAGTGCGTTCATGTGTTCATGCAACCTTGTTTAAACTTTACATCAGGATGCCATTCCAATGATCAGCAAGTTGCGCTACAGCCACAACTTCGACAAGGCCTTCAAGCACGTGTTTGGGAAGACCTTGATTTGTCGCAGCATGGAGGTTTCTACACAGCTGGCCCGAGCTTTCACCATGGACTGTATCACTCTGGAAGGTATGGTCAACAACACTCCACAGTCATAGATGGGACACCATGAGAACCGTTTCAAATTGGAAGCTAAGCAGTAGAAGGAGTGAAGAGGTTTTGACGTCTGTTTGACCTTGTAGGTGACCAGGTGAGCCACCGCGGAGCTCTGACAGGAGGCTATTATGATACCAGAAAGTCTCGACTGGAGCTGCAGAAGGACATGAGGAAGGCTGAGGAGGAGCTGGGTGAGCTGGAGGCTAAGCTGAATGAGAATCTGCGCAGGAATATTGAACATATCCTTTTTGATATGCACTGCTTTGGTAACGCATTTTCCGTAGGATTTGGGCTTGGTTTGTGTGTGTATATACAGTATGTTCCATGGCTGTCTTAATAATGTAATAAAGGAGGATTAAGAAATAGGTCATTTTGGACAGAGCCACAATGACTCACTGCTGTCAGAACTGGCCTGCACGTCAGGATAAACAAGCAAGAGGATTTTGTGTTGTTGCTGCGGTATTTTTTGATGACATGGTCACTTCTTGTGTTGGCATATCTGTGGTGAATCAGGCGATGCGTGTTAGTGTGTGCACCTGCTGCTTAAGTATACGTGAGAAGGCAGACAAAAGGACCAATGAGCAAATTATGTCACCGCATCTTTCTCCACCGCAGTGGTGAGTCACAGTTAACTTCAATTATTCAAAAGCCCATCGTTGTTTTCTATCTCTCCACCTCTGCCCTGTCTAAGCGGGAGATGGCACTGATTCACCCCACCTGTCACTTAGATTTTAGTGTCCAGTCCATCTGCTTTTTGCTGAGACTGACTAGTAAAAGAAGCTGTGCTCAGATGGCTGAGCACTTACACAATTTTTAGTCTGGAATTTGTTTGAGTGCTTGTCACGTTTTTTTTTAATTTTATTTTTTTAATATTTGTTACACACCTTTCGTTTTCACTCAAGGAAATGCTCTTGAGCTGCATTGCCTGGACCATAATTAAATCAATTAAGCCACCAGCAAATTGATTTCCCTGGATTAATGGACTTCATTGAAACCTCCAAGGCCCTGTGGAGTGTATAAGTCATTGACAATCAATAATGCTGCCTGTTCAATTAGCTTTGAGGTGGCGGGGTTCCCGCAGATCCTTAAAAAGTCTTTAAAATCCGAAAACATGTTCTTCAGCGGCGTTGTCATGCCACTCAAGTTAAAAAGTGAAAAGTCTTGAGTCTTCACTGGGATTTTTGGATTGTATAATTGTCTCGCGTCTCAAAACATCCATCCATTATCCAAACCGTTCTTTCAAAAATAATTTACAGAAAGACTCTCGTGGTGACATGCGCAGTCGCAATAGTGGCACCAACAAATATAGTGATGATTGGGAACCATCTGATGTTGGTTTCAAATTTAATTGCAAATGGATTAACAACAGTCTTGAATTTAAATTGTAAGAACCCTGGATGAGCATTTTTATCCTTCCCAAAATGAAGTCAATAATTTTGTTTGACTTTTTCCACAAGTATGTGTTACACAATGTCGCAAAATTATACTATTGAACATTTAATGATTTTTTTTTTAATGAAAAAATAGTTATAAAACACAGTGAAGACTTCCTTAACGTGTGCTTTCACGTATCAACAATGAGATCGACCAGCTGATGAACCAGATGCAGCAGATAGAGACACAGCAAAGGAAGTTTAAGGCCTCCCGTGACAGTATTCTGTCAGAGATGAAGATGCTGAAAGAGAAGAGGCAGCAGTCAGAAAAGACTTTCATGCCCAAGGTGACCAAGATTACCTTAATATTCTATGGACCACATATCACCAGGACTTGTGGTCATTTATACCAAATGTTTCATTGTCTGTATTTCAGTAAAAACAGGTCATTCGTTGAAACGTAATCATCTCTCCGTTTTGTTGACCCAATGTATCTTCGTTTCTTTCTTGTGCAGCAACGAAGTCTTCAGAGTCTGGAGGCCAGCCTCCATGCCATGGAGTCCACCAGGGAGTCCCTGAAGGATGAGCTGGGCACAGATTTGCTCTCCCAACTCAGCCTGGAGGACCAGAGGCGTGTGGATGACCTCAATGATGAGATTCGTCAGCTTCAGCAGGTTAGGAGAAAATGGCCCTCATTGAACCTAATAAAAATTTAGAAAGTCTCCGAATTAAAAAATGAGCGGTGATCGCGAACAATTTACCAGACGGATTGGCAACGTTCGTTATTGCTTTCAACATTATTAAAATTGAAAATTTTCTGACTAAAATAGATCAATTCATGTGCACTTCAGTGCTAAACAAACCATTGTTGTCTTAATTACGCCATCGTCCTCTTATTCCCGCCGCTGCTGGTGCATTTAAATGACCTGGGTGCTGTAAAAGGAGTAGACAGCAGCTGTGTGTGGGAGGTTCCTGTGATCTTTTTTTTTTTTTCCCGTGCCAGCTTCTTTCAGTGCTCACCCGGATAAACTCAAGTTGTCCCCACTTGTGTTACACAACTTCACCCGCACGACCCAGAGCCTTTCATGCATGTTATTCCCGTGTTTGAACTTATTCTTGTGTGACATGTAACACAACAAACTTTTTATTCAAGTGAATTTTGCTGTAGTATTTAGTGGTGAATAGATTATATCACTTCTTTTCTCGGTTGTTAAAGCAAGACCAATGACATTGTGCTTTCTTGTGTCACCCACAGGACAACAGACAATTGCTGAATGAGAGAATCAAGTTGGAGGGCATCATGACACGAGTGGAGACGTACCTTAATGAGAATTTGAGGAAGCGTCTTGATCAAGTGGAGCAGGTATAGTGCGCCTTCAGTTTCCTGTGGGAGGGGGACGTAATTATGAGATTCCCTGCTGAATGTAATGAGAATGCATTTGATTGAGTGATATAGGTACTGTATTTCAATCCCCTAGCCAAACCCCACTTAGTACTTTCCTTACCTTCTTGTCACCGAGAGAGATTTTGGTCCACTCCACTTTATTTGCATACAGAGCAGGAAATTCAGATCCCAGTCTCAAGTGGCCACTAGAGATGCATTTAAATGCCAGGTGTTCAACCTGTGTGTTTTGTGAATTAATTTTTGATCCTATCCACGCAAATACATGTTTATATATACTCTGGGCAAGACCCAGAATAAATTTGACTGTTCATGTCATGCAGAATAGGGATTTGTATCACAAGCTAATTATTTTGATTTGCAAACACAGGAGCTAAATGAGCTGCGAGAGACCGAAGGAGGCACTGTACTCACAGCCACAACATCTGAGCTCGATGGCATTAACAAACGGGTGAAGGAGACATTGGCACGATCAGAAGGTATGGTCAACAGCACGGATCGGTTGATTGTCTTAGTATGACGCTGTGAAGTAAGAAAATCGAACAAACATTCAACTTGGTGATCTGTACTACTATAAAATGGATTACAATTAACACTGACAACTACTCGTGTCATTACCTAGACCTGGACTCTTTGGTTGACAAGACAGAGTCAGAGATCAAGGATCACATTAAGAGCATGGACCGCTGGAAGAACATTGAGAAGGAACAAAACGATGCAATCAACCACGACACCAAGGAGCTGGAGAAGATGACCAACCGGCAGGGCATGCTGCTCAAGAAGAAGGAGGAGTGCATGAAGAAGATCAGGGAGTTGGGATCGCTACCTCAGGAGGCTTTTGAGAAGTACCAGACCCTCACACTTAAGCAGGTATTTCCATCCTTCACTTGCTCTGTTAGAAGAAAGACTTCTTGACCAAAAAAACAACTATGGGATCACCTATTTCCACACCTCTCCAAATAGCCAAACCAATTCGGAAATTGACATCAATTGTCAAAGAGTCCAACATATAACGTATTGCCATCGCCGCCCTGTTGTCATAATTTTCCATGTATTTAATTTGAGTTTATTGTTTTCTGGGCCGCGAATGAAAACAGCATACACCAACTCTGAACAAAATAGAGCAACTCGAGCCTCCTACAGATTGATGTAGAGCAGAGGTCAACAACCGTTTTTTAGAGCTACTTCTTGGGTATTGATTAATGCCGTTTGATACATGCTTCTAAAACAAAAACAGAAAAATGCACAAATGTCTTTTAATCGTCTTTTTATTAATAATTAAGAGTATTCATCTATGTGAATGCACTGATCATGTCAATGATACCTCACAATAATTATTGTGATCACTGGTGAGCTATTTTTAGAACAGGCCCACAGGCTCCTGCTAATTTAACTTGACTTTTGAGCCTCACAGTGGTTATTTTCCCCCCCTTTCTACTGGATTATAATATTCACAAAAATGTTATTTGTTACTCGGCCTGCACCAAACTTTGCCTTTTGTAGTTTGCTTGCTTTCTTTTCAGAAGCACTCTTAAGACACAAAACAAGCCTTTCAAAATAGGCTTTGGCCAAGTAGATTTCTGCTCCACTTGAATCACTGGGCAATTAAAAAATAAACGACTGTTAAACTCTGATGCAGTCGAGAAAGCAGACGCTCCCCTCAGGATTGAGGCCTGAGGCCTTCGCCCACCCACTCTCTCAACAGTGACTCAGATACGAGTCAGTGCTCAGCTTGTTGCCTCTGGGGGGCTCGGACTGTGACTGAGTGCACTTGGCTGCAACTTCATTAATGTCTAAGCATGTACTGGTACTCTAGTGTGTGTGTGTGCTGTTTTCTTTCTATGACAAGGCTGAGAATAGCCCTACACTTTTGTCAAACAGCCCACATAATAACGCTTTCTCTTTGGAAGGACTATGGCATTGATTACAGAAGTGGATCAGAGAGATGATGGACAATGCTCAGTGCTGTTCCTTCTACAACTCCAATTAATTTGTAGGTCATGAGGTTTAGAGAGCTTTTTTTTTTTTGTATCGCAAGCTTAGTAATCAGCTTACTTTGTTTTCAGAAACTGAGAATGACATTCAATTTACTGCCATTGACGGCTGAAGACGTCCGAGATCCATTTTCTTTTTTTTTTTTACTCGTCCGGTACTGAATGTGTTAAATTAGTGGTAAGCAAAAGTGCCTTACATCTTACTTAAAAGTTCATTCTCGATCGTAAACAAAGGACTCTTGCACTGCATTTCCTCTCAAGTAGTGGCCTTCCTTCTAATAGACACAGTGCCCCCATTAGTGTCTGAGATCATCATCCAAAAGCATGCTAAAACCTCCAAGGATACCTCTCTTTATCCATTGGGTGGACAAAAATGTTTAGTGACTGTAATTACCTTAGTTTCATGAACACTCTTTTTTTTTTTCCATAGCTCCCAAATAGTATTACTCTTCGAGTGTCATCAGTGTGATCACAAAAGAGACTATCAATGCACCTCGGTGCGGTAAACTACCATACTTAACTACTATGGCAGCTTGCGACCTGGTAAAACTACTACCAATGAAAGGGCAGCACTGTATTTCGTTCTTTTCTTCTCTGTAAAAATTGACCATAGTAGCACATGGAGTAAAAAACGCATCATTATCGTGTTGAATTACTCGTTCTATTCTTTCACCCGGCCAGCTCTTCCGTAAACTGGAGCAGTGCAACACGGAGCTGAAGAAGTATAGTCACGTAAACAAAAAGGCCTTGGATCAGTTTGTCAACTTCTCTGAGCAAAAGGAGAAACTGATCAAGCGTCAGGACGAACTGGACCGAGGTTACAAATCCATCATGGAGCTCATGAATGTCCTGGAGCTGCGCAAGTATGAAGCCATCCAGCTCACATTCAAACAGGTATCGCTCTCCTCAAACTTTTTTTTTTATGTTGACAAGCTTCCATATTTGAGTCAGTCACCTGACGCTTGTCTTGTCTCGCACGTGCAGGTGTCAAAGAATTTCAGCGAAGTATTCCAGAAGCTTGTGCCTGGAGGCAAAGCTACGCTGGTGATGAAGAAGGGAGACGCTGAAGGCAGTCAGTCCCAGGATGAAGAGGGCGGCGCGGACAGCGAAAGGGGCTCCGGGTCACAGAGCAGCGTGCCCTCTGTGGATCAGTTTACCGGAGTAGGGATCAGGGTAAGAGCCCCCCCCCTTCGCCACAAGTCACAGAGTTCCCTCTCTGACATGTTCCCTACTTAGTCTTATGCCAACACTGAAACGGCCAACAGGTTAAACCGCAACTAAAATGACGGGTCAACTCAGCTGCAATGGAAACAAAAAACTGTGAAAATTAACATATCTATTTTGAGCAGGTGTTCTGAACTGCAGCAGACACTGTCTTTCCACGTTGCTCAAGCACACTGCCTGAAAAGGGAGATATGATAATTTTCCTCAACAAGAACTATTTTTGAGTTAATCGTACCTGCTGGCTGCTGCTAACCTGGTCTGTGTTGCCAAGTTTTCCCGTTTTTATGTACTGTGCAGTGTTGGATTGTTTATTTGATTCGACAGAGATTGACAGAGAAAGTGACACAATTCGGTGTGTTGCGACGTGTGTGCAGGTGTCTTTCACCGGCAAGCAGGGTGAGATGAGAGAAATGCAGCAGTTATCTGGAGGTCAGAAGTCTCTGGTAGCCCTGGCTCTGATCTTTGCCATCCAAAAGTGTGACCCCGCCCCTTTCTACCTTTTTGACGAGATTGACCAGGCCCTTGACGCCCAACACAGGAAGGCTGTCTCAGGTAACTGGGGGCGATTTCGCACAAACACTGGGCACATGCAATTAACGTGGATACAATTCTAACATTCACATATTTTTGTTGCATGTCCATTGAAGACATGATTGTCGAGTTGGCCGGCCACGCTCAGTTCATCACGACAACCTTCAGGCCCGAGCTGCTGGAGTCTGCTGACAAGTTTTATGGAGTCAAATTCAGAAACAAGGTGAGCTGGGTGCCGCTGGATCCTTAAAAAGTCTTAAAGTAGATCTTGCAAAGTTGATTTTCCGCGTGTTCTGCGGGTGCATGTTAGGTTTGCCTTCCTTGCACATGTGGTAAACCTGAAGGAAGTGGCCCTTGGTTTGGTGTGCTTAACATTACAGACCCCCTGTTGAGGCTTTTCATCCTCACGTCAACACTTGGTAGCTTTTTGAGCCATAGCAAGAGCGCCCTCTGCTGCCACGAGTGATAGTAACGCTTTTTCTGAGTCACAACTGTCGAAAACTGCAAAACAGGACAGTAATGCAGTCAAATCAGCAAGCCTCCCTCATATTCATGGACACTGTAAACGCATGCATCATATCTACTGTATGTCTTTACATATATTCAGGGTTAGGAGCGTAATTTTAAAGATGTAATCCAATACAATAATTAGTTACCTATTAAAATGAATGTAGTTAGTGATCCAAGTGCCATAATATTAAAGTAATGTAACTTGAATCATTTTAATTACTTTTATATTATTCCAAAACAAACCCATATTAAAAAAAAAATCAATATGATATATACTGTACATCCGTATGGTCTTTTGTAAGCGTATATATAACAGTCCCCAATGGGTATGAAATTGTGATTTGTATTTTTTTTTCTAGGTGAGCCACATTGACGTTATCACAGCAGAGCAAGCCAAAGACTTTGTGGAGGATGACACCACCCATGGTTAATGGTTGACTCCGACTTTGCTTCTTCTGTGTTCTTAAGGTTCAAAGTACACTGTTACCCTCTTAGTTGTTCACAGGGATTCTTAATTGGATTTGACTGAATTTGTATGACTTGAACATTTTGAGGTTAAAGTTCTGCGGAAAAGTTTTACAAATGTTTTTTTAACTTATACCCGTTCCATCCAATTAAACCACTTGTCCCGCTATACTCTGTGCCATTAAATGTTCAAAGCTAGTGGCGCTTGCACCCTAGTTACTATCTTGTCATTTTCTCTTTTAGCATATTTATATACATGAGTTGATTTGAAATCTGCAGCGCCAGTGATGGAAAGTCATTTTCCAGAAAGTCAGTTTTCTCATTGAATATGATGTTGTAATCTTCCTGTTAATTTGAATTTGCAATTTTATTTGCTCCTTTTGTATGCAATAAAGTGAGGGGGAAAAGGAAAGGATAGCCTGCTCCTGTTCCGACCGCTAGATGGCGCCATTCTACTGTAGCGTATATAGCTGGTTTATTACACAGAATTTTATGACGAGTAGGTTGCTCTAACAAAATATAAACAAAAATTGAATATCAAAAATTAATATCATGATAGTTTGCAAAATGTTAAAACCATCTATTTCATTGCTGGAATAATTAATAATTATATTGCTATTTACTGAGCAATCCAATTTTGCCACAGTCAATTTGCCACCATCAATTGCAAAAAAGTCTACATGCCAATTTTATCCTTTAATTTGAAGCAACAGTAGCAGTATTTCTTGCAACAGTAGCTCACAGTCGCAGTGACTCACTGTCACTGCTCCTGTGGCCTTGCGTCTCAGCTGGGAGCTCGTACGTCACATGCGTGGCTCTCATGTGGCAGCCCTCCAGATTATGCTGCCTGTCATGGCGTGGTGCACGCCAGCCTCTCTTATAACGCCTCCTCTTCGCAGCAGTTATGCTTTGAATATTCCAACAGCCAACTGAGCTATTACATTTCACTTTGCTCTACAGTTTACTGCATTGTTGATACAATCATCATTCACACTTCAAACAAAGTTATACAATGGCCAAGTTCATCACCTGACCTGAAACCGATTGAGCATGCAGACTTGCTGAAGACAAGACTGAAGAGAAAATGCCCAATCAACAAGCAGGGACTGAAGACCGTTCCATTAGAGGCTTGGCAGAGCATCACCAGTGATGAAATCCAACACCCGGTGATGTCTATTTCAGACTTTGGGCTATAATTGATTGCAAAAAAAATTCTAAGCAAGTCGTAAAAAAATGAAAGTTTGATTTATGATTGTTTACCCGGCCTATTATATTCGGTCCCTGAAAAATTGTTCGGCTAATACAGTATAAAAACTGTATTAATTGTTACACTTTTGATCTGTTTTGGATGGAAATACTCTGTCTTTAAGTCTGCCTTTAAAATGTGATTTCAATCGACTGTATTTTACAGCACTTAACGAAAAAAAACGGCCAGATACGTGTGCGTGTGATTTTGCAGAAATGGTGTCATTGCGCTGGTGGCTGTCTTTGGACTGGAGTGAACCACCATGACCTCAGAGGCGGTTGGTTGGAAAGCAGATGGCCACATGTCATTGAGCTGGGTGTGATATTGACAGAACACCTCATATCCATGCGCCGCTCAGCCTTTGCGTGCCAAACATTTACAAGCCTGCAAACTACTGTATCTGTCGTCAATTCACATGACAGATGGCCACCATCGGGTAGATTCACGCTCCTTGTTGACGTCTGCCTGGCCCCAACACGTTCTCAAACGTGTCCAAAGCTGTCCATTCCCTCCCTTACTCCTTGGTGCCGTCTTCCTTTGTGACACCATCGCTTCAAGGTCTCGCCCTGGCCTCTGCTATCAGAAAAGGGGGGGACGGATAACCATTGCTCCATCGTAAAGATGCTCTTCATTAATTAACTCATTCACTACCAGCCGAGTAAAAAAAAAAAAAAAAAAGGATCTATGACGTCTTTTGCCGTCAATGGGAGTAAATGAGTTAAAAAAAAAAAAGTTATGCTTGTTGATAGTTGTCCTAGTCACGTTAATTTGTTGTCCATCAGCTGGCACTGCTGTGTCAAGTCTTGTTTTCTTGCACTATCCAGCGGTCTTGTCTGCCACACACGACGACGTCTTCTCCAATTCTTATTTATACGCCTGTCACATGACCAAAGCCATCTGAGCATTCTCCTCTCCTGATGTTTCATTTTTGTAATGAAACTGGAATGCAGCGGTGTCGAACTTCATCGCCGGCCACATCTTGGTATAGCAGGGGTCTCAAACTTGTCGCCTGGGGGCCAATTACTGCCCGCAGAATGGTATTTCGCGGCCACTTCTCAACAGCAAAGTTTAAAGTTAGTTCGGCCATGTCATGAGTGTATTATATATTTTTTTTTAAATCACTGATGGACTTCCAGAGATCAGGAATCTGGCATCGACAATCTTTGCTTTATCGTTGGTAGAAGTAAGAAGCAGAAATGACGTCTATTTGCGTCATGACGTGCATCATTCATTCTCTATCGCTTATCCGAGGTTGGGTCGCGGGAGGAGCGGTTTAAGCAGGACACTCCATATATCACTATCCCGAGCCACTTCATTCAGTTTGTCCTGGGTGATCCCAAAGCGTTCCCAAGCCAACCGAGAGACATGGTCCCTCGGGTGTCCTCGGGGCCTCCTCCCAGTGGGACATCCCTGGAGAACCGTAACAGGGAGGCAGTCAGGTGACAAGTTGCCCAAGCCACCTCATCTGTCTCCTTTCAATGTCTCGATGCTGAGCCCCTCCCACTGGCTGTCTCAGCCCTCAGCCATCCCCAGCGGGCGCAGGCGGCGATGTGAGTGTTGGATCCATAACGCGAGTGCAGTCCGCGCTTCTAAATTAAGCTGAGGAGACACAGGACCAAAGCAGCGCTCTGACCTTTGAGTGTGAGGTTGTTGGGACATATCAGGGTTCGCGCTCCCCCATTAGCCGCGTCGCCAATGACGAGTTCAAATGGGGAGTGGCGTGGTAAATATTTGCCGTATTCGCCACTCTTCCGTCAAAAGCAATGGCGACAAAGTACAAATGTCCGTACGCAAATAATCCCGCAATTTTCTTTGCAGCCAGATATGCATGGCGATGTTTTCAAATGGTAATTATCAGTTGCTCCGTCAGTTTAAACGGCACACGTATGTGAAGTATCCCTTGTAAATCATTCAATTCATAAGACATACATATGCGTTTTCAAAAAAGTAGTCACCCCTCCCAAAGACGCATTTATACGTCTGAGATTTATTTGTTTTTTTTTACGTTACATCTCCGTGTTTTTATAATATTAGAACACAATATTCTGTTGGCCTCGCAAAATCCGTCGAAATCCAGAAAAACGCTGGAATTGAGGGCTTTCCTCTCGTGAAAAATTCTGGCATTAATTAACTGCGTGCCCTGCGACTGGCTGGCGACCAGTTCAGGGTGTACATCACTTATCGCCAAAAATCAAATGGTATCGGCTCCAGCACCTCCTCGCTACCGGAACAGGATAAGCCGTCCAAAAACGGGCAATCGCAACAGCACTCCATTGTCGGATTATTCAACCTTGCTCACTTCTGTTGTACCAAGTCTTCGATTTTCTCCGTATTGCCTTCATAGCCCTCCCGTCGTCGTGTTTTGTCTCAATGTGTAAGTATTTCATTATGTTGCTTTGATTTTTCGGTTTCTTGTTCATTTCTGTGCCTTTTTGCAAGCGTTTTATGTTGCCGTAATTTAGTTTTACTCTGGCTCTTTGTTGCCAGCGTCTTTCATTGTACTTTTTTTGGTCTTGTATTTCTGTAAAAAATCTCTTTTTGTTCATTCATCCTTGTCAACGTTTTCTCCACCGGAACTTGTCATACGGTGCCTCAGATAGAACGCACTTTGCAAGCCTACCACCAATTTCTCCAGTCGAGGTGCAAGCAAAATGTCATCGCAAACAACTTTTTAGTACTCCCTCAAGTGACCAAGTAAGTGAATTGCGTTTGTTACACATGCTGTTGTCATTAATCCAGCAAATTTATGATCGGGTGATTTATTTCCTGTCTTGTTTATAAGGAACTAATGCCTCGTCTAATATAATTAGCGATTACTTCACCTACAATATCATAAGAAAAAATTAAGTTGATGTGATAGAACATTTTTTTTTTGCATATTATTGAAATTAATAGTGAGCTTTTGAAATAATGAACATTACAAAATAAATTTTTTTTTTTTTTTTTACACACTGTCCCTTTACTTTACGTTCACGTACTGCCCTGTACTGTTCCGTGTTCACAAAGGTGAGTGAGCGAGCCACACCCAAAATGAGATCTTGGGATAGAGAGCTTCGGTCACATGCTTACTGAAAGTGCCAAATGTTAATTAAGGAATGCAAGTTGTCAAAACTTGTTTACAATGCAATGGCTGTTAGGCTGGCGTCAATAAAATGGAACATGTAAGCTAAGGCTTGGCTGTTCAAAGCTTATTAAGTGGGTGAAATCATTTACAAGGATGCAGTACTTGTGTTGCTGTCGTTCAGTTTTATGTTAACTGTTTATAACTTTGCTTCTATTTTGGGCTTTATTTGAAAACGACCAGCTCTGTTCGAATCCTATAACATTGGTAACATTGGCCCGACGATGATTTGGAATTGGAAATGTTTTGCAATATTTTTGCACATTAATAAATGTTATATCTTCTTTTTACAATTTGGCGAGTGTTGTCAGTGATTGCCTGCGCTTAAGTTGGCTTTATGACCTCATAAAGACTCTGGATCGTTTTCCAAATGCCAGCGCTGGTGTCATTTTTCACCCTTTTTTTTTTTTTTTTTTAAGAGAACGAAATGCCTTGCCTGTTGGTGCATCTGTATGCATGATTACGTTGTATGAATTTGTAAAACTGGGTTATTTTCTTTTGGTTTGCACAAATGAATTGTGGCCTCACTGGTTCCAAGCCAAGATAAAAAAGAAATGCCATTGTTATTGTTTTGGATATTAATACTGTGTACTATAATGGAAAGTTGTGGTTGTTCTGTGTATATTTGTTTTTTTGTTGTTGTTGTTTTTTTTATTTTTGTTTTCATGTAATCAGGCTCCCAAAATGAAAAATTCAATATTTGTGTATTCCAAGTGGTGACATCATGCGTTGCATCGAGCAGTGATCAAAACAAAACATTTTTTACATAACATTATAACATGCAAGGCATTTCAATGAAAATCTTTTCTGCTGAATATTTAGGGAAATTAAAATAAACCATAAGTATTTAAAAAAAATAATAATAATAATAATTGATAATTATTGATAATTTATCGCAGTCAATCACATTTTTCAACTAAATATTTCTACGAAGTTTGCACCAGATATTAACTTGATTAAAATCTTGGAATTAATGTGGGAATTTTTATTTAGATTGTTGCAATAACTTAAAAAATGTATTGTATATAATATATATATATATATATTTATATATACTGTTATGAATTTGTGTAGCTAAACACTGTTATGAATTTGTGTGTGCACAAAAGGAGCAACCTGAAATAGATCCCTTCTCCTCAATCTAAGGATATTTGACCTTCAGTGCAACGTGCGTTTGTGTCACAACTTTAGTTGGTTAGCTAGTGTCGCCCTCTGGGATCCCAACATAAAAGTCCACCTCTGATGAGGTTAAAGGTAGAAAATTAGAATGATTTAATTAGTAGACTAACCCCACCTAATGACTTCACACATGTCATCGTAAATCCACCGCAGAATAAACGTTCTCGCCTTCATGTGCATGTTCAGCTTCACTGGGACATTCTCAAGTCAGGATTACTTGAATTATGTATATTGATCCCTAATCGGCGTCAAAACACAGGTTGTGATTATTTAACCAAAACCTGACATTAGTCTGTCTGGAGTTGCAGGTGGCATTCATAACGTCTGAGAGATTTTTTTTTTTCTTTTTATGTCACATTTCTTACAGGGCTAAACGCACCATGAGCGGTGATGATAGTGGAATGGCGATTCTGATTTGTTTACCTGGGTTAAGTCCTTCAAATTTTCACAATTCCTCTTGGCTTAAGAAGATAATGTATTGTGAAATAGTATCACTGGATGTCATCCAAAACATGCATTATGTTTCCGTTAATTAAGTTGTGAGAAGCAGTCACTTGAATAATACAGTAATACTTAACAGTGATTGTGTATCCATAAATACTTTTGTGAGAAATAGTGGCGTGTTGGTGGTCTCTGAGAAGGTTTTATCACTTTACTATTATCATGTCACTAGACTCTCCATCATCCTGGCTTGACTTATTGTCAACACCAGTTGATGATACAGTGGTATCTCCTTTCTCACAGAGCCGAAAATAGATGGAGAGATTGTTGTGTAGAGTTGTCGGGAATATTTGCATAACACAACGCTTGGGAGTAAGCTTTTCCGGATGCTTGTCAGTCCCGAAAGAGATAACTACTCAAGTCTGTCATTTGTTATTGAAACCGACATTGTGAAGATGGGGCACATTCTGAATAGTATGTTGCCCCTCGATAACTGGTTGGATCATAAGTCAATCTAGGTGTCCGAATAAAAATAGCCTGTTTTCAAACTGTGACTTCCTTTTCATGAAATTGGATTTCAATTTAACATTGAATGCCAAGAAAGAAAAAAAAATCAATGGAAAAAGCAAAAGAACGGAAAGGCAGTGAAGAGAGAGAGCAAAACCTTTTCACTTTCTAATGCCAAATCAACCGTAACAAAGTAAAGGAAATACTAGTTACCTTGGTAACTGAAACTAATGTATCTTACTCAGAAATATGTGTGTTGACAAAGTATGCTAGCTAGCTAGCTAAGATCATCTCCTTGTCACCCGTCCACAGGCCGAGAACAGCCCCAGAAGCCTGTTAGCTCGCAAGCTAGCTGCTAGCTAGCACCTATCATCACAACCTGGAAAGCACCAGAGGCCTTAAGCCAGGGATTTCCTAAATTTTCTTTCAAGGGGCTTATACAGAAAAGAAATAAAGGATGCAAGGGCCACCAAACACCATTGCCTCCCACTGTTTCCCAGACTTTGTGAGCTTTGTGTGTGTCTGTCTGTCTACTTGTGAGCGCCGAGGTGCTAATCAGTCATGTCCTGAGAGGATTTCTTGTCCCGATTGTTGCTGTACTGAGCTGTTCCAGCCAGGGACTTCCACTTGGCTTGCTCCAACTCAACCCCCCTTTGGGCCGTCCCCAGAGCCCACCCTCCCCCTCCAGAGGCCCATCCACTCAACCTTCCGTGGCCAATGGAAGAGACCCTGCTCTGATATCCACATCTTTCGGGGGGAACCGAATTCAGTACATCGTTGCTTATAGGAAACAAGAGAGTATTCGATGTTGATCAAGAGTTTTTTTGCGTTTCCCACCAGGCAGCTTGAGAAGAATTGAGCTGCCAAGAGAAAGTTGCCGCTGTGAGTGGTCGAGGCTTAGGAGGTGTTAAGGCTGCAGGTGGTGCTAGGGAGGTTTTTTTTTTTCTGCATCCCGTCTTGCAGCAGGCTTTGGATCGGAGAAGTAGACGGGAAAGTTTTTTATTATTTTTTTTTTTTATTTTAGGAAGGCCAAAGAAAAATGCTTGGGAAAGGACAAAGTGGTGGATACTCCTCAGAGACACCTGGAGATGTTTTACAAAGGTAAGACAAATTTCGAATAGACTCCGCTCAGCCACTTGTGTATACATTTTTATAGATTGTTTTATTGGCATTCATGTCAATAAAGTCTTAAAGTTCGTAATGTGTTTTGAAAAATGTATTTGTTTTAGCATGTCTGTGCACTAACTTTCAAAGTATTTTATATTTGCCTGAGCATGTATTAATTAATCAGGAATATGAACAGTGTTAACAATGTTGAAATTAAAATGTCCACTGACATAATACAAATGTATTTTAAAGATTGACTTCATATCACAGAAAAAAATTCTCTAGCTAATTCACTGCACATACAAAAATTGTATTATTAATAGGAAAAAAATCATATTTCCACTCAATATAAATCACTGCAAATGATTCTTTAGCAGATTCAAGGCAAAATTTCCAGAGTACTTTATTAAGGATTATTATGTCTTATTTGTCTAATAATAAATTAAAATAACTGAATTTCTTAATTAAAGTTTCAAAAGTTAAGTAAAGTTTGAATGAGAACATTTGGTTTCATATGTAAACGATTCATTTTATTACGTATGTGCCAGTTGTAAAACAACTCGCACAGAAGCATTTTGCAGTTTCGCATTTTCCCTCGTGTCCTGGTGTGTTTGTATGTGTACATGTGACACAGTTGCTAACCGTGAGCAGTCTGACTTCGGGGCTCCTGCGGCCTGTCTGATAATTTACAACCATTTTGCAATGATGGTTCAGCACTTTGCCACCGATTGTCCTTCTCTTATATCTTATATGATTTGGGAGTTCTCCGCCATGAGAATGGTTGGCAGGACTTTTAGATTTAGATTTAGATTTAGAATTTTTATTTATTTATTATTTATTATTTATTATTTATTATTTATTATTTATTATTTATTATTTATTATTTATTATTTATTATTTATTATTTATTATTATTTTTAAATGTCATAGCTCCTCATGGATTCTCGATTACCCCAAAAATGTAGTGTGAAAGAGGTGGTTGTAATATGAAAAAAAAAAAAAAATGGTGATAACTCATGATCTGCTGCTTGTTTAACTGCTCGCGACGGTGTCTTTTCTCAACGTTTGTTCTTGACCATACCTTATAATTGCCCGTCACGATAACAAACTTCTCAGGAAGATATATTTTCCCAGAAACTGTCATGATAAACGATAAATGGAGTTTTAAAGAGCAATTATCTGTCAACTGTCAAGAATGTTGAACCTTTGCAATGAAATATTGAACAACAAAATATGTTGGGCAAAAAAAAATAAATTGAAGAATTGTGCCTTATAAGTGTGGAATTTACCCACAATCGATAAGTTATCGCAATTATCGTGACAGGCCGATAGCGAAACCTCCTGCTTTCTTTCGGACCTCCTTCTTCTGCTGCCGCAAATTTAAGCACGTGTTCATTGCTGCGTTGACACATTGCCGCTTCTGACGCTAATCTCACATGCGACAGTTGCATGGAACCTGACAAGGACACAAATCAACTCTGCTCTTACGAGATTTTCGTTGCAATTTTAATATTCCCCACTCGCCTCGTTTCGTTAGCCAGCAATGCAAACGTACTCATAGTTAAAAAAAAAAAAAATCAGTTCTGATGCGAATATAGACGTTAAACGGTGTGCATGCTACCACCGACGTTGACCAGAGGAATTGCGGGGGGGTGGTGAAGTGGCACATACAGCAACCTCCTGTTTTATGTCCCATACAGACTGCTGTTCGGAACCACGGCCAACAGCTGAAGTAAGGTCATTAAAACACATGTGCTCACCCTAATGGCACTGTGCCTTTCACAATATGGGAGGGCAAGAAAACAGGAAATCCACGTTATTGTAGCTGACAGGTGCAAAACACTCAAGTACACACATACGAGCACAAAGTGTCATTGCTAAATGTAACGCTGTTGTTTGCCCGATAGTTTTGTGGTCATTGGTGACCCCAAGAGGCATGAAATAAAAATAATAATTTATCCAAATTTGGTTGGAATTACTGGGAAATATGACTTTATCCAGAGGTGGGCATTCCGTCAGACGGATGGACGCTTGCTTTGCTGACGTGTTATTTTTTTTGGGTGTGGACGGGGGTCGGACTGATGTGCCGACTGAGCAAAAATTTCACACTGACGAATGATGGATGGATGCTGATGGGTGACAAATAATGGTGCAGAATTTTTTATTTTTTTTTTTGGCAATGTGACAACCTCAGACATCAAATTCAAACAACATATTTCCTCACATAAGAGCCTCCGCTTGAGCAAACACTGTCTCAAATAAAATCTCTAACTCTGTCATCTTCCCCTAAATCTTCTTTTTTATTTTATTTTATTTTTTTTTTTTTTTTGGGGCCACAGACGTTCAACCACTGACACAACTGAACCCACAAACTCTATCGCTAACTATATATATATATATATATATATATATATATATATTTTTTTTTTTTTTTCCATTTATTTATTGATTTTTTTTTCATTTATTTATTGATTTTTTTTTCTTCATTTATTTATTGATTTTTTTTTCATTTATTTATTGATTTTTTCTTCATTTATTTATTGATTTTTTCTTCATTTATTTATTGATTGATGTTATCAGGAGGCGTCTTTTACAGCAATTATCGTTCCACTCGCCTATGTGTCCTCTCCACAGTGTTGTGCGCTTCCATGTTTATTTTCTATGAAGCTTTATTTTACTTCCAATTTCATGTATTGTGAAACAGTATGGATGGATAGTACGTTCAAATTTCCCCATTGTGGGACTAATAAAGGACATCTTTACTCATATTGTTTGAACTGATTATGATCATTGTGTTGTAAAACGAAAGGCCTCCTTGCTTGGTCGTCTGTTAAGTTGTGTCAATATCATCCTCCAGCTTAAAGTGTTAAACATGAAGGCAACGAGTAGTCGAGTTGAGCTGTGTTGGACACTTTCGAAACGCTTGCGGTTGCGTGGAAATCAAAACTTGGCTCGGGGCTTTTATATCCGATGAATTTGCAGCGTGATAATCTATGAAATCCCTTCTTATTTTGGAATGACGGGGCCCACACAAGAATTTACGAGTACATTAGAGGCAGACAGCCCAGAAGAACAGAGGCGGCGACATACGGTTTGTTAGAGGCGAAGGATTTACTCTAATTTAACTGGTTCCATAAAGCAAAAAAAGCAGGCCTGTCAGCGATTATTGAATCAAGGCTTGAATTCTTTCACTGTCATAGCGATGATGAGTGGAGGTCTGGCTATGTTTAGGTCCTGAATAACAGAGATAGCAGGTCCCGCCTCTGTGTCTAGAACGAGATTGGCTACTCAAAATTTAAAGCAAACACAGAGCAGGCTGGAAAGAGGTGAGGAGTGATGATTACCATCCTGTAATTCTTCATAATCGCGAGATAAATGACCTGCGAGTGAAATGTGACTCCATGAAAATTATGTAATTAGGTGGAGGAGTCTCTGATACGTTCCTCTAACAGCTTTTGAGCCGTGTGTTTGTCTTTGCCACTAAGTTTTCAAAAGTCATCTGGTGTGGGCTTCAGTGGGGATCGAATGGTTAATTTGATGTCAGGCCTTCTCATAACTTTGTTCAGTGTTAAGATAGTGGATGCACCGTGCTTGATACTTCTTAAAAGCTTGGCTTTGTGTCGTTGTTTCCTCTTAAATCTCACATGCATATTGTTGGATCTGTTTTCAACTGTTTGGTTTTGATGTGAAAGAAATTTGCAGTCATGGGGTCCAGGGTTTTCTGTCATGAAACACTTTTTATCTATATTTTACAGTTTCGGGTTAGGGTAACTGTGATTAACCAATTATTGACTATCAATTTGGGATCTGTGGTAAAAAAAAATTCCCAAGACATATTTTGGGAGAACTAAATGCTTAATTTGATCGATGTGAATTGCTTAACAAAATCCGTGTCCTAATTTTAAATTTAGTTCAGATTGTTAGTTTCTTGTTTTCACCGTCTACAATAAAACTAATGTGTGTATGTATATATATATATATATATATATATATATATATATATATATATATATAATTTATTTATTTATATATATATAATTTATTTATTTATATATAATTTATTTTTTTATTTATATATAATTTATTTATTTATTTATTGTGCGTTTTTTTTTTTTAATACCATTGTCTGTTTGAAAATTCCACTTATTATGAAGAGCCTTTAACATTGCAGCCGCAAAAAAATTTTTTAATAGTCAATCCATTATTTTCAGACTAATTAAGCGAAATTGGTTAATTCCCCGAAGTACCCCGATATTCATGCCACATTAATATTCAGCGCCGTCCATGTGGTGAATCACTGGTTTGGATTTGCTACGTTGACATTCCTAGAGCGGTATCACTGAAATCAACATCACCCGAAAAAAAACGTCATAAAGTGTGCAACTGCATTTACTTGTCAAACAGTGATGACAGATATCTGCTGTTGGCGTGAAGCTCCTATACGCGACTCTTTAACAATGCCATTGTTCTCGCTTGCACCTGTGTCCTACTGTGTTATGTGCACAATTCACTGCAGACCGCAGTTCATGTATTTGAATGTGTACATTGTGAGCCCCGACAGAAAATGCTTTGGCACATTGCCGTGCAACAGCTGCACTATTTCATAAAGGTCTGATTTTGTTCTCTCTCATGCCTCTCTAGACGCGTGAAAGACACTCCGAGCCGAATACTTATTTCGAGTGAATAGTGGCTCATGACACGTGAAAGCATTACAGAAAGGACTTACTTGTTGTTCATAGGGTTTAAAGTTACACGCGTTGCCCCACAATGATGTTGGAGGCTATTTTCCATCGAGTGAAACTGTTCGCACTTCTGTCTGGCTGTGGACGCTCATGAAAGTTGTGTGATTTGCGCTGGCAATATGATGCATTTAGACATGTTAAATGGCTCACTCTGGATCATGTTGCTGTTTTGTTTTTCACCTGTCTGAAGGAAGGCTTGGAGGTTAAGGTGTTAAGCTGCCAGATTCTGTGCGGAATATTTTGAAAAGGGTCACAAGGTGCGGAGTGTGTAAACGATGGAGAACGCCGAATTCCCAGTACTTGCTTGATAAGGGAGGAGGGGGGGTTGTGCTTCAGTAACCTTAGCGGTCCACGAATGCCAATGTCACCACGACGGGGAGCGATGTTAATGAATAAAAATGTCAGGTATCCACCGTGTAGGTCATGTGACTGCCCTCTGCCATAAGAGACGCAGCAGGTGAACAGGGCCGCTGGCATTTTGCAAAGTTGTCGACAGCTGAGAACGATCACCTTGTGTCCTTGCATGGAAGCGACGCACGTACGGTCAGCCTTCAACGTACACTTGTGGTTTTCTTCTTCCATTTTCATGTAAAGCCGTCATGTAGTAAGGGTGGATTCATATATCATCATTATCTCGATGAAAAAAGTCAGAGATGTTCTGACATTTTTTTTTTTTTTGAAAGTGAGCTACAAATGAATAGTTTCCTTCGTTTGAGATTGTCCGGACGATGTTACTGTTTGTGGCTACTCGCTGAATCTCTTCTATTTCAGTCTCCCGCACGTAAGCGAAAGGATTGCATGGCATGAATTAAAGTGGGATCATGTTTATTGTGCGTCTGGATCTGCTCAGACACACGCTTGTCAGTAAGTCATCAGTTTGAAGATAGAGGGGTAGCGACAATCCCGTTGCCTGCCTGCAACCGCTCGGCTCTAATGGCTCCGAACATTCATTTCCGCTCCTGATGATAATGCAACGACTGTCATTTATATCAGATGATATAAGAAACTAACAAATGTTAGAGTAACTCCTTTTTGCCTTTTTATTTTATTACCTCTTTTTTATTTTTTGCTTTGTTTTTTTTTATCAAAACAAAATTGACGGTAAAGACCATCGTAACCAACAGCGACTTAACCTCCATGGGTCGCTATCTTAAGAGCACTGACTTCTACCCCGTCCCATGGGACCTGAATGGTCTGGATGCTTAAAGAAGTTCTGGAAGGTATAGATAGCGTTCTCATTAGTGCTTTATTTAACTGATGGTGTGAATAATGATATTTGACTGACGTTTAGTTTCATTATTTTGAGTTACGACAAAATTTGCGAATAAATCTGGAAAAAAATATATATTTCTAGTTTTATGACAAATTATTTCCAGGGGGTATGATGGGTTTTTTTAAAGGCACTTTATCATCAACATCAAAAATACGAAAAACAGATTTCCTTTGAATTTTGAAAAAATAGAAAAGTACTTTGACAATCAGTCCTTGCCGCTAATTTATCGAACAGCAGTATTAAAAATCTTTGAGCCTCATAGGCCATTTTTAACGGGTTGCATTTGATTTTTGAAGGCGCTGGAATCGCATCGGTGTGATGTAAGAATGAAAATGAGATGCTGCGCATACGGAAGGAGGGGTTAAGCGAGGGTAGATGGGATTCGTGACTACATCACCTTGCCGACCAGTTTAGCTCTTGTTTGGAGACTCCCTCACTCTGCTCTCAGCACCCCGTTTGACACTCAGCAGATTGGTGGTAATTTGGGCTGTTTTTCTTAGCCCTTGTCATCACTTTCGACACATAGCTAACTACACTAAAACCTGATAGCCCCGAAAAGAGGCTAAGTGTTGAAATATTGTCACAAAAACCTCAGCATGCTTTACATTTTAAAAGAGAACAAGGCCGCCTGAACAGAATTACATTTATCAGTTACAGGTTTGGCATGTGGCCCCTGAGATTTAATTTCTTCAGCAAATCCATCAGACAGGTGCCACTCTGATGTGCTCCAGTGGGAACGGTGTCAGCGGACTTCTAAAACTAATTGCACTTGTACGGCGGAGGGGATGTATTTGTTGGAATGCTCTTTAGGTTTCACAGTTGGGTGGCAGCTGTCAAAGCAGAAAGTTTCCTTCAACCCGCTTGGATTCAGTGAGCCCAGTTTCCCATGTGGCACCATGAAAACGGCCGAAACAGCGTCGCAATCAGAAATAATGTGTGCCGTACGACTCTATATGTGCGTGAGTGGGAGGACTTCTTTGTGAGCGCGTTCTTGTAAAGTTTTATGTTATGGGGCTTTTATGCTAACGTACCTGGCAATTAGTGGCTGAAACTTTATACCTGCTGGAACCAGGTCTAGGTTTTGGTGCAGACGGTGTACAGTGGACCCCCGCACATAGCGGGTCCACACTCATACTCGAACGGTCTGGTTGGAGAGCGGTCTCCAAGTCCCCACTTCACACCCGTGATCTGGAATTGTCCTGGCCAACTTTACATTATCTGTTCTTAGAGAGAGTTCACTAATTTTTGTTATTGTATGGTATAACTGCTACTTCGGTGTCTGATAATAATTTACCTTACAAGGGCAATAATCAAACAATTCAACTACTGGTAATGGGGAAGGCGCCCTCATAGGGTGGCACACACTCTTTTGTCATCTATCACTTATGGCAAGATCTGGCACCATCTAGTGGCTTGATGAAGAAGAAACAGCAAAAGCTTGGAACTTGAAGTTTAAAGTTGTATCCCTTCTCCTGAGCTGTCAACACTTTTTGTTTTTGGCTTGAAAACCACAATTGTTATAATAATATATTTATTTGATACAAATCCAATTCCATATAGACTCCATCAATCCATCCATTACCTGTGCCGCTTGTCCTCACGAGGGTCGCGTGTACTGTCATTTATTCTCAGTGACAATATTGATAGTGACAGTGCATCAAAATGAGTCTGCATCTATTTTGATATCAGTGCCAAGTAATTCCAATGTATGACGCATTTTTAAATTATTTATCATATACAGTTTTTAAATATTAATCTGCTTACTTGCATTATCCCATTGTAGTCCCCCAAATCGCTCCCCATTTGAGAGAGAGAGAGAGAGAGAGAGAGAGCTTAATTCATAGTCCACGAACCCGATATTAATCAGCATAGTGTCTTTAGTCTAGTGTGGCTGCATAAAACATATTTTAAATAACTTTTTTTTTTTTTACCTTGACTGAATATATCATGAAAGGGGACTCTCTGTACTCAATTTCTATCAATGTATTGTATTTAAATTGTTACCCCCCACCCACTTGTACACATCAATCGAGTGCACTTTTTATTTTTAATTTTATACGGTTTGCTTTTTTTAAAGTACTGCTGAATTTGTCTGTCTGTGCCTCCCCGCATCTTCCGTTGCTATTAAAATTCTCCTAGGTTATACTTGGAGGTGTTAGTAATCCTGTACATGTAAGTAGGCTGACAAAATCGTAGACCCACGTCTCAGTGTAAACTAGAGTAGGCTGGAAAAAAAAAACGGTATCTCAAAAGACATTTCCAAAACATGCAAAATTAAACAATTTATTGCAACGTTGTTGTTTTACTCTGCAATTAAATTCATCTTCATACAATGGAGCGTAACTATTTATTAGAACACAATATTTCAAGCTTTTGCAAAAGTTGGCTGCAGTGTGCCTCAATCTCCACGTGGGCCAAGAGCAGCTCATACCGTAGCTGGCACGAAATGACCCCCCAGGCCTCCTCTGAAAATACTTTCGTCACAATGTGTGTCGGTCAAGCCCCCCCGTCCCCGCACACAAGCTGACCACTTGTGCCTTTTCATCACATGGGCCCCCGTTGCCTGTCTGGCGGTTCATAACGGAGGCCGGCCGCGTCACTCGCATAGGCTGCAGAGTACTTGCGGTGATGTTAAGCTGGCGTACATGTTTTATCTCAGGGCCGAGCGAGTCATGCGTCAGTCTCGGCCTGTGAGCAGAGGTCGACCCTGGGCAGAAAGGCCGTGTGCCGCCTTGTGTCTCAGCTTTAATTCGGAGCCTCGCTGCACATCCTAAAGGTTTGACTGCTTGTTCCGTAGACTTGTCGTTACAAGCGTGGTGGATTTAAGCGTTGCCGGCTGAACTATGCCGGCGAACCGAAGCCCGGCGGGACATGCAGCTGTCTGTGAAGCGACACGGCGTGTGGATGTCGGGGTGTGTGCGGAGCATGTTTCCTTGGGGCTCACGGGAGGGCTTTTCTGGGTTTGGACGGGAATTGGAACTAATTTGTTACATCCTCCAGTGAGGCTGTGCGGACTGATTGGGTCCATGTGGTGTTTTGTTTTGGTTGTTCAGCTGTCTGATATGGTGCTGAACGTTCTGCAAGGAGGGAAAGGCTCTCACACGTCCTGATACTTAAATATTCTTGAAAAGCTTGATTAAGATGTGTCTGCCTTCAAGTCACGGCGAAATAGAAACTTTGGGAGTAAGGTTTTTAACATGGTTTTGTTTGTGATGCGTGATTTTGTTTTGCAGTGTGTCTGCAGAAACGGGCTTGTCATGTTTGGAAAAAAAGTTGATCTTAATCTAAATATAAAACAATGCTTAATTTCTCTTTTTTTTTTTTTTAAATGTAATCCTGTTTCTAAACAAGCTGGTTTGTTGGTGTAGAGACTGTTCTGACATGAGTGCCGGACATATTTCATAGGTGTGACCATTTCAAATACTTCAACATAATAATGTGATTGATTTTGTCACTTGGTAATAGAATTGTAAAGAAAAAAAAAAACATGTATGTTCTAGGATGATGATGGACCTCCAATTTGTATGTACAGAACATGTTTGATTTTTTTCATTAGAAATCATGTAAATGTAAAAAAAAATATTTGCTATAAGGCAAAGTCAGATTTAGAAATTATTTTCCGTCATACGTGTAAAATGAAATTATATAAGACTAAAATACAGTAAAATTACTCATCATTTGATGATGTCTTACAGAGACGTAATTATTCGGGAATGAGTCGAGTTAACTTCATGGAATTGTAAAAATTCCGAACATAAAAGTTCGGAGTGGAGAAAGAAGTTAAGTTAATTTGAAATTATATTTCAGGGTCCGTGGTCATTACACCTTTCCTTTTTGTCCACAACGGTACCGACACTTATGTCGTGACATCATAGGGGGAAAAAAAACAAACTTTAAATGATCAGCTCATCAGCAAGCTCTGAGAAATACGATCCTGATCCTGATCATTGCAATCGGGTGTGTTGGAAGAGGGAGACATCGAAAAGAGGCTGGATGATAGCGGCTCTCGAGGACCGGACTTGCATGGCTTTGGGTGCTAAATGAAACTCACGAGTGTGTGACATAATGCTTTCCTGCGACTTTCAAGATGTATTATTCTTCAAATATTTGGTTGAACTTCAAATAGTACTTTTTAAAGGGTTTTGAAACAAAATTATGTGGATGCAGATTTTTTTTTTTTTTTTTTTTAATAAAATATCCATCTAAAAAAGAAATATCCGGACCCACGTTATTTTATTTTGTGCTACCACTTTGCGCAATAAAATGGAGTCAGTTAATTTTATTTTTCAGTGTATAGTAAGATTTCTTTCAAAATGTACACGTGCTTGCATGAGATTTCTAAACTTCATCAGTGTTCTAGCTCACCAAATGGTCCATACTGGTCTATTAAGGACACTCTGTTGTGGTGGAAGAGGGCAACTCTTGTATTTATAGCTTCAGAGTCATCGGCTGGGGCGATGTAAGGGTATCTCGCTCCATCAGCATGCACGTTCACTTACGAGTGTTTACAGTCCACTCTGTGACTGGTAATTGCCTATTGTTCAAAGTGAAATTGCTTTTCATAATTCAATGCATGCATGTAATAGTTGACGTCTCAAAAACATCTTCGGGTAGCGCTAAACTGAAAGATGATGCTTGTATGATCATAATTGCACATATTGGCCTCTACAACCGTACAATACAATTGAATTGATTAGTCTAAAAACCCTTTACTACAGGCGTGGGTAAACTACGGCCCGGGGGCCACTTGCGGCCCATTAAACGTTTTAATCCGGCCCGACGTACTTGGAAAAAGAATTCATTGTTAATGTTTTATTTTCTAAATGCTGTGGTTTTTCAAAGACATATATTGTTGTAATGCTGTCGTTCACTTTCATTTATAATTCAATTTATTTTTTTTCTCCGATGAGGTGAGGTTACCAAAACACTCCATCCATCTGCTCCTGGTCCGGCCCCTCCGTCAAATTTTAGAACCCATTGTGGCCCGCCAATCAAAAAGTTTGCCCGTCCCTGCTTTCGTAGGACGAGTAACAGTTGGGTCAAGATCGTGTTGTCCACAATTTAACAGATGAAGTGACGAATAATTGAGATGACTAAATTTAGATTATGCGAGAGTATTTGTCCGAAAACGACATGACCAACCAGTCAAAGTGGGTCATGGCAATCGTATAGACGATTTGTTTCTAAGCACGTCTTTCAAAGTGGAAAGTGCCATGTTTAGACTGAAGTACATGCCATCACAATGACTGAATTATGGAGAAAGAAATATTTTAATTAATAAAAAAAAATAATTTTAGAATGTATAATGCCCAACAATAAAATTCTGAATCATTCTAAGGTTTTAATTGACAGATTATAATTTAGCAAAGTGTGTCAATGTGCTGTCGATTGTAGTAGTCTAAAACTGTTCTTACATTATGCTGAAAGCATTTTCCGATATTTTGCACATTTGCCCATCTTGGTTATCAGAGATTTTGTATTCATATTGTGGATGTGTTGATCAAAGCAGATTACTAAGAGATTTCCTTGAAAAATAATATTCACATATTAAAAATGTGAAAAACATAATTGTGTTCCGTCTGCCATCAGTTCGGTGCCAGTGGTGGACAGTGCAGACAAGAAGGGCCCGAAGGCGGGGGGCCAGCTGCCCGGCAGTTTGCAACTGGGGGCCCAGCAGCAGAACCAACAGCTCCTCCTGACACCAGCCAGCCTCCAGCTTGCTCAGCTCCAGGCCCAGCTTACCCTCCATCGCCTTAAACTGGCTCACAGAGGCAACACAGCCACGGCAGCCACTGTTCTCAATCAGGTTCTTTCCGATGTTGCCATGGCCCAGCCCCTCTTCAATCAACTGCGAAACCCCCAAGTTGGCTTTCCCACGGGCATGCTCGGGTTTCCCACTTCAAATTCTGCCTTCACCCCGAGCCCAGGGAATGTGAGACTGAACCATCATGGTGGAGGCCCAACAGTGGGCCAAAAAGGCGTGGAGTTTGGTAAAATATCCGGGCCCACGTTCCCCTCGGATATCGACAGGCGTGTTCAGTACAACTTGGGAGGGACGTCTACGGCAACAGCCTCTGCTGCTGATGGACATTACTCCATGGTCAGCGCTCAAGCAAAACAAGTGAACAATGTTGGGTTCAAACAAGACTTCTATGGACAAGATATCTCCAGCCAACAATCTGGATTCAATGTTGGTGATCTGAACAGAAATCTGTATAAGTGTACTGGACAGACAGAACAATGGAACGGTCCAACAAATGTGAGTCACGCCGTGAATGCACCATTGGCCTCTGATGTCGCCACTGTTTGGACAGCAGCTGGGCAAGCAGTGAGGTCCAGAAATGATCTGTATAACCCAGAGGAGCCGACTTCTGACCACAAATTCAAGGCCAAGAGTGGCGGTTCGTCTTTTGTCACTGACGGCATGCAGGGCTTTGGGAGTTACCAACCCTTACATGGAAGCGAGGAAACTTTGTGTTCCGGTTCCAGGACACTTCAGCCATACCAAGTTAATGACTACCATGCTGTCACACCAGCTCAATTGCCACACCAGTGCAGCATTTGTGACAAGAAAGTCTACAACCTAAAGGTGAGTCAATAATTTGGTAAAAAGTCATGAAAACAGAATGTGATGAAAGAAAAAAGAGGTGAATTATTGATTCATTAAATTTGACCCAGTTTATTAAACGTTTAGCATATCGTGCGTTGTTTCAAGACGTAACCAAACTTCAAGTCTCAAGTTACTGAAGCAAAAATCAAGCAATTTGAGTCAAGACAGTACTTGTGTTCGTTAGCTGTACATTAAAAAAATAAAAATTAAAAATATATTTATTTATTTATTATTTATTTTTAATTTTTTTTAATGGTGCCAACAAGGTCTCTGTATTGGCAATTATGGTTCTTAATATTCGTCTCGATTAAACGCATAACAGACATGGCGTTTAGCTCATAGCTACTTTATTAGATATCTGCTAGCTAAACGGAACATAGCTTACCTGGTTCTGTGAGGTTTAGTGCGACAAATGAAGTTAAAGCGGATGTCAACAAAAAATTTGAATCACTTTTTTTTTGTGCCTTGGTTACCAGGCACACACATCGCATTTGGTTAGCATTCTGAAGAGAGCTTCACATTTAAACGCGGATGTGCTGTTATTTCCTGTGTCCTTGTTAATAGTTTTATCAGAGAAGAAAATAAGATTACAAAACCCTAAGATTACAAACTGCTTGTTGTTTGAAGGTTTGCCGTATCAGTAACACTCGTGCTAATTTTGGTTAGCATGTCTGCCTTTTACTGTATGATAGCATTAAGCTAGCAGATGTTTGTTGTTGAATCATTTTTTTACACGTTAGCTTGGAGTGACAAATAAACAACTTGAGGTGAGAACTTTTGCCTCTTATTGGTGGAAATGACTGAAAAGTGCCCAACCCCAACAGATACTCTTGAATGAACATTAAATCGAGAACACGCTAATTTAATTTGCCTCTAACGTCGCAGTACTGTCAAACTGAATTCAGATGATTACCACCATTGGACTATTTGCACAAACTTATCTATTTTGCATGCATAATTGACAAGATTGGCAGTACGATCGGGTCAGCAATCCAGTCTTCCTCTTGAAGTTTATAATGATTCAAATCTCCAATCAAACACAGTTTCCTGGCTTAGGTCTCTGTGTACTTCTCCATGGCTACAAATCATCAAAGTCCACTTAAAGCTTGGAGTCGCGTAAACGAATCCAAATATTTACACTTAGTAGCACACCAACATTCGCACAGAAAACGCTAAACTGAGTTTGGTCCACCGCACGGGATTGTGGGATATGTTGCAATTTTTGTCACAAAGGTCGAAGTACTGTACCGCATGTAAAAATCACAAGTGAAAACCACAACATACGTCAAGCTTTTTTAATTGCTCGTAGCTTTGAGTTTGTACACAAGTGTGAATGCTTCTGGTGTTAGATGTCAAGTTCATGCGTGTTGACTCACGTGTACGTGTGTGGGGGTGTGCGTGTGTGTGTGTATTTTCAGGACTGGGAGCATCATGTCAAGGGTAAACTACACCTGCAGAACCTTATGTTGTACAAAAACGAAGGGTGAGTGCTCAAATCAATGTCATTATTTTTATTAGCATATCGTTGCCAACCGGCTACCTTTTCAGTGATTGTCCCCAAAATTTGATTGATTTAATCTTACACAATATTAGCTTGCTAACAACAGATGTATCTCTTTGTCTTTATACATGTTTATAAATGATTTTAAAATTAGTTTGCTGTTACATACAACTGTCTTGATGTTTCCATGAATATGAGCACTGTCATAAGATACGAGCGCGCTGGGCAGGGCAAAGGTGGCTAAAATGAGCCGTGCGCTTGATTTTTTCCAGCTCGGCGGTGGTATCAGCCGGAGCTGCTCACTACACGCTTGCTAGGCCCTCTGATGACGTTCTCAATGGAAGCGACTCAATGAGCTACACTGCTGCAGGTCAAGGTAAGTTACAGTGGGTCTGTCAGTGTGCAGTTTTTCAAATGATGTCAGTACATAAATGAGAGTAAATGACAGAGTGAGGTAACACGCGATTATAAATAGATACAGGGCATTGCCGTGTCAAGATGTGAAAATATGGGCCGATCTCCTCTCGTTACATGCCATATTTATGATTGTGTCTAATTACTGAGCGTGGCAAGACCAATATACAAGCAGCATTGATTAAAAATAAAAAAATCAATGGTGCCAATATGTTGTATTAAAAATGTTAGCTAGCTTGGGGAAACTTTTCAAAACCATTGTCGAGATTTTCGGCAGATATTAAAGCTGGACTTCTAATTTATATTTATTTTATTGTTCAGGTACATATAAGCATGGAGGAAACTACGACTAATATTTTAAAATACTCTACATCCAACCATGTAACAGTATTGCAACATTTTTACCCTTGGTGTCTATATTCATCATTATCAAAATGGTATTTGTTACAATTGCCCAATTTACATGTCGGAAATTGTTGTCATACAGATGTTTCCTCTGGAGTCAACAACTCGTACTTGCCAGCTGCAGCCATGAAGAATTACGCTTTGCCCAGCACGGGATTTACAACACACCAGGCAGAGTCAAAGGTCTGACAAATGTTGCTTTTTTTTTTTTTCTCTACCACATTAAAGTCCTGTATCCCTATAAATGAAAATATGCAAAGCAGCATATTTAGCATTATTAGCATGTGGCTCAGGAAATGTGTTTATTTGCTAACTCAATTTCTGCATGGCTGACAGTGCGGTTTTTTTTTTTTGCTCATACTGTTTTCGGACTGGAAAAAAAAGTGGTATCGACATCAATAACCAGTATTGTTGTCCGTAAGTTATTAAAGAAATATAAATATTAACGTAATAAAATATTCAAACATTTGAATGCAAATTTTGAATTGCCACACATGCATCAGACCCAGTGATGGGAAATTCTTTTTATTGTATTAGTGTGAAAATATTTGTAGGCTCTTCGACATGAGCGGAAGTTAGTTTCTATAAACACACTCTTGGCTGAGCAGAAGCGGTGGAGTTTTGTTATTTTAAATCCAAGTGTTGTCCAGTGTTTATATACTGAATGTGTCCACAGTGAAAGTAAAAAAAAAAAATCCTGTGACACACTATTTGTTCAAACAATGGAATCAAAAAGAATTCTAAAAAAAAATCAGTAACCAATCAGAACGAAGGATTTGAAAATGAGTGTAAAACAGGGGGGTGTCTATATACAAATTTAGTCCGTTTTCATACTGCCATATACGCAGTAGTTTCTTCAAACTAAACTTTCTCTCTGTCCCCCTTCAACTAAGACGGTAGCATCAAGTAAGGAGAAACCAAATACAAAAACAGTAAACACAGGATTATAAAGTTAAATACTGTGAGCCCTGACAACCTCCCGGCAGCTGTGTGACGCTACACATAGAGTCGAGCCCAGTAAAGTGATCCCAGGGATCAGCATGCAAGAGTTGTGGAACGTTGGGACTGGGAGGAACTATTAAAGTAAGCGGCCCAACTTCTTGGATCATCAAACATGAATACTGCTTTGTAAAAACAAGCAGCATGTCCTCCGCGTAGCTCCCTGTCACTCAGTGCCATGTTAAAGACTTGTATAGGCTCCATATGGTTGGCCGGAAAATTCAGCAGCAGTTCACATGACTGAGCACATTCAGAATGTGAATAACTAGCTCGGGCGGTCAGAATAAAAATTCAATTGAAAATTGATTTCTTAATTTTCCTTGCATTGTATTGCACTGAATTAAACTGACCACTGGTCGTGGCGATTTTGCTATTTATTACTGTCACTTTTTTAACTCGTTCACTACCATTGACGGCAAAACACGTCAAAGATGCATTTTTTTTTTTTATTTGGCTTGTAGTGAATGAGTTAATTAGTGTATTTAATAGATAGCCTAGAGAAATATTTTGAGAAGTGAGCTTTGGGTATGTTCATAATGTTTAACTTAATACAGCATTTCCATAATTAATTTGAGCTCACAAAATAAATAAAAAATTGCCGCTTAAAAAGCTATTCATCACACTCAAATTGATTCACAATAAAGGATTTATTTGGCTACTTTGGAAATGTAAATTGATAGAGAATCCCAACTTAAGAATAGAAAATGATTCCTCACCAACTAGGGCTGAACGATATTTCGTTTTGGGACCAAAATCGTGATCTCAGACAATGCGATTTTGAGATCGTCAAAGCTGCGGTTTTTTTTTGTTTGTTTTTTTTAAGGGCTCTTCTGCCGCACACTCACAAAGCAGGACTGACTAACCAGCGCCATACTGATTTAGAAAAAGAAAATAAGTGGCGCACTGTCGCCCGTAGTCTCTGAATCAATCAGCAAAATTAATCAGAATGCCGTGTTTCGACTTGTGGAGGCGTATAAAACATTTTATTGCAAATAATTTTTTCACAAGCACACAACATTTGCAACGCTAGTAAAGTGCAGAGAGCAACGGCCAAAACGCGTCTTCATTTGAACATTCAGCAAACGTTAACAGCCTATAATGGGATCTGTTTATTGAGCCCGGTGTATATTGACCTTTCTTTATGTGTTCAGATGGTGGCATAGAGCTGTTAATAGAATTATCGCACTTGTACCTTACAAACTGCCAAAGTTATCTTGCTGGCCAAAAACCATCAAGTTGTCACCGTTATCCAGACTTTCCACTCTTTGAAACTACAAGTAACAAAAAACGCACTTATTTTTAAACGGGGTTTGATTGTAAATGTATGTGGGCTGCATGTTTAAAAACCTTTAGCGACAACAGGTAGAAGCATACAATCATAATGAGTAATGTATTTTAATGTATACGGCGCACATCCTAGTAAGTCGCCAAAAAATAAATTAAAAAAATTAAAAAATTAAAAACCGGCCCGATACGATACACAAGGCGCACCAGGCTATAAGCTGCAGTTTTTTATGTTGAAAAGAAAATTGTTGTTTACCGCATGTACAGAACCATTTTGCACTGTGAATACACGTAAAGGTACATAAACGGATTATTAAAACAGTTTCTTAAAACTTTGCTAATTAAAACAGAACAGACCCATGAGAATTATTTTTTTAGATTTATTCAGCGTATTTTCTAAACTATGGAATTTTTAGTGTTTGGATTTCTGCTGGTCGAACGAGTAATTCCAAACAACAATTGTTGTTCACATGAAACTGCCTGATGGGTCAGACAGCCTGTACATATATTTACAGATAAAAACTTTCCACAGAAGGAGTTGATGCATACATATTTTTGTAACTACCATTTCACAAAATGTGCAATAAAAATGGTGGCAAAAATACAACACCCCCAAGTAAGTAGATATTACATGTGGTGCTCTGTTTATTGACGTACGACCTGTGTCTCATTATGAAAAGGGATGTTGAATATGCAATTAAATATAGGTCAGTGTACTTTGCAGTATCAAATGTTTGCAACCTCTCTTGGCAGTATGCTGACAAGAGTGTAAATCTAAATGTGAGAAAGTTTAATTATACTGCCACAGTTCTACTGTTGGTATTAATAGAAGCAAGTGGATCAAAGAGATGAGGAGAATAATATTCTGCTGCAACCTGCACTACAATGCTGCATAGATTATTCTGACATAAAATTGATATTATATATTTAATCACACAAGTGGCATTGTTATCATTATTTTTTCTTTTTGGGGTGATTGTCAAGGACCAATCGCATGGTTGTGCATGTTAGTTGAGTTTCGAACACCTGCTTAAGTTACCAATTATGGTAACTTCACACTCGCCGGAGGCCCTTTGGGAAATTCTCATTACATTCTGAAGAGAAATGTCAGAGTCAGGCTGCTGCGCAACTATGTCACACCCCCAAGCAGTTGGGGTTTCATGACCTTGCTCAAGGGGAGCATGTCCTAATTGCCAAGTCAAAGACTGAACCCCTGCTTTCAATTCTTTGTTTTTGCCGATATTGATGTTTTTCTTGTTATATTTTCCAGCCGTTTCCCCCGAGAAAAGCCACCACAGGACGTGTTGTTCATATCTGCAACCTCCCTGAAGGCAGTTGTACAGAGAATGATGTCATCAATCTGGGACTGCCCTTTGGCAAAGTTACCAATTACATCCTGATGCGCTCAACCCATCAGGTAGAACAAGAAAATATTGTTTTTTTGTCACTGATGCTTCATTAATGGTTAATACTTTTTCTGTGTACACAAAAGGCCTGTTTCTCTCAAATATTTATTACAACTCTGACGAAATCTGTGTTGCTGAACAACTTTGCCCAGGCACATTTGGGTGACATTTTGTTATTGCAGTTTATTGGTACTCGAGTTCCAGTGTTTCAAGTCAAAACTGGACCACAACCTTGAGATCACCACCAAAATTAAAATACGAGCTTCAATTTGCATCTTCATGAAATATTCAATTTTAATATGAAAAGTAATACATGCTTGTATTTTAATATTCATTCATTCCTTATCCGAAGCAGAATACAGGATAGCCAAGGTACACCTTGAACTGGTTGTCAGCAAAATCGCAAGGCCTGTTTTTTGCAATTTGAGAGGAAACCAGAGTGCCTTTTAATGTCATCTAAAAAAAAAAAAAATCAAGATTAGTTTTGATGCTCTCTCCAATCAGGCCTTTCTGGAGATGGCCTACATCGAGGCAGCTCAAGCCATGGTTCAGTACTATCAATTGACTCCAGCTCTGATAAACAATCAGAAACTTCTGATCCGAATGTCTAAAAGATACCAGGAGCTACAACTAAAGGTAAGACTTGAGTAAAACGTGTACGACTTGTGTTCAAAGTTCCAATTCAAATGTCTTATTTGTATAGAAACCGGGTAAAGATGTCCAGGCAATCATCCAAGATATTGCTTCTCATTGGGAAAGAGATGGCATGAAAGAACCTGAGCAGTAAGGAAATGTTTCATTTTCTCTAACATGGAAAACATCAGATTATTGGAATGTCATTCAATCTCTGACAGCAACAGTTTGCTAGCCATTTAGGCAAAAAAAAATTACTTGTGTATGACAGCAGCAAGGTTAATCATGTTTGAAATTTAACTAACCAAAAAAAAAATTATTATTATTTTATTCATTTCATTTACCTATCACTTTCCTCCAGCTACATGGCAGACAGAGCTCGCTCCCGCAGCCCCCTCAGAAGCTCCCTCAGCCCTCACTCGCACAGTCCCAGTTTCACATCATGTAGCTCAGCCCACAGCCCCCAAGCGGCACCCTGCAGGGCTCAGGAGCGAGGCTCCAATGGCCTTGGCCCACGCCGAGGTTCTTGGGACTGGTCTTCACATTATAGACGAGGTGAGGATGACAAAGAGAGGGATGAACCCACCAGACGGAATGGCTGCAGCACTGATGGCGATCGCCACCTCGAACGACCATCAGACCGGCGGAAAGCCTACGGGAAACCCTCGGATTACATCATCTCCAGGTCTTCAGATGAGCGAGGATTTGATAAAGGGACGACTGGAAATAGAGAGTTCCCTCGAGGCAGTCCTCAAAGCAAGTCCTTCGGTTGCTATCGGAGCATGGAGGAAAACTACTACATGAAGTCGGACAAGGTGAGCAGATCCACATACCAAAGGCACGATAGCAAGTCCAGAAGGAGGAATGGCAGCGACCACAGCAGGCATTCGAGGCATCTGGAGGGCGAGATGAATAATGAGCCACACCGCAGAACTCCAGAACATAAGAAGCTGCATTCACCCAGCAGAGGAAGGAGTAGAAAGTCAAACAAGAGGGGCACCCCTACGGAGAAACGTGAAAGCCCAGCTACAAGTGCTGTGAGTAACAAATACATCTAGATTACAGTGAAACACAGTTTATCTTGTGGGATAAATTCCAGACCCGCAATATGTGAAAATCCGTGATTTATAAGGCTCATATAAAAAACATCCAATTTATAATTTGACCCCACCCCCATCCAAAGACTTAAAACAAATTAAGCTTTGGGGTCCTTTTGCTCCTTCTTGAACCTAACTCTTTGTATAAGTCTTTATTTACTTTCATTGTACTTTTTAATTGTTCGAGATAAATAAATATAATATAATACAACTTAATTTATATAGTGCATTTCAGAACAGCTGGAGCTGGAACAAAGCACTTTCCATATGGCGTCAAAAATTAGCAGTGAATTTGAATTCAAACTAAAACGCATATTTTAATGTAATGGAAAAGGCAAACGAGGCACTGGGAAAAAATAAAAATAAAAAGTCAGATTAGTTAGGGACCTTCTCTGCCTCTTGTCTTGCTGTTAATTATGCTCCATCTCTTCCAGTGCATCTCAGTGAAGACTAAATCAACAAATCACCTTTATACTGTGCTGTGTGTAAAAAAAAAAAAAAAAAAGAAATTTTAAAAAACGACGCGAGCCGAAGGCAGTTGAAATACAGTCGCCATCTTCTTGGAGACACTTATTGACTTTCCTTTGTAGGATGGCCAATCTAAAGAACACGTCTCACCTCAGAGCGGCAACAAGTCAAAAGATGCCGCTGAATGTTTGAAGCATAAAGACACTGTAAGTAACGAGAAGACGTCAAAAAAGAAGGCAACCTCTGTAAATGTGCTTCTCTGTGTATTAAAAGACTTTTTCTTGATTACTTTAAAAGGAGAAGGAGTTGGAAAGTGGAGAAAGCACTGATGATGAGTGTTGCTATCCCAAGGACATGGCGGAATTTCTTACAGTTGATGAAGTGGGAGAAGACGACAATTTCATTATCGAGCCGGATCTTCCAGAGCTGGAAGAGGATGTGACTTGTCCCGAAGAGTCTGTAGAGGAACAAAGACAAACAATGGAGGAGCCGCCTTCACTCCGTTTGGAAGAGCAGGAGACGTCTGTTAACAAATCCGTCCAGGACCAGACAAGTGAGGGCACTGAAGTCCCAGAAAGTTCTGGAACAGAAAAAGCAGTTATAACCGAGACAAATGTGGAGGAACAAATAAAGAGTGTTGTGGCTTCTGAGTCACCAATAGTGGACGAGAGCGAATTTCCCAATGAGGAGTTGAAGCCGGCGCCGGAGGAGACGCGAACAGAAGACAAAGTTCCTAACAGTGACCCCTTAGAAGAAGAGCCCGTAAAGAACCACATTCAAATATCGGAGGACAGCAAGGTCCAGGACGAAGTACAGGTCACCGAGACAAGTTCTAATGTCACGCAACACAAGGACAGCATTCTTAAAAAAGGTACTTTACTCCAGAGATATTTTCAAGATTCAATGTTTTTTTCATTGCCACTTAATTTTTTATAAAAAATCTATTAATTTTTTTTTAATCTCATTTTTCATAATGATGATAATGATAATAACAATGTCGTAATATATTTAGTCATATTTCGGCATTGAGAGTTGGGTTCTGCAACAGGTGGAATATTTTTTTTCCTGAAATGTCAGTTTGAGATGACAACACATGGTAACAGCCATATTGCGCAACCTTTCATCGGTCAAACTTGAATACCAAAAAAATAAATATGTCAAAAACCCAGTGTGCTACACAAAATAAGATTTTTTTTTCATTATTTTAAATTAGCAACAAAATATTTTTAGCGACACATAGAGCCCGCTCTGATTAGAATTTGCTGTTGATCTGTGATACGACCCATCATTAAAATTTCAAACACAAAAAGTTGCACATAAACTAGCCTGCACGAAAGAAAACAAAGTTATGACCACAAATAAGTACATTATTATTATGTTTGAAATGTTTAATAGCAAGTTATTTCCCTCCTTTTTGTAATTTTCTTTTTGCAGATGTTGAAGCGACCTCATCATCTGTTGAACAGGAGAAGGTTTTAATTGAGCACATCATCCCTTTAGGTAAGATGGATACATTTTATTGCACCTCTGTTCGAGTGAGATAGAAATGAGCAAAAATATCATTAAGGTTCTCCAGTTATACTCCAAATAGAAAAGGCTCATTTGTCCTTTTTATAGTCAATCAATCAAACAGCCTTGAGATCTCAGACTCTGGCGTCTGCCGTCTTGGCGTGAACGTTGGAGCGTTATCGTGTACACAGCTAATAACGCCACCGACAACCTGTTGCATTAGCACTCTAATTGACGGGAATTGGCTGGCCACTTGCTGACCTATTTCCGTGATCTGCTTGAGAACTGCACCCCTGAGAGATGAGTATTTATATTATTATTAGCACTGGAATGGCATGGCCCAGCACATGCTGCAGAGGGACTTACATAAGCCGCTGCTGCGTGGCAACAATAGATCACAGACACGAGAGCTGTCTGCCATGAGTAATGAGGTTATTTTAGTTGTCTGATGCCTCGACAATCTGTTTCTATCCAGAACAAACTCAGCACAACTGAAATTGGCGATTTTTCAAATGAAAGGGGACTTATTTTGTCACTGTGTGTCTAGGTTTGTTGTTTTTGAGTTTTATATTTGAATCATGGCAACAACGGACTGAGGTATACTTTAATTCATTTGTTACCAGCCAAATTTAAAAAAATTGGATATTGGACGTCTTTAGCCGTCAATGGCAGTAAATGAGTGACAATATCTAAATTGTCGATAGGTGTTAATGTGAGTTGGAATGGTTGCTTCTCTGTGCTCTGCGATGGACTGACCACCAGCTCGGGGTACACCCCGCCTCTCGGCACAAAAATCAGCTGAGAGGGGCTCTAGCTCATCACAACCCGAATGAGGAGAAACACAATAGAAAATGGATGGATGGATATGTAGTGGTCGAAGAATGCTCCATCCATTTGAAAAGAGCCAAAAAGTCACAGCTATCGAAATCTTCCCTCAGATGTGGGCGTGGCCAGTGAGTGACAAGAGTTGGCAATACCCACTCCTGGCCATTTTGTAGCTCTGCCTCTGAAATAGTTCCCTTTAAGACAGTAACCTGACATTATGTTCATTGCTTTTCAGGGGTGGAGTTCATTGAGCCAAGGACCGGCTTCTACTGTAAACTTTGTGAGCTGTTCTACACCAGCGAGGAAACAGCAAAAATGAGTCACTGTCGCAGCACTGTGCACTACAGGAACCTGCAGGTGTGTGTGCTGTCAATGTACTCCAGCCAGTTGACTGGCGCCACTCGACTAAATTCATAATTGTGTGAGCGAAACAAGCAAACATTATACTCCTGTTTGTGATCGCTTGTGTTAGAATCGTCAGGGTCACTGTTAAAATTCTGCTTCTTTTGTGCTTCTCAGTTGGAAAATTATCTCAAGTCAGGGTGACATAAGTGTTGAAAATGAAAAGCCACGGGAACAAGCATAAACATAAGCAGAATGTAGTCTGCCAATAATTGTATTTTATTTTCAGGTTATGATTTTAGTGTTCAACAATTACTAGATAATACATAAGACAATTCCTGCTGATCTACTCCTAAATAATAGAACATGACAATTTAACTAACTGGTCTCACAGTTCAGAGGTTAAGGGTTCAATTCCTGTGTGGACTTTGCATGTTCTCCCCGTGCCTGCGTGGCTTTTATCCGGGTACTCCGGTTTCCTCCCACATTCCAAAGACATGCGTCGTAGGTTGATTGGACACCCTGAATTAGCGCAAGGTGTGTTTGTGAGCGCGGACGGTTGTTCGTCTGTGTGTGCCCTACAATTGGCTGGCAACCAGTTCAGGGTGTACCCCGCCTACTGCCTGAACATAGCTGGGATAGGCTCCAGAAGACCCCCCCCCTCCCCGCGGAACAGAAAATGGATGGATGTCATTCAATCAGATTTGCCAACTCCGTGAGATCCAATAAGTCTAAAAACACGCCCAATGTACGCAGAAACACAAATATTTCATGTTCTCTTGATCCATAAGCGTTGTCTGTTACAATATCGTCCATTCAGCAGTGAGCCGTGTCACATTTCTCTTTTGGCTGGCAGCACAGCTGACGCAAGTCAGATGAGAAATGATTCCCGAGCATTCGGCGTGTGACATTCCGGGAAGAAAAATTTTCTTCACACTTGTGCTGTCTGTCAAAGCTGCATGTGGTCCCTGTGTTATGGAGATAGATATTTAAGGGTTTACATTTCTTCCAATATATAAATAATAATGCATTAAACCACACGCAGTTTTTTCACATAGTCAGTCAACTGTAATATAAATGTTGGCACACATCTGATTCGGGGAATGACGTTCGCTTACACTTTTTTTTTTTTTTAATGTTTTTCTTCCGTATATGCAGAAATACCTGTCCCAGCTGGCACACGAGAGCCTAAACCTTGCTGAATTTTCAACCACACAGTAACATCCTGTCCTCTGACAGCAAGTGGCACAAGTGGACTTCATGGAGGCATAAAAAAATATATATATGGATACTTGCACTTGTTTTAGGATATTGGAATAATGGCTGGATATCTGAAATGTTTATGATAAATTGTGTTCAATTTTGTATATACTCTATTGTATAGCAAGGGTATTTATGAATTGTATTCTTGTGCTTACAAAGCTATGTGTTATTTAATTTGGATGTTGACACTACGCGTTCATTTGCTTTCAAGATAACTGACTTCTCGTTTGGTCTCTGAATTACCCAAATAACAATAATATATTTTATTATTACGACTATCTAGTGACTTAAATTATGCCAATGAATGTTTTTACTCGGCGGCACGGTGGCCGACTGGTTAGCACGATGGCCTAACAGTGAGAGACAGCATCGGGCGTGGGTTCGATCCCGGCTCCGGCCATCCTGTGTGGAGTTTGCATGTTCTCCCCGTGCTTGCGTGGGTTTCCTCCGGGTACTCCGGTTTCCTCCCTCATTCCAAAAACATGCATGGCAGGCCGATTGAACACTCGAAATTGTCCCTAGGTATGAGTGTGAGTGCGGATGGTTGTTTGTCTCTGTGTGCCCTGCAATTGGCTGGCAACCAGTTCAGGGTGTCCCCCGCCTACTCCCCGAAGATAGCTGGGATAGGCTCCAGCACCCCCCGCGACCCTAGTGAGGAGAAGCGGTATAGATGATGGGTGGATGTTTTTACTCAGTTAAAACTGAGGCAGATTCTCAGGTTAATTTTATTTGTTGAGTTTTGAACTCAGTGTGTATTCTTTGCAATTTACGAATAACTGGAGTCTTTGTAAAGCTTTTCTTTAACTCTGGTCTTGTGTGCACTACAGTTGTCGTTCAGGTAAAAATCACTTTATGTATAAGAATAGTAATGCAATGGCTTTGCAAATCATCTCTGCTGTGTATAAATGTCCCTTAAAATGTCAACAGCTCACAGTAGCCGTTTTATGATCTTAATTTATTGCCTTGACATTTTAAATATGGTACATTAAACTGGACCATGTACAGTGCGGTAGTTAAACTTGCAACATACATAACTGTTGCTTGTTTCGGAGCCAAATGTATTTTCTACACTATGAAACCTAATCCTTGATGCTGAAGTTGTCTTCACAAATGTCATTTTCATGTGAATAAATACTTCATTGAATTTTTTGTTTTATTATCTTTCTTAACTGCAAACCCGCTATTTAGTGATAAAGCAACTGAATATTATATTTGAAAAAAGAGCGCCCCTCGGTGTTGAGGCAGAATAGTTTAAAGTTGGGTAAAAACTCATTTGGGTTCATTTTCCCGTATACAAAATTGAATTGTCCATTAGTGCCTTTTTAATACAACAGACTGCTGCTTTTTTAAATTCTATACTTTGAAATTTTTGTTACATGGGGTCCGCGATTACGACTACGTATGACTGTGAATTTAAACTCTGTCACTCCGGCGTGTTCCGACATACGTACAAATTCGGGTTGCGTCGCACCCATACAGAACAGAACTTCATCCTAAATCGGTCCAGTGTGCAATACAGTATAAATCAGATTCGGGTAATCATTTGATGGTTTGGTGTATGACAGGGATCACCTAACGTGACAAGAAGAGACAAATTTATCACTCAAAAGAGTTCTCCAGAGCATCATCTAGTAAAGATTCTCTGGGATTTGTGTAAGGGTTAGGATAAGATTAATTTTGTCATCAATACAGTTAGAAGCGTTTGACTTGGCAAGTGTGTGAATGAGAGTTGGGAGGGCAACGGGTCAGAAGTGCTATAACAGGCCAGGCGTTTCAAAATCACCCTGAACAGATCACAATCTATGGCATGCACACAAACTATCACACGCACAAACAGATGTTTCAACGAACACGTTGACTGTGGTCATGGAGGCAGAGCTGAGCTATTATTCAACAACAACAACAAAAAAGCCATGTGAGTTGAGTCAAACTTACATGATTACACTGTCCACAATTTGTGGCAAATAATTGGTAAAGAAATGGTCGGTCGTTATTGTGAAATGCCCACCAGCACTGACATACTTTAGCTCAGGCATGGTTTCTTCTCTGCAGGGTGTCAAATTTTCATTTAGTTTAAATTTACTGGGACCTACACAATGCAGCTAAAATTTTACACATGAAATGTATATTTTTGCTTCTATTACTCATACACAATTATAATCGTAATACGGTATAGATATTTCATTTAAATAAACGAATCCAGCAGCTGGACCTTGAAAATTGGATAAGCCATACATTCCCATTGGCTGAGGTGTTTTTAAAACCCCGCCTCTATCAGCCAATCAGAGAACAAAACATAGAGCTTACGTGTATGAGTTGCTGGGTAGACAACTCGAAAACGACGTAGTTCTAGTCAACACTGAGCTTGACGACTGCGGACGACCACTGATTCTTTTGTGAGTTATTGACACAATTTACTCGCCATAGTGTTGGCAAAAATTGTATATTTTAATGCATTGTTGAGATTTTTTTTAACGATACATTATATGCATATAATGACGCGTTAGTTTGTAGTTTTATTGCCTAATGACGTGTCTTCTTGTCTTTTTCAACGACGTGGCTGCTAAACAGACGGCAAACTGCACATATACTCATCTAGCATTCGTATTATCGCTGTATCGTTGCTCAATATAGTTTATATATCCACTCCCTGTCAGTGAACTGTCATGCTATATGCTACTGCTAGCCATTGTTTATCAACAGTGGGACTTTGAATGAAGGGAACCGTGGGGGTGGGCCTCTGTTGCGTTGGTTCGTGTCTGGGCATGTTTTTTCGTCCGACGTCTACATTCTGCTCTGGACATTACAGGTTTCCTCTAAATCTTCTTTTGGCGTTGCAACATCTATTTCCTGTTGTCGGACATGGCAGCTGACTGCGAGGCCTGGCTCAACTCGAACCCCGTCGGTGAGTGTGAGCCATTCCGACCCATTTTAAGTGGACCATCAGCTGTGTTAGAATGCGAAGAAGGGGCTTTGTACGTGGAAGTGGGCTTAGTTTTCATTCCTTCAGAAAATAATCAGTCGCCCAAACAGGAATAATACTCGGTTTGGCATTTATTTTATTATTATTTTTTTAAAACTCATTTTATTGGGAAAAACTTGTTGAAATATGTGAAAACGTCACTCCTCATACACAGTAAGTGTCTGATGTCGTGTGATGTAATCTCAATAATTACGTACTAAAACATGACATGCGATGTAACAAGTTGATGTCATGTCTCTGCAACACGTCTTGCCTCACAGTTGTGAAGAAAATCCTACCTTTTCGTGTAGACTTTGCATGTTCTCCCTGTGCTTGCTGAGGTGTTCTCTGTGTACTCTTCTGCTCACGTTCCCAAAACATTCATGTTTGGTATGGTTTTTTTTTTGGTTTGTTTTGATTCAGCTTGTCCCATCGGGAGTCACCACTGTGAGCTAAGTGCATGATTTTTTTGGCGCAGTCTTTACAGCTGTTGCCCTTTTTGACGCAAACCTCAGATTTTTTACAAATCCGGCCTTGGAGTATTGGGTTACTCCACAGTAATCAAACTCACACAACCTGTAGTACCATTGCAAACATGTTTGGTTAACTCTAAATTGTACGTTGATGTGAATGCCGGTGTTAATGGTTGGTTGGCTTGATGTGCTCTGCAATCGACTGGCGACCAGTCCAGGCTGTCTTGCACCTCTCGAAAGGACAGGCCCCATCTTAATCATGATTCTAATGACAAGCAATATAAAAAATACATGGTTGAATAATGTCATGTTATTCTACAGAAATGAATCAACAGCGCCACAGCTGGTTGACGCAAATTAGAGCAATCTTTATTTTTGCCTTGATTGTTTCACGTCATAATTAATCAACACTTTTTTTTAACCCAACAGAAGTCGACAATGGGAGTGACTCCTTTGTGTCTGAAGACGAAAGCAACGGCGGCGCGCTTATCGCCAACAAGAACGTCAGCAACGAGATCAATGGCAACTGGTTGTTGTCGTCGAGCAACAGCATCCATGAGGCACGTCTCAAGGCCAAAGCTAAACGGAGGCTCAGGAAGAACTCGTCCAGGGATTCTGGCAGGGGGGACTCACTTAGTGATAACGGCGATCTGGTCAGGGGGACGGCGGTGGCCCCCACCAGCCCTAAGAGTAAGCTGCTGGACAGGAAGTCCAGACTGGGCAAAGGCAGAGGTCTGCCAAAGAAAGGCAAGAGTGCGGAAAATAACAAGTGATGAAAGTAACTGTTGTATATGCTAGCAAACGTGTGATCAGTGATTGTTATTGCCTGGTTGCTATACTTGGATAGATATAACCTGCGCACAACAAATGCATACAGTGCATCAAAAAAAAAAAAATTATAATGCGAACTGCATTGGCTTTTTTTCATTTTCATATTCGGCTCATTCAAAGAAATTGAAAAATTGATGAGAAGAAGAATCCATTAAAAAATAAGACAGAAATTAGTAAATATGTCGGAGCATTTCAGACAAGTCGTCAACTCACCAATCCCCTCATAACTGACGGGATATTCTCAGCACACTTGCAATTTTTATGTCTGATCTCTCCTGCTTTAAAAGTTTAAAAGGAGTAATGTGAGCAGCGTGCAAACAGAGACAGAGACTGAGGAAAATGTGTTCACATAACCAGCGGGGCTAAATATAGTAAGATGTCGAGTTAAGCTTGGCACGAAAGCTGCTTTGCTACACGTTGTTTCAAAATATCTGCAATCTGTTGCTGCATGTAGAAGTTCTTCACAACAGAACTCAATATTGACCAAAGAATCGGCGCTGAGCAGAACCCTTCACAGTAAAAAGGGGGGGGGGGGGTCTGGCTACTAGAACTGGTCTTGTGCTTGAGCCTGGGTGGCTCACAAGAAGCAAATCGTTTTCATCTTCAGTATAAGAAAAGCTTCCTTAAGCTTAAAGACGGATTTAAATCAGCATTCTGTCCGATTGTAACAGTGTTTATTGAATGACATCATCCCTATAAAAGTTTTTTTTTTTTTTACATCTGTAGCAAAATATCAGGGATCATATTGCAGACACTCCCACTCAAAACCAGTCACACACTCCTGCTTGCCTTATCCCCCTTCTTTAACAATTACACATCACGCGTGTCTACAAACCACGACATATGAGCATATAAATCATTTTATTGTACTTGTTTCTATCATTGGCTTTGATTTCAAACATTGTACTGTTTCCACAGGCGGGGCTGGAGGCAAAGGCGTGTGGGGCAGATCCGGTGAAGTGTATGAACCAGAGCAAGTAGACGAGAAAGACCCAAACTATGACGAAGCTCAGGTACGCAGTGGATAAAGAACATGCAAACACCTGTGTTAAAGTACTTTTACCCCCCAAATTATAAAAGGAGATAACCATTTCCCAATGAATTATGTGAATTTTAAACTTAGGTTAAATCAATACTTTTACCTGGTCAACTACTAATTAAAGTTAACAATTATCCGACGGTAATTGAGAACAGTCTCATTTGTAACCTGGCTGCAGTAAAACAAAGCAGAATGAAATCAAATGTCATACAATGGTTCAACTATAATATTGTTGGGAACATCTGAAATGTTTTGCCAGGAAAACTGCGTGTATGAGACTGTGGTCCCTCCGCTGGATGAGAGAGACTTTGAGAAGATGGTCACGCCCATCGTGCAGGAGTATTTTGAACATGGCGACACAAATGAAGTTGCGGTAAGCATAAGGAATGTAATCTCTGACACAAAGACTTGAGTTTACACCTTGTGTTAACATCTCTCTCCTCGTGTAGGAACTGCTAGCAGATCTCAACCTGGGGCCCATGAGAAGCGAAGTGCCCTCGCTGGCTGTGTCGTTGGCCCTGGAGGCCAAAGCCAGCCAGCGGGAGCTGACCTCCAGGCTGCTGGCTGACCTCTGTGGGCCTATCTTATTCCGCAGTGACATGGAGAAGTCCTTTGACAAACTGCTACGAGAACTCCCAGATCTGGTGCTGGACACACCTGGAGCCCCACAGGTGAGTGTTTCTGTCATTAAACCCAGCCATCCATCCATCTTCTGGTTATCGGGGTTTAGGTTGGGGGGGGGAGCTTAAGCAGGGAAACCCAGACTTCCCACTCCCCCGCCACTTAGTCCAGCTCTTCTCAATACTTACCATGGTCTTTTTTAAAAAACAAAAATTAAAAAAAGAAAACTAATACTAAAACTAACCTCAAACTACGTGTTTTGAAAGCAAACTAAAATAGTAAAAAACAACTCAAAACTAAATAAAAACTAATATAATAATAATTCCAAAACTACAATTACCCAGCTAAGAACTGGTGATCATTTTGGTTCTGGTCCTGGAATTGAATTGCGTTGGCACCCGCTCACAGGAAAGCCCCTCATTCAATTACGTCTTATTGATGGAATTAGTTTTCAATTTAAAAATGCAAACCCATTTTGTAAGCATGCAGCTTACAGTACCACTTGTCCCAAAAATACGATAAGTGTAATGCTAATATTGTAGTGAGAATTTTCAATTCAATCGCTAGATTCACGCGTTTTTTTAATCACTGTAATAATTTTGTGGTGACGTCACACAAAAGCCAAAAGAAAAGTGGAATGAATTCTTCTGGTGCTTTATTTGACATTTGAGGCATCCAAATTGTAACACGTGGCATTGGACTTTTTAGGTTGCGCGCAGTACTTTTCTGGAACAAAAGTTGTCATATTCAAACCTTTGAAGTTTAACCAAATCTCTGGTCCACACTTTTTTTTCTTGAGGATTTAAACGTATTTAGCTACATATTTCAAACATTTTGCGCAAGTGAGGCAAATGTGTGCGCGTGTGTGTGTGTGTGTGTCCTTTTTCTGTAGCACAGACATGAGATCTGCGGTCATTGTCTGGCTGAGCAGTAAAAATGCGAGCTCAGCAAAGCGCTCTGAAAGGCCTATTAGTGGCCCTCTCCCTCATGACCCATCCCTCTCTGTCTCAGTTGGTCCTGTTGGCTCTTTCTCACAGATCTGTGTGTGTTCATAGGGCCAGTATAAACATCCCTCACTCCTCTAGTTTTCTCAGATTCTCATACATTCACACACACACACACCCCCTTTTGTTCTTCTCGCAGCAGCCAGTCAAGCCAGCACCAAATTGAGAGTGAACTGACTCGTCTGTACAGGAACAACAGTCAAGAGTGCTGAGTGCTTGCTTTGCGGGTGCCGGGGCGACAAAGCCAGCTCTTTTGATTACCGAAAATTACGCCTGCACAACTGTAAACAAGCGTACGCACACATGACAGCCAGCCAATCGCAGAGCACGTTTGGACAAACGAACATTCACGTTCACATTAATTGATAATTTTGAATATAGCATGCATTTTGGATTACTTGGATGTTTTGGGAATGCATGGGGGACAACTCTTTTCATGTGTAGCCCTGGGCTGAGATTCAAACCTTGAACCTCAGAACTGTGACTCCCCTTTATGACGTGAAATGTAAAATAAAAAGTGAGGCGCAATGCTGGTTCATGGCAGTGTCTGGATCAGATTGAGCATTTTATTTTGATCATTAAAAAAAAAAAAGGCACAATAACGTAAGCATTTCGTTAGTCATCAGCAAATCAGGAACATGACAGTTAGCACAACATTTCATCATCATTTGAGCTTTCATGATATGAAAGTCATGAGCAGAAGACCACAACTTCAGGTGGTTTCACTCCCAATTCAACCAACACTCCCCTTACAGTTGAGTCGTTTCTGTCGTTCTCATACATAAAGGAAATCATGTCAGTGAAAATCATTGCGACGTTAAAGACAAATGTATTTTTTTGTTTCCTAGCTAATGGGCCAGTTCATCGCACGTGCGGTCTGTGACCAAATATTGTCAAGGAGCTACATTGAAGGCTACAAAGGCAGAGTTGGCTGTGAATACACAAGGTATGTGATTTAAATTTAGGCCGTTTACTCACAGGTGGGTGAAGTTGCCCAAAAAAAATTGACTCAAGTAAGAGTGCTGCTATTTACAGTAATATGACTCAAGTTCAAGTTAAAAACATTTCACAGAGTCAATGTTTCACGATGATATTTTTATTTTTGTAATTTTCAGCATCATACCAAGATGTGTGTTGGTTGTATCTCACTGCCGCATTATTTTCCTTGTAAAGGCAGATTTAGTTTCGATCGAGCTCTTGTCCGAATGAGGAAGTGTACCTCATGTTGTGACTTAAGTCATTCATCTTGCAGGGCGGCCCTCGACCGGGCGGCTGTGCTTTTGAAGATGAGTAAGGGTGGGGTTCGTATTGACAACCAATGGGGCACAGGCGGGGGTCAGAGACCTGTCACACAGCTTGTCAAAGAGGTAAAGCTCATTGCATCATCACTTCTCACCATCTGCTGTTGACATTTAGCGGCTGGAAAGCCACTGTTGCAAGGTAAAACAAAAACATGTTTTATTTGTCAGATGAACCTGCTGTTAAAGGAATACATTCTATCCGGAGACAGCAAGGAGGCTGAGAGATGCCTGAAAGATTTGGAGGTCCCTCATTTTCACCATGAGTTTGTCTATGAGGTAAGTCGGTCTTGCATGCGTAGGCAGCTACCGACAGACCTGGCTCTGAATTGTGACTTTTTTCTTTAAGGCTATAGTAATGGTATTGGAGTCCAAGGGAGAGAAGACATTCAAAATGGTTCTGCAGCTTCTTATGTCACTCTCTGTGTCCTCCATTATCACCGTGGACCAAATGAGAAGGGTAAGACGCCACCTGCTGTTTTAGTTAAGTACTGCACATGGTTTCACTCAGTATTTTCTTTTTTATTCTTCCTTAGGGCTATGAAAGAGTTTATATGGATATAGCTGAAATTAACATAGATGTTCCTCGTGCGTACTTCATCCTTGAGCAGTTTGTTGAAAAGAGCTTTAATATGGGAATCATTGATGTAAAGTTACGAGATCTTTGTCCCTGTAGGTGAGTGTACTCCTTCTTTGCAAAAAGTGTTAAAACGTATACGTGTATGAAACTTCTGAACAATGCCAGTTTCTGTCTCCTGACAGGGGTCGCAAGAGATTTGTCAGTGAGGGAGACGGGGGTGTCATCAAAACTGAAAGCTAAGGAGAAGTGCTTTTAAAGCTCCCGTACTTTTTTTTTTTTTTTACTTGCATATTTTTCCAAACCACGGGCGAAAAAAATGCACTTTTGAAACTGAAGCTCATTAGTTGATTTCCTTCTGTGTTTCACCATAAACAATAACATAAGCTAACCTTGAAAGTGCCACACCTCTGTGTCAGTCATTCCATGTTATGATGTACAGTATTCGACTGAGTTCACTGCCACACCTTTTGTGTGTTATCAGAGGCAACTGTTCATACACACGACTGCTTTGTGTCAAGAGCTTTATAAAAAAAAAAAAAAAAAAAGGTGGAAAATAAAGGGGAAAATGTTATACGCAATACTGCCCCCCCTTTACTAGCTGCTTTTTTCTATGCTGTGTGACTCGTTTTCTTTTGTTATTGAAGGTCAGTTCAGGTTCCAAGAAGTGGTGTTAAGAGTGTTTATTTTTATATCAATCACATACTGGTACATGTGATTTACCATGCGTTTCTCCCTGTTTGTTCATTAAAACAACGATAAAAACTACATTTTTATTTCTTTTTTTTTTTTTGTACCAAAAATTCACAGCTGAAGCACTCAGGTTATAAATAAAACTAAAAAGATAAGACATAGTTGTAAATGACGAACATTTCAGTTACCAACTTCCATCCACAGCTCAATAAAGCATTATAAATGTATTTCATTGCTGGCTGGTTTGTATCCAACAAGTGCAATTCTTCGTTTATTCAAAGCCCTAATGGAGGGAATCCGCCGCAGGTCTCTACTGTGACTGCTCCTTCATTGCAAGTTCTTGTTGTTTGACAGCCTCTTGAGCCTCCATCTGCATTTTCTCCAGCTTCTCAAGTGTGACTGACTTGAGTGGGAGCAGTTTGGGTTTACAAAGAACCATCGTAGGGACATCTTCCATAGAAAGTTGCCCTGTGATGACAAGAAATACACCAGTAATGTGAACAAAATCAGATTTTTGACAATCTTAGGAAGTTACATTTAAAAATTGCAAACCTTGCTTCGGCAGAACTTCTCTGAAGACTGACTTCACCTCGGGCATTGTGTCCTCTTCGTGGGACCTGTTGATGAGCGGTAAATACTTGAATACACGATACGTATTATACTGCAGTATTTTTCCCAGACGAGTAGAGGCAGTAAAGTATGACTATAGTCAACATCTCTCTGTGAATACGGCACAACAAAACACCGGCATAGTGCATGCAATGAACGCTTCTCATGCGAAGTGCTTTCGTCTGGCATTTTGCACGCATCTATTGTTGCATGCCGTGCACGGCAATTCTGAACTGAATTTAGTCTTAAATGGGAATGAAGTATTTCACGGTGAAGTGCTTTGTAATTTGAAAACAACATTGAGCTAGCCGATCTGGCGCTCCGATTAGCATGTAGCTAGATTATGCATAAACACTGCTGTATTGTGTAACACGGACGATTTGGAGAAACGTGCTCACGACGCAGGCTTTGATTTGCGGTTAAAAAATAATGTGTCCATTCGTTCCGTCAATTGCTGTACTGCCAAAGGATGTTTGACTACTCACCTTCCAGTCGGAATTTGCAGTTGTCAAGACAACGTTTTTGATGGATGACGTCACTTTCTTCTTCGTCTTTACCACCCGAAGTGTGATCTACTGACACCTACAGGCAACGCTGAGACGAACACAAACACGAGCTCTCGGCGACCTTTCCCTTGATTTCCTGTTAATGAGGAAATGTGAGTAACATAAAAAGCATGTTTGTTTTTGATTGTTTTGCAACAAACTGTAATATTAAGCATAACTAAAGTGTTTTGTTTGGTTATTTTGATAATGCTGGTCAAAAGTTAATTTTAATCACACAGTGCTTTGTGTGTCCCTCTACGTTTTTTTTACCCTGATTTAAAAACTCTGTTGGCCTACTTTTTCCTATGAGGTTTTTGAGACTTTTTCTTTTTTTCGGTTAAACATTTGTAGAAGATATTTATCTGTACAGTTGCAAAATATTATTTTTCCTACTTTTCATCACCTCTGATACAACATATTCATTATGAAGGCTATGAACCAATGACTGATCTGTTGAAAATGTGTTGCAAAAAAAAAAAACAACGAAACAAAATTGACAAAAGTATAGTGTTCATAAAGTCTTAAAGTTAAGTCAAGTGAACAAATCTGTAGACGTTTTCATAGTGTTGGTCCAAAACAAGTGAGTGATTGCCACTGTCTGGAACTGAAAACCCAAATAATCAGATAATCAGCAATGCAGAAGCTAGATAGCAATCCTGATCATTTGAAACAGTTGCGTTGCAGCAGGTAGAGATGCAAAACAGGCAGGACTACGACCCTTAAGGAACATAATTTAAGACTCCTGCCCAAAAGGTTCCTGCGGAATAGAAGTGTGTAAATGATTACAAATGTGGGGTATGTAATAAAGTTATTCATTTGTTTCAGTGACATGCAGCGACAGTCATAGCAGTTGAGGCATTGGTAGAGTCAGGTTTACTACTTTACAGGATAAGCCTGCGCAACAGAGTGGCATCCATCCTTCAATCCATTATCTGTACCGCTTCTCCTCACAAGGGTCCTGGGGGGTGCTGGTGTCTTTGGGCAGTAGGCAGGGTACACCCTGAACTGGTTGCCAGCCAATCACAGGGCACACAAAGAAGAACAACTATCCACGATTGCACTCATACCTAGGGGAAATATAAAGTGTTCAATCAACCTGGCATGCATGTTTTGGGAACGTGGGAGGAAACCAGAGTACCCGGAGAAAAGCCACGCAGGCCCAGGAGAACATGCGAAATCCACACAGGAAGGCCGGAGCCGGAATCGATCTCACGAACTCTGCACTGAGAGGCCATCGTGCCGCGCTATCTCCTCAAAAAATATTAATTAATTGTAAAGAGACTTCGTGGACAGTGGACAGGCACTCTGAATTTCCTGTTCTTGGAAAGCTGACCAGAAGTTGGTTGGTTGCAGCCTGTTGTCTCGCCGGCCGCCGCATCCCACTGCGCATGTCCGCGGAGCAGAGGTAGGCGAGGCGCAGCTGGTGTCGAGCGACGCGATTGGTGCGCGAGGTAATGACGCAGTTTGGTGGCAGTGAGGGCGGGGTTGGGGTGCCGAGCACCAGTGTTGGTTGGAAAAGAGGAGGAAGCAGCGAGGATGGCGGAGTCACACCTCTGAAGGTAAAAACACTTACGCTATATTATCAGATTCACACTTAACATTTCGCACACATTTCGCCTTGTCACGCAAGTCCAGAGACTGTACACTGATCAGGCTTTTGCAAAAACCTACGTAACGCCCGAGTGTTTTTTTTACTGTAACGAGCACAAACGCACTCTTTTGTTCAGCTTCGGAATGGCCGCTGTTTTAGGAGTGTTTTCTTTTTTTCCCCCTTTCTTTCTTCGGCTCACATTCAATACTGGAACCGCTCGGATGCTGTAGTAAAGATCAGTCCGCGCCCTCTTTAGCGTCACTGACTCTTGCGCCAAGATGTCGCTTGCTTCCGTGGCTCTTGGTGGTGGGTGTCTACCGCCCGACCGAGCGATGGCCCTCAGCTGGCCTCAGTGGAGGCTTCGCTTCTCGGTCCAAGTCGTGGCTGACGAGCGGCTTCGCGTCAGCCAGTCACTCTGCTTGGGCCTACGTAACCGCTAGCTCCATTCGAGACAAAGATCATCGCTCGCAGACAGTGGCAAACACAAGACGTTTGCCACCTCACCGAATAAACGGAAAGAACACGAGCTTGTTAGGAAAAATCGAACTGCAGCGGTGTGTTTCTACTTGTTACATGTCTTGGAATTCAGTTAGCTCGAGTGGCTAACCTGGCTCGCTGACGTTAGCAAGTTAGCAGTCTGCAACACTGACATTTGGCTCTTGACGTTTAGCTTACTTGCATTTATTTCATGTATCCGTGTCAGTCCCACATTCAAATAGTTTTCATCTTCATGGGGTGCAACAAATGTTTTCGTTCTTCCCCACCCAAGCAGTCGAAAGTGTTTTGTCTTACGCGGGATGTTTCACAAGTCTGTTACCTCAAGTCCACGTAACCCCAAAAATGACGTCAAGAAGTTGTGTGTGCCAGGCATGAGACAACACGTTATTGCATCGCATGCACATGAACTAATCTAGAAAAGGTGTCACGACTCATGACATGCACGTCCTTGCTAGTGATGTGCCGTTAATCTGATTCCCAGGATTTGTCATTAAGCACAGCAGCCGTGCAGAATTTGAACTGTAGTCTTACCAACAATCAAATGGGTTGTCATTATCAGCAACGCAAGGACTGAATTGAATTTTCTCAGCCAGCTTTATTTAATTTAAATCCCATAAAGGCATATGCGATTGACATTCATTAATATGTTTAATTCTGATCATGTTATATTACACTGGTCAACTGCTAATTTTAATCAGAGATGGCTTGATTTGCCCTTAAATTTATTTTTGGTGCTGATTAAAAAAAAATATACTTTTTTTCCATAGCACATCAGTGTATTGAGAAATTTTCCTTTGTTTTTAAATTTGACCTATAGAAGCTGTCATAAGGATTTTGCACCGACTATATTGAAATAAATTCACCATTTTGCTAACCCTTAATTCATGAATATTACTTGTAACATAATCGAAGTGTGGAGCAACCGTGTTATTGTTGTGTCGTTGCTGCTAATGGGCCTAATTTCCAGTTTTGTTGAAGACTTACGGCATTGTCATATTTCCATTTTATTAACATAAAAGTACAGCTCAACCAGTTTCTATTTTTTTGTCAATAGTTTTCAAAATCATTGTTTACCAGAAGCAATTACTTCAAGTTGCATCCTGCAAACTTTTTCGATGTGCACATTTGGCATGCTGCTATCAATTGATTGACGCTTGAATGTTCACTTGAACTTGAAGCAAACCCTGTCGTTTTTTTTCCTACTCTCACTGTGTAAAGAACAAAGGAGGGAAATGCAACAGGTTCTGTGCTGACAGTGAAAAATTCTGATATGACATTCATTAGGAGACCAATGTTTTGTATGACAGCAACAGTCTAAGTTAACCAAACTAAAAGAAATGTCTAAACGTAATATATAAATGCTCAACTGTATGAGAAGTACCAAGCTATTGCAGCTGAATGTCAGTCCTTGAATGCCTTATAAGCTTGTGAAATTTGGAGCTCGACCAAATGTTTCAGGAAAATATGCTTTACGTGCTGTGCATACTTTGGACATTGGATGGTCAAATTGTGATGTCAGCATATTATGCCTGCTGGTTGTGCACCTCACTGGAGACCTTCTTTCAGCCAACATCTCAAAGGATTAATAACTCTCGTGTGTTTTGTCTTTTACAACACTTTTTTTTTTTCCAGAATGGGGGAATAATGTGAAAAATATAAGAATATGCCCCAGAAGTTAGTTCTGCGATTGCGGAATTTTCCGCTGCAGCGAACATAAGGTGCCTGTGATCAACAATTCTTTTCTGTATATTCTTGGGGGGGACGAGTTAGTGTGACGTAAGCGCACTCTGGCTCTGTCCAAGTACTTTTGACCAGAGTTATTTCGGTTGCATGCCAGTTGGAGATGCTTGCCCTGATCTGTGTGAATGTCGAAGTGTTGGGTCCATTGCGTCCTGCCATTAACTTTATTTCCCGCTTGTTTTTCTTTCCATTGGCTTGATTGGATGCTCACTTGGAGCCGGTAGCGACCTTTTTTTTTTGCACCCAAAGTTCATTTGATCGGGATAATCTGTGACTGTTGTCGCGCATTTTTGTATGCTCTTTGACAAGAAGCGAGCCCTGAGTGACAATATTGGCTGCGACATTAACTTGGAATGCCTCGCCGTGATTATGTGTATCATTTGTAATCAAAAGTTAGAGTGCTGTGTGTGTTCCGTTTTAATAAAATTGTCGCAGATTTCTTGAAACTTTAAGGAAAAATGCAATGTTGGGAGGGGTATTGGGATATGCAATTACTTATATTAAGATATAAGATTTTGCCCGTATCACACAGCACTAATCCTGATATAGTATTTTTCATGAAATGAGTGGAAATTATCTCTAATTGCTGAATAAATTGTTACAACAAATATATTGCCAAATGGAACAGCACTATCTTATTTTTATGTTACACAATTAACGTTTCGGTTCCTGCGGTGGTCCAACCAGAGAAAATCTGCAAAATCGAAATTCCCTGTTCAAATTCGCCCGCCATAAAATACACTTAAAGTTATTTATAATCTCTTTAAAGAACATTTAAAACCGCAAAAACACGTTTAAACGCGCAATATATTGAGCAAGATCAATCGATAATAAAAACACTGTACAAACAATTTAACAAAACAGTAATAACGCAACAAAATAAATTGGCCACACAGCGGGGGATTACTGTGTGTGGAAAATGCCGGCATTCGACTAAGTATTGCAAGTTGCAGCGGTGTTGCGCAGTTTAAACATTCAAGTGAGCAGGATTGCAAAAGAAAAATAGTGTATGATTTGGTTGGCAGATTGTGATGTCATTATTTCGGGAGTCTTTTGGCGCGTGGGTATAGAAGCTGTTTTTTATTTTAATTTTCCTTTTCTCGTTGTGACGTTCCTGTAGCGTCTGCCAGATGGGAGAAGTTAGAAAAATATGTGTTGTCTCTGTTTTGTGCCCTCTTTGTGGCACAGCTGTTGTATAAAAGGGGGGTCTGCGAGAACTCGCTTTCCCGAACGACCGTTACGTCAACATCAGTTTTCATTGTTACACAATACACATGCAGGAAGCAGCCGAGGTAAACTTAACACAAGTTTCAGGAGAACATTGAGGGAGCATTAGTCGTTTTGGCCTTCTGTATCGTGTGGAAATCTCAGGCTGGTGTCTCAGCACGGGGATAATGTCTGCAGTTTGGAAAGAGTTTAATTTGGAATGTAATGACAGTGCAACGTTGACTTGTAATGTCTGTAAATGGAGTGTTTTAGGTAGAACTGAGATTTATTTCATTTCTAAACGAGAGCAGTCGGTTTACATTTTGCACAGCACTGAAATGGGATTGGAAATGTGTCCGTGCAGCTACCTCTTAAAAGTGGAGTTAACTCATTCACTACCAGCCGAGTTTAAAAAAAAAAAAAAAAAGGATCTCTGACGTCTTTGGCCGTCAATGGGAGTTAATGAGTTAAGTGCTCTAGTTTTGCTCGTACAATGTTGCGCTGTGTGGGATTGATTTGTTGTTTGTTGGTGCACTAAATGAGATTTTTCTTGGTTTGTTGAGTTTAGTTTGTTTATTTACGACAGGATATTTAAATGTAATTTATTCGCATCATTATTTCGTACAGCACTACTGATGTCATTTGTTGACTTGGTTGGAACTGCTGCCTCACTAGATGTGGAACCGTGGGGGAAGAATAACATGCTAAAAAAGTAGCTACTGTACACAGAAGTAATATTTTCTTTTTGTCTTAAATACATTAGTGATGCCAAATATGAATTTATCGTTGAAACTTCTCATATTCTATCATAAATATATATTGCCACTGCCATGATATTTAATACCAACCTTTCTAATTTACTTTCTCTTATTTTTTTAAACTTTGCTGTTGTTCTTTTAGTTATCCTTCCTTTAAAATGTGATTTTATTTGGCCACCCAAACTTCTGTTTTTTATTATTTATTATTATTTAGTTCCCTAAAAGCTGCTCTTGAACAATTAACTAGCATACAGTACAGCTCATGATTGCTTGATGCGTTTCCCCTCATATGGAAAAAGGGTTTTGATTAAAATAAAAATACTAATTTACTTATCGCTCTCTAAAAAAAAAGAACCTAATAGTACTCGTATGACGTGTTTAATGTCAAAGCATGTTCTCATGCGGAGACACGGAACGTACATCCATATAAGGAAGTTCTTGTTCGGTTTGGATTAAATGACAATGCTAGGGAGGTGGAGGGGAGGATCTGGCATTTGTCATTTTATGGTCCGAATTCTTTTACACTCAGACAGGCCTGTCACAGACCACAGTATATGTTAGCCCTTTGATTTATGATTTCATGTTTAATTTCGGGAAGGTCTGTCTGCTATGTAAGAGGTGCCGTGATTTTTTTTTTTTGTTTTCCCTTAAAGGTCATGTGACCTCTTGTGGGGGGGCTCAATGCTTTGAAGGCCACTTCTAAAGATTAGTCTCCGCAGTGCTAACCTTTTCACTTAGTTCTGATCCTCATCCAAACATGTCTCTCTGTGCTGCGGCTTAGCATGCACGAAGCCGCTTTATGCACTCACTGAGACGAAACGGACACGAAACGGACACAGTCCATCACAAGCGCAACTGCTTTATGTTAAAAATGCAAAGACAAAAGACGTAAATAGCCCATGATTCTCTGTGTTGCTGACAACTCAGAATAGCTCAATTGCCGAATACACGTTGAGGCATCTGTAATGTCAACACCCGCTAGGCGATGTTTATTTCGTGGCGGAAAGTTGGTGTGAGGTTCGGTGCATTGCATTCAACAGAATTGCTTTGACCGCTTTAACTTTCATTTGCGTACTCTGTGGTACTTTCTGACACCTCACCAAACCTGATTGCAAGGCTTTTTGTTTCATCCTGTAAGAGAAAAATGATTGTCCGAGTATAGAAGTCACATGACCTGGACTCGAAAAATGACTTGCAACAAGCTTCGGAAAGACTTGACTTGATTAGAACTCCGTGATTTGACAAGTTGATTTGCACATGTATAATATATATTGTTTTGATGAACGGCGACATGCAAGTTTGAAACGTGGGGTGTGTTTGTGCCCATTGCACACCTGCGTAGGCACCAATAATGCTGAAAACATCCAGATTTGGGAGCAACCTAACGCATGCTGCCATCCAAGCAACGTCTTTTTTCAGGAACATCCTTGCTTATTTCAGCACAGCTCGTCTTGTCGTGTGTTCAATTGAATATACAGTAGCTTGAAAACGTCCCAACTTGATTGGAATTGCTGCTTGGCAAATGCCGAAAACTACAGCTTCTTATTACTACTTTACTACTAATAACTAATATGTTATGTTTTATTAATAATCCATAAACTGTTTCATGTATAATTTGAACTCTTGAACAGCAAGAGCTTGCAATCACTGTTAACATGTAAAAATGTTTGGGTTTTTTTCAACAGGAGGATTACAAAGACCTTGATGACCCTTTGAGCCTGAAAGAATTCCACAAGTTTTCCCTAAAACTCCAGCGATTGTATGCAGCTTCAACACTTAAGAATGTGGCCCACGGATGCCACAGTCCAGATTCTTCAACGGATTTTTTACCCACTGGCATTTTAACAAAAGAACAACATTTTAAAAGTGTTACAAAATCTTCTTTTCTCCAGAAGAATCACAAGTGCGCGATCCGGCACAGTCATGTTTTCTTTAAAAGCCTGCTCAACTGTCCGCGTCCCTTTTTTTTCCCTAAATTAGTAACCTGACAAGAAACTCATGAGCAACTCTGCAGGACCCGCGATAACGTCGACATGAGTAGTAATTTAGGCAAAGAAAAAGATGCAAAAGAAAAGGACCCTAAGAGCGGTTCGGGAGGCAAAGAAAGGGAAAAGGAGGCCAAGGCTCTGGCAGGTCTCGTTAAAGACGGCGGCAAAGAAACCAAGACCAAAGGGAAAGAAACCAAAGAAGGTAAGAAGGACACCAGCAGCTCAACACCGGGTGTTGCCTTCTCAGTTGACAATACGATAAAGCGGCCAAACCCAGCACCAGGTACACGCAAGAAGTCCAGCAATGCCGAGGTGATTAAGGAGCTTAACAAGTGCCGGGAGGAAAATTCCATGAGGCTGGATCTGTCGAAACGCTCGATTCACATGTTGCCCACCTCCATCAAGGAGCTGACTCAGCTGGCTGAACTCTACCTATACAGCAACAAACTGCAGAGCCTACCACCTGAAGTGGGTTGCCTCTCGGGCCTGCTTACTTTGGCCTTGAGCGAGAACTCCTTGACCAGCTTGCCCGACTCATTGGACTCCCTGAAGAAGCTTCGGATGCTTGATCTCCGGCACAACAAGCTGAGGGAGATCCCGCCAGTAGTCTACCGACTGACGTCGCTGGCCACGCTCTACCTACGCTTCAACCGCATCACCACCGTGGAGAAAGACATCCGGAACCTTTCCAAGCTCACCATGCTCAGCATCCGAGAGAACAAGATCAAGCAGCTTCCCGCGGAAATAGGTGGGTCATACCGACGAATCAAATCTACATTGTTAAAGGCTGCTGTTGTCTTTACGTATGAAGTATATATATTTTTTCAAGGACATAGTTGAGTTTGATTTTTATTTATTTGCTTTTTAAAGCATGTGCTGTGTTTTTATTTTTTTAAATAATGCTTTTTCAGGGGAACTTCGCATCCTTATTACTTTGGATGTTGCCCATAATCAGTTGGAGCACTTACCAAAGGAGATTGGGAATTGCACACAAATAACCAACTTAGATTTGCAGCACAATGAGCTCTTAGACCTCCCCGAGACTATAGGTATGCCATTTACAGTGTACCTTTTAATCTCAGAAATAGCGATTTGTGTGTAATGTCGGTCGGAAATAATCGTGCAACTCTTATGTTTCAGGAAATCTTGCCAGCATAAACCGCTTGGGTCTAAGATACAATCGATTGTCCGCCATCCCCAGATCATTAGCCAAATGTCGAGAACTGGAAGAGCTAAATCTTGAAAACAATAACATTTCAGTGTTACCAGAGGTGAGTAAAATCAGTAACTCAGTCCACAAAATGCATGTTGCTCCAAATGTTGTTTTTTTTTTTTATTTTCATCCCAAAATTTTTCAGACAGCGATATGGCTGAAAAATGTATCACGATCTGAGTATTTTACATAAGTCAGTATTGACAATTCTTGGTACTTATATGTATGCATGTGTGTCTAGCTAGCTTCTTCTCTCAAACATTTTTTCTATCGTTATTGTTCACGTGTTTATCGCAATGCATATCGATATCAAATCGTCTCGTTAGAAATCAGGCCACAAATTCTGCTGGACAGCCATGATTTCAAGTGCTGCTCAAAAGGCAATAATTTAGTTTCGCTGAAACTCTCAAGACTCAAGAAGTGTTTCAAAGGAGGTTCGTTTCAAATAAAAGCAGCCTTTGTTTCCTAGAGTTTCCATGTGATCATATTTGGCTTGTGTTGTGCCTCTCTCTGTTTGTTATTAATCAGGGTCTCCTGTCAAGTTTGGTCAACCTGACCAGCCTGACACTAGCAAGGAACTGCTTCCAGTCATACCCTGTGGGTGGACCTTCCCAGTTCTCAACCATCTACTCGCTCAACATGGAGCACAACCGCATAAACAAGATCCCTTTTGGAATATTCATCAGGGCCAAAGTTTTAAGCAAGCTCAACATGAAGGTACATGTTTTCTCTGGAATAAATTGCATTTCACATCAATTACATTCAGCATGAGCAATTTACTGCACCTGTAATGTCATGTTCTCTTTTATAGGTGTAACAGATAATACGTACTCTGAGATAGTTTGCTCTTTTCGTCTTTTCTCTTTAGAAACTCATAAAACATAGTTGTACCTTCTCAAATAGAGAGAAACTCACAAAGCTCATTTTGATATATTCAATTCAATTCAATTACTGTCTACCGTCATAAAAGTTAATATAATAACAATAAATCACAACTAGAGCTAAAGAAGTGTCTTCTAAAGGTATTCTTGACTCTTAACTTTCGTCCAAGAAGGCTGAGAAGTTCATAACTAAAGTATTTCTCTTGTAGCAATTTTCATTTAGGATTTAAATTTTTTTTCCTTATATGTCTTTTCACTCACCTTGTTCCCAAACTGTGTGAACAATAATTCTACTCAAGTCTGAATTGGCATTTGGGGTAGACATTGTTTACCGACCCATCGGCACTGGGTGCCATTTGAATTGAAGTCTGAATGAATCGATTCTGGCGCCACCTAACACGATTCGCCGAGTGCGCTGCCGTGCTCAGCTGCTTCAACAGATTCTTGTATTGACCCTCCGAGTTGTCTCTCATTTAGCTTATAAATGCATGCCATTGTCTTCCTCAGGACAACCAGTTAACTTCTCTGCCGTTGGACTTTGGCACATGGACCAGCATGGTGGAGCTTAACCTCGCCACCAATCAGCTGACGAAAATATCAGAAGACGTCTGCGGTCTGGTGTCTCTAGAGGTGAGTCTCAAATGCCCATTGGGGAGAAGCTTGCATGTCAAAACGGTTCCGTTTTATGGCCTATTGGAAACGGAATGACTTGAATTGAGATGTGTTCAAAATATCAGGCAAGTGTAAAGGCAAAAGCACGATTGGACCAACAGTTACGTAATAAGCTCCATTTAGCCACAGAATATTGGAAAGACGTATAAATCGCGTTTGACACCTTGATTTATATTTTTTTCTCTTCTTATTCACAGGTGTTAATTTTGTCCAATAATCTTCTAAAGAAGTTACCGCACGGTATCGGCAATTTGAGAAAGCTTCGGGAGCTCGACTTGGAGGAAAACAAGTTGGAATGTCTCCCCAATGAAATAGCATATCTCAAAGATTTACAGGCAAGTTTTGCAAACAATCGTTTGAGTAGTGTTCAGACCCAATCTTTAAATCTTGAAGGATTTGGCTTTTTAAAGAAAAGCCTTTTCTACTTTGGGACTGACTTGTACTGTAAATTCATTAGAAATTGGTGTTGACAAACAACCAGCTGACAACATTACCCAGAGGCATTGGCCACCTCACCAACTTGACTCATCTGGGTTTGGGGGAGAACCTGCTGCAACATCTCCCCGAAGAGATTGGTAAGTACTTTATTTTCTTGTGTTGACTGGTTGCCGCTCCAAGCAACCTTTTTTTTTTTTCCATCAGTTCCTGAATATCGTAACAATGTAGTAAACAATTATGGTTTAAGAGCTCAACAGTCCACAATTTGTCCCACTTTTGACCCTTGGACTGGTTGATTGGACGGGGCGAGGCAGGTTACTGCTGCGTCTAAGCTCAACCAAGATTAACACGGGGGATGAGGGAGACATCGGTGCTAGTATTGGAAGCTTATGCTGAGTGACTGAAGGTGAAGTATGCGGACTTGGCTAAGAGACATCGTAGTGTCTATTTGGGGTCAGTGGTTTTACTCTGGCTGTCTGTTTTGTTGTTGTGGATTTTTTTTTTTTCAATGTAATTTGCATCACCAATCACAGGAAAGATGGATATTAAAGGAGCATTACATTTTTCTTTTTTTTTTTTTTTTTTAAATAATCCATCTCTTTTAATTTTTAAAAGGATGGACTGTGTTTTATTTCCAAAATTCCAAATAATGATGCCAAGCTATTCAAATTGTGAAATAAAGTTTGGAAGACTGCAAGAAATTGAGAATATTTATTCTTGAGAGGTTTCGGACAAATTTCAAATTAGACAAGGTCTTTAAATGATTCATCGATTCTCAAAAATAATTTGTGATTAATTATATTATTTGTCCATGAATCAATTAATCATTGCGTTTAAATTTGAGCCATAAGTTCCCTCTGATGCTGGAAAAGCTTTCTGTGTACCATGCATCTTTTACTAAAAGATGTTTCAGAAAAACATCAGTAACTGTCTACTAGAATATCTAAACTTTATTCGGTATTCATCAGAGGCAATTTCAGTGGCGGCCTGTGTGTGCTGACTTCTCCTTAGCAGTGGTTTAAAAATGATTGGTTAATTTTGAACACAGTCGCATCTAAAGTTATAAGAGGGTGTAGATATATTATGCAACCACATTATCTGATTTGTCTATTTTTGGTTCCACTTGAAGAAAAAAATCTGTTGAGTTGTACACTTAAAAAATTAAAAGGTTTATTATTTTTGTTGATTTGCAAGAAGAAAAAAAAACTCGGCTTCTGAGTAACTACCGGCATAAATGACGAGGGCTGGTCTTGAGCCTTTTCACAGTGGCAGTCGATCCCCATTTTTATTCCTGTGTGTTATTTGTTAACATATTTCTTTTTTTTACACTCCACTCGTCTCGCTCTTTAGGCACACTGGAGAACCTGGAGGAATTGTACCTCAACGACAACCCCAACCTGCACAGCCTGCCCTTTGAGCTGGCCCTGTGCAGCAAGCTGTCCATTATGAGCATTGAAAACTGTCCCCTCAGCCACCTGCCGCCCCAGATTGTGGCCGGAGGCCCCTCCTTCATCATCCAGTTCCTCAAGATGCAGGGACCGTACCGTGCCATGGTCTGAGGACAGAGCCCACCGTCATGCCTGCCTGCCCGCCCCATTCCGTGTATCATACACTGTAAAGAAGTCAGCCACGCCCCCCCCCCCAGCATCAGTGTCGGTGACAAAGCGGTGGAGATGGACGCAGAAGAGACTTTCTCTCACCATCCTTGGGCAGACAAAAGGAGACACATTTGAGGATCCAATTAATTCTGGTCATTCTTGGACCCCCTCCACCCCACGTCACTCACGCTCATCTTCCCATTCCGAGTCGTACAGGAGGAAAAATATTCCCATCTCTTTGCCAAAACTGAAGATACACGAATTTCTATATTGAGTAACTGTGAGCTAAGTGGCAAGTCTTTTAATCATATAAACCGTGCTCCCATTGCCAATGTACTATTTACAGTAATTCCAAGCATCTACGATGTGAGCGAGGACACAGCTATATGCAAAAACAAACGAAACAAGTCTTTGGATCCTCACATTTACTGCTGCTGCCATAAGTCAAAGGTGTCATTTTTCTTTTCTTTTGATATTTTCACTTTACACATCAACCTCGCTCTCTTGAGATGATTACTTGTGTTAATTACTTTTTGACCACAGAGAACAAAGGTCTAATGATGGTTTGTTTGTACTTTTTTTTTTTTTTTAAACAATTTTTAAATCTTTCTTTTTTTTTCTTTTTTTTTTTTAAACTGTGCCTATGTTTAGAGTGATCCAGTGGTTCATTTCTAAACACTATTGTCCATGAGAATACAAAGACGTAAATTATTTGAAAATTTTTCTTATTACTGCTGTTTTCACTTTAGTGTAGCTGTTTAATGAATCTATTGCAGCGCTCTCATCGTTAATGAAATTGGGCAATTTTTCTTTTTTTTTTAAGAAATAGCAGCAGTAGTTGTCAAATGTATAGCGAGTAATGTATACATATGAGAAATACCAATCAAAAAAAAAAAAGCAAATTGGCCTTTTTTTTTTCTTTCAGTGTGGGTGGTGCTGTGTGACTCCGCCCCCATCTGTGGTTGTGTGATAAAAAGAAACAGGTGATGGGATAAATGATAGGAGATGTTTTTATATAATGTATACAAATCCTGGTTGTTGCCTTGAGTGCAATTTTAGTTTTGTTTACTTGTTTGATATTTTGTTCAGTGTTGGGCTGCATAGCTGTCATCCACTCGATCATTGACCAACATATCAAACATTTTTAAAGGACTTCACTTGGCGAGTGTATCAGAGCCTCAAAAAAAAAAACAGGTTTGATAATAAAACATTGGCAGGTAATCCCTTGACATTTTTTTCTATTAATATCCTTAATTTGTCTCGTTTAAAAAAAAAAAAATCCCGTCTAATTTCATTTTTTTTAATATGATATTTTGTCCCACACTGTCCCAGTAATGCTGCTGCTCTATTGCACTTTTTTGGAATAAAAACATTGGCATCCTCTGTTTAACAAAACGCAGTAGCCTCTCATCGGTTATTTTTCAATGGGGGCATTTTCTTTCATTAAGAAGTAATTGATCTTTAAGTTTATCTTGTAAGTTTGCATCACTTGGAAAGAATTGAATTTCGCAGGCTTGGAGTAAGAATTGAATTTCTTTTGAGGAGGTTTTATCCTGTCAATGTTCAAAGGAACTTACTCTTGTGATCAGTCAAACAATTTGCATATCCTGCTTCTTTCTTCATGGCAAGTGAAATGACTTGTTCTGCTCAGCGTTTTTATTTTATATCATTGAATGTTTTTTTTCTAAATATGTGTATTCACTTAGTATTATTTCAAGTGACTGTACATTAAAAAAAATGCCAACAATGGTAATCAAACCTTATAATGTTGTGCATGTGTTGCATCCTAGCACGACACGAAATCTTCCACGGCACCCCGTGTATTGAACCAAATTTAATGTGCGGTTGCGCTTATCAGACTCCAACCATCCGCCCCCATCCCCTGCAGAAGCATCTTAATGTCTTTTAGTCTGTTGTCTTGTTTCCTCCAAGGGCACCCACCGGGATGGCCGCTACGTCGGGAAAGTGAAGCACCACTGCCACAAAGCCGCAAATCAGGTGGGCTCTGATGCTTATTTAAAATGTGTGGCAGTTCCTACAACGTTCACCTGATTTGGATGTAAACACCCTCAAATTAAAGCTCAGAGTCGACACTTGAAGCACGGCTTGATTCTCTCATTTTAAATCTATTTGTGGTGGGTTACAGAGCTGGAATACGGAAATTTGTGTCTTAATATTTATGGACATGACTGTAGTTACATTGCAAGACTTACAAATACAGAAAAGGAAATGGGTGAAAAAAAAAAGAATTATTTAGCGTATATGTACAAGATGGTGTGATGTTATGTATGACCCCAAAAATATATACAGAGTTAATTATGAACTTCTTCACTACCGGCTAATGTATCTTTGACGTCTTTAGCCGTCAATGGTTGTAAATGCAAAATATCCAAAATTCGTTTTAAAACATACATTTGAGTCATGCTTTTTCCTGAAAAAAAAAAAAAAGATCTTTAAATAATGTGAAAAAGCCCACAAGTGCTTGTCAGACTGCTATTCGATTGGCGGCATGCTATAGCTGCACATGACCCAATTTTACATTCCATTTCTGGTTGTGTCCTGAGTGTGAATGTGCGGAGAGGAGGTGTGAAGACAAACAAAAGGATTTTTGGATCGCCACGTGTTAATCTCATCACTGATTATTAGTTTATATAATTCACTGTGAGGACTGCTCTATTGGGTACCTTTACTTTTTAGGATGATGCAGTGAGCATTAACGCCCATTTGTCCTCATCCTGCTTTTTAAGAATGCAGGCATGCAGGAGAGTTGACACATTTTTTTATTTTTGTTTTTATTTACAGTGTGCTTATGAAGCAAGCTTCTCTTATACGGATCACTTTAGTTTTAGTGGCCTTCTGGTATGTCTGCAAATGTTCCATTTTTCTATGTCAAAGCATTGTGTAATCGTAATGCTAATCTTTGTTGTACACATTGACAGGCTGTCTTCATGTGCCTTTGTTGTTCATATTTTTTACCTGATATACAATTACATCTTATGTTGTCAATTTGGATGCAGTTAGTTCTTCATTCAATCCATGTATTTATTATTTTTTTTTTTGTGTATGACGCTTGTCCCCAATCAAGCAGGTGAGCTGCCGACTGTCAGCGAACTCTGGGTAAGCGGTCCACAACTGCGACTAATTGAAAAAGTCCAAATTGACAAGAGAAGGTTCTGTCAAACTCATTTTTGTTATGGGCCACATTGTTGTTATGGTTTCCCTACGCGGCCATTATGACTGTGAACCCATCAGAAAAATACAACAAATTGATAGACACAGCTAGTTTTGAAATCAAAAGCCGGTAAAAAAAATAGTTTCTACTGCTTTTCAATTTATTCTAAAAGTGGGGTTTGAAATTGAAAATAATTGCAATTTCTCAATATTATTAGCCAGTTTTGGTCTTGTCGTAGGAAACATGAATTGGATGCACATGATTTGCCTTGGTGGGCCACCTGAAATGATGTGGCAGGCCAGATCTGGCCCTCGGGCCTGAGTTTGACAACTAGAGTGACTCGCAGACTTGGTCCTAATCTTTGCTGCAAAGAAAGAAGTGTCAGATGAAACTTTCAATACACTTCACAGTTTATGTCTTCTTTTAAACAACTGTGATGAGACTTGTAGAACACTGTCAGGTATTGTATGTGAAATTACGCACTAGCTTGGATTGTGCCTCTTGTTCAAACTGCCCATTAACTGGTCCCTTCCCAATATGTAATTGTCGTTACAGATGGCAGAGGAGAAGCCTCATGTACTTTTTTTTTTTGCAAGACCTTAGATCATAACCAGTATGTATCAGCAAGCATTACCGAATGGTGACAAAACTGACGTTTTGTTGCATTTTAGCAGGACAAGAAGAAATACGACTGGCCACACAAGTCGTCGTCTTTTGCTCCTCAATGCACCTGCCTATTCCCAACATGCCTGAAGGTCAGTCGAGTGTGTATCTGTCTTTCTATTATTATTATTTTTTTTTAAATATTTGTTTATCTTTCCATCTAGCTGTCTGTCTGTATATATATATATGTATATCTATATGTATGTGTGTATATTTATATAGTTTATTTATATTTACAATATAATGTATATGTTTTATGTTCTATATTCTTTAAAGCTCTTTGTTACAGCCGTTGCTATCGTGAAAGCGCTGATGAGTTGAGCTTCTGCAAAGAGGAATATTACTCAAAATGGCTCTGAGAAGAAATACTAGTGTACATCTGTACTACCTAGTATATATTCAAATAAAAACCACGAATGACACTTGATTTACGATGATTTAAGTTCCTTCATATGTAGACAAAAAAATAGTCATCAAGTGTTCTGTGTAGTGAATTCATGCCCCTGTACAACACTACCCCCTGCCGGTCAATTGAAGTACTGATTAAATAATAAAAGTACGTGTCCCCACTGATTGCTGATGGAGAATGATGCTGCCGAGAAGGCTCTTGGAGGAGACGACAGATGTCACTGTATCACTTCATCTGTATCTCCATGCATCAAGCAGCGTCACTTCCCATCAGTGTTTAGCCCAAAATAATGAATACACTTCAGCTGTTCGATGAAGATGAAATGTTCAGACTACACGCGAAGCTAAGTGCAGACGCATCGATCCATTTTTAATTGCGCTTGTCGTCATTTGGGTCACGGTTGAGCTGGAGTCTATCGCAGTTGTCTGTCTTAGGCTGCCACAAGACATCACATGGGGAATAGCTTGCTTCTCTCAATCTGTTCGCTGTCCTTCCATGTTGGTGCTTTTACTGTTTCCCCACTTTGCTTATATGGGTTGCCAAAGTCTCAATCGATTAAGATCTCAAGATCATCTGGCTCGTCCACTGACTCCCTTCCTTCTTTCTGTGCGGACAGCGATGGTGAGTGACAATTTAATTGCGTGTAATTAATTTAAAACTAATGAATTGTCATTAATTAATTAACTATGATTACTTGCCTTGTGAAATGAAAGACTTTGATTACATTTAAGGAAACTGTTAGGCCTCAAGACTTTAGCTTTATACTTTTTTTGAAAAACTAATCACAGGCCCTTGTTTTGAATTTGAAACAAGATGACTTTTTTTGCTCGCTTTTTGAAGCCTTTTAAAAAGTCATAACTTGAAAATCTTATCATATTGACACAATTGAAACAGGGTTATGTTCCTTTGTTCCAGCTCTTTCCCATGGCATTGGTCTTGATGAGAAAAAAAAATAGTTTTTAAACTTTTGATTGGCGGGCCACAAAGGGTTCTAAAATTTGATAGAGGGGCCGGACCAGGAGCAGATAGATGGAGTGTGTTGGTAACATAATAATAATAATAATATTCCCTTTATTAGTCCCACAATGGGGAAATTCGAGATTCGAACCCAGGCCTCCTGGGGAGACTGGGTCCCGAACGCGGCGCCTTAGACCACTCGGCCATCCTGGCAGCCATTGGAGAAAAAAAATAATAAATTTAATTTTAAATGAAAGTGAATAAAAGCATTATAATATATATGTCTTTGAAAAACCACAGTAATTAGAAAATAAAACATAAACAAGGTTTATTCATTTAATTATTTTCAAGTTTGGCAGGCCGGATTAAAACGGGCCGCGTGTGGCCCCCGGGCCGTAGTTTGCCCACGCCTGTCTTAGACACCTGCCCTAGTCAAACCCCGTGCCTTTAATTTTCTCAGTAGGCTGGATTTGGAATGAAACATTTCCCCCCTTGAAAGAGATAATGGCGCACTCTCATGAAAAACGAGAAAACTAAATGGAAATATATTAAACATGTATTAGCTGATCCGCAACCGTGAGTATTTATTCGCGTTCTAAAAGAACACGCTGCAATAAGTTTGAGTTCTGTGCCAGTTTTGTAAATGAACACTCCACTCCCATTTTCCCGAATAATATCCAGCACAAGACCTGTGAAATGATTGTGTTCGATCTTTCACTTTTCACTGTCTGGACTCTCCGACATAAAACCAACTTCACTTCATCATCTCGCAAATATTGGATGCAGTTTTCTGCAGAAGAGTTGGAGAGAAGCTGACCACATTAATGAGTAATGTAGTTCTCCCTCAGTTTCTCCAAAAGTTTCATTTCCCATCTTATGACCCTGGGGGGGTTTTAAGTGCAGAACTTGGTGGCAATAAGGGCTCCACTTCCAGTGTGTGTGTGTGTGTGTGTGTGTGTGTGAAAATAATGATTCCCTCCATCTGGCTGGCATGTCAGGTAGGTCAGGAGGGGAGATGCGTCTCCCTCGAAATAGCGCAGATCGTTTTTTTATTTGGCGGACAATAATAAAGAGATATCACCTAACGTATTTTATTGATCGTCAATCAGGCGCATGTTTTCTTTGCAATTCTTGGTTAAATTGTATGTCATCTGTCTTGGATCTTTTAGATCGTTTTAGAACCCCAAACAATACTGTACAATAATAATTCATACTGTAAATAATTATATAATAATACCAGTGCTGTAAATAATATCAATATTGTAGCATTTTTTGCACTTTAAACATCCCAAACATTTTTGTCCAAAAACCCAGGCTTGTTTTCTCACCCCAGACCTTTTCCTTTTTTAATTTTTTTTAAATTTTTTTTAATTATTCGCTTGCAGATGCAATGTATGCTTAAACACAAATTGTGATGAGGTTGACTGGCAAAGGCAAATACTTTGCTCAGGCGTACATATTTGCCTAGTCACGGCTCGCTTAGGGGCCCTGTTGTCTCCAACAGGTACACGAGAGCAAAAACTTGATGGACCGAAGTCTTCACGTCAAAGCAACGCGACTCATGTTGACATTGTAAGGATGACTGACAAGCTTCCGCGTGCTTGTAACACTCCACACTTGCCACGTGAGTATCGCTCAAGTTCTTCCCGCTAATACACGAGTGAGATGAGCTCAGTGTTTCTCACGCGTGTTGCACTTGTCACAAATGGAAGGTGCCTCAAGTCTAATGACAAAATGCTGGAGGTGATGCATCTACACGTGTACAGAACATAGCGTAGCAGGCCCTGGCTGCTGCTAGGCAACCAGCTGCACACTGCAAGAAATGCGCATCCCAAAAGGATGTGGAGCTTGCTTGAAAAAGTCCATCCACCCAGCCATGCATTTTCTCTCCTGTCGGGTCAAAGGTGAGCTGGAGTTTATCCCAGATGATGTTGGTTAAGAGGCGGGGTATACCCTGGACTGGTCGCCAGTCAGTTGCAGGGCACAAGTGGACAAAGCACCTCATGCTCTCACGTTCTCAATACATGTCATTTCTCCAACAACCACAGCATCTCCCCTTCACCACTCATTCTAGCTCCAACTGAAATGGATTACTTGCAGGCATGATGTTATTACTTCCTGTCGGATAAGAAAGCATCTGCCATTTTATTGCTTCTTTGGACTTGCTCAATTGGAGCTAGTATAATGGTTTATTGATTTGATTGTGATATATTTGATTGTGTTTTGGGCTATTTGAATTATATGTTGTGCCGTAGGTTCATTTGCCTTAAGAAATATCTTCCATTCCGCCACCCACCCTTTCTTCTATAGTAACGTATACAAATGTTCACACTGTTCTTATTTTGTGCCATGCAAATGTGAAAAAATGAAAGGTCCAAGATCAGCGCTCATCTTAACTCTCTTTGTCATTGAAAGCTACAATAGAGCCAGGAATATTGGTGGGATTTTTTTTGTAGTAAAAAAAAAAATCATAATTCAGGCTAATCCAAAATGCTGCCACCAGAGTCCTTAAAAATACCAGGAAACTGGACCACATCACACATGTCCTCAACTTGACTTGCTGATTTAATGTCAATATATTTGAACTAAATAAAAAAAAAAGTGCAACTTGCAATTGTCAACAATTACATGGCCTCGTCGCAGGTTATCTTGCACTTTTAATTAACCACTTAGCAAAGCAAGAACATACACATGCCGCCATGACACTTTGAGTCACTTCCTTGTTTTAACCAACATGGTATCCTTCGCGAAATACCAAATTTTCCCACAACATAGAAATTATACTTCCTTGAGCTAGATAAGATCTCACTTCAACAAAGATGTACACAATCAGAATTTTGCAGCCAATCTCCAATTAGTGAGTTAAAAAAAAAAGCAATAACCAATCACTGATCTGATTAAAACCCTCAAATTTCTCCCCAACATGCTGATTACATTTAATTCATGGGAAATGGCCGATTCCTTGTCTTGAACGAAATGACCACATTTGCTCGCGCCACTGGATTGTCCTCAACTTGTGGTGATGGTCATATTAGTTTGGCCGCGGACCTCCACACCTGCGTTTACCCTTTTCGACGTGGTCGTGGCGATGAAGCTAAACAAAAAATGATCACGACACTTTTTTTTTTTTTTTTGGTGGAGCTGGCACACGTCGAGGCGCCCGCATGTTGCGCGGCGCTGTGGCGCGCGGCGGTCAGCGGGTCACTTCTTACAGCGTGCGGGCTATAAAGCGAGGGAGTGGCGCCGGGCTAAGCGCACTTGGAGAACAACTCGCTTCCAGCACGCACAACGCAGCTCAGGAGCGGCCGCTCAGCGCAACAACGCCATAAGAACATGATTAGCGCTTTATTGCCTCCGCCAATGCTGGGCGCGAGTATGTGCGGCACGCCCGTGGAAGGTGGTCCGGGCAGGAAGGACTTCGTATCCGCCTCGTGGATGGATCTTCTTGGCTTCCTAATGATCCGCTTCAAGAAGTTACACACCCACAGTTGTTAATGTTACTTGAACACCGGGAGAGTCACAGCTGCCTCAGGTAACATTGTTTGCACTTTATGTGCTCTTTTTAATGTCGGCGTCAGGATTTTAGGATGGTAGCTCGCACAATAGAAGTATATAAACCGATTTGTGTATATATCACCCCCCCTAAAAAAAAATACCTGTTTTTATCATCACACTGAGTAATTAAAAAGCGTAATTTACTCTTTACCCCAGCGAAACCTTTTTTTCTTTTGCTTGTGTTCTTTGAAATGCTTTTTTTTTTAAAAATCTTTTACTTTTGTAGTTGTCATTTGTCGTTTCGGCTATAAAAAGTGTACGTTTCCGGAATCTATCACAGAGTACTTTATGACTACAAGAAAGACAATACATTTTATGCAAGACCGATAATGTAATATATTTATTTATTTATGAACATATCACTGACTGTGATATGCTTTTGTAAAACGACCAATGAAATGGCGATGCCAATGCGCTTCCCGAGTGCTGTCGAGATTCCCTTGACCAGGCAATGAGTCAAACAATTGAATTAATCACACTCCTTTTCATTATTGGAAAGGGGAGGAGGGGGTACCCTCTTGCCTCAATTCTCTGTGCATGTGTGTAATACAATAATGAGAATGGATTACTATAGTATTATACATGTAAGCTAACTCTAATAAAAACTGATTGGACTTCACATTTTCAGATGGACAAAACACCTTCTCTGTGACCAGTCAGTGCAGCATGAGAGAGAGCAGCCTGTCCCCAAAGGACTGATTCATTTGCTCTGAGTCCCGTGTCGAGCGTCGAGCCGTGTGCGTCCTTGTGGATGATATTTGTCAACCTGGCATTGATCGCACGGGAATTGGGACAATCTGCCATCATGGGATTCGGCAACGACACCAACCAGACTCTCCCAGGGGAGAGCCGGTTGAGCCTGCACGTCGCCCTGCCACTCACGGCGCTGGTGAGCGTCATAATCCTCCTCACTGTTTTTGGAAATGTACTGGTGGTCATTGCTGTGTTTACAAGCCGGGCGCTGAGGGCGCCACAGAACCTCTTCCTGGTGTCTCTGGCATCGGCGGACATTTTAGTGGCCACCCTGGTGATGCCCTTCTCCTTGGCCAATGAGATCATGGGATATTGGTACTTTGGGGAGGTCTGGTGCGAGATCTATCTGGCCCTCGACGTTCTTTTCTGCACCGCCTCCATCGCACACCTCTGTGCCATCAGTCTGGACCGCTACTGGTCCATCACACAGGCCATCGAGTACAACCTGAAGAGGACGCCGCGCCGCATCAAGTGCATCATCTTCATCGTTTGGGTCATTGCAGCTGTCATCTCCTTCCCGCCCCTAATCACCATGGAGAAGGAAAACAGCAAGGAGGACCCCGTTTGCAAGATCAACAACGAAAAGTGGTACGTCATCTCCTCCTGCATCGGCTCCTTCTTCCTCCCCTGCGTCATCATGGTGCTGGTCTACGTCAGGATCTACCAGATCGCCAAAAAGAGGACGCGGGCGCCCCCGGGGGACCGCAAGCGGACAGACAAGTCGAACGCCGTCGCAACCTCCAATCAGAAGGAGAACGGGGTGGCGGCAGGTGAGGCCGAGAAGCTGAAGGAGCATGAGGATATCGAGCTGAAGGAAGGCGTCGGTGGCAAAGAAGGCGAGGTCAACGGCGTGGACATTGAGGAGTCGTCCTCTTCGGATCACAAAGTCAACAATCCCTGCTACATGAAGAAGAAAGCTGCCAAGGGCAGAAGTAAAATCAAACCAGGGGACAGTGAGGTGCAGAAGAAGAGCTCCAAAGGAAGCCGCTGGAAGGGCCGGCAGAATCGAGAGAAACGCTTCACCTTCGTCCTGGCGGTGGTCATCGGCGTGTTCGTCATCTGCTGGTTCCCCTTTTTCTTTACGTACATGCTGATGATGCTGTGCAAGTCGTGTCCCGTCCCAGATACCCTCTTCAAGTTCTTCTTCTGGTTCGGCTATTGCAACAGCGCGCTGAACCCCATCATCTACACCATCTTCAATAATGACTTCCGCAGATCCTTCAAGAAGATTCTGTGCAACAGGGATGCTAGACGATACGGATGATGGACTGAAGCTCTTGTAAATACCTTTTTTTTTTTTTTTCGCACATAACTGATATGATAAATCTAGAAATGTGCTCCCGGTGTGACTGCTTGGAGAGCAGCGGCGTGGCGTTGGTCGCCAAGCAAAAATATATGTGGGCCTGTGGCATGGCTCACGTCCACCAACCAAGACCATCTGAAGGAAAAAAGAAAAAAAATCAGTTTTGTGACGATGCTAACCGGTATCTGAAATAATCTGATCTGTACAATGTATATTCTTTTTTTTTTTTTTCTCACCTGAGAGGGCCGCCCCCCTGACACAATTGGAGAAGCTTTACACTGACCATCCGCTTGATTCCTGTTGATTTTTCAAAAGCATCTTCGACAACCGCCTCAGCACTGCGGAGCGCTCAGCACTAAATTTATTGTAAATGTCATTTTTATTTTTTTATAAACACATTCCCGTCAATGGCATTGTTTTATTTTGCTATAATTTGATGTATAAAACCTGTGTGAATATTGCTTCAAATCCTGTATTGTGCCATTTTGTACGATATGAAAATTGTCTGGTGTTGATGATGCTGATCAAAATATTGGAGAAATGGTGACACTCGAATAAAACCCATTCTCTGAAACTCATTCTAGGCTGCACGTTAACTTGTGATATCAATTTGGTGACGTTATCTCGCAGCAACGGATGAATACGCACGCGCACACACACGCAGTCTGAATTTATTACCAAAAATGACAGAGATCTGAAAATGGAAGCTGGGCTTTTATCTCTATCACATGGTACATGGTACTCTTAGATTCTAAGAGAAAAAAGTAAACCACCCGTGAGGCTGACCTTTACAAGCAATTAAAAAAGGAACCTCGTTAATGAGCCGGAATCCAACATGTGTAAATATTCTTGGGGCTGGAATTAATCATGTCGGGGATTAGATGGAGGCTGTTTTGTTGAATATTGTGCATTCTCCACAGCAAATAACATTTCTCATTATCTGGTTGGCTTCAGGGTTTCGAAGTTTATGAATCCAGAGCATGCGTGAAGCACTGGGAAGCGAGAAATCACAAAATAATGGTTCAGTTTCACTTTTGTGTTGCGGTGTATGTGTCATAAAGTAACAAGCTTGTCAAACCAGAATGTCTCTCGCGTTTCGCACCTCGCTCTGTCAAGCATAAAGAGACGGGTGGTGGGGAAAACAAAAGTGCAACGGTGAATACAGAGAATTTCGCTTTTCCCAGTAGAGGGAGTTTAAGTAAAAGTGTTCCGTCTGCCAGCCTCTGACTTTTTAACAAGGCCCTCCTCAGGAAGATCAATGGTGCTTGAGAGAGTTTCTCGGTTAATCCGTCTTGTGGCTGCACGTCTACATCATTTCAACATGTGGGCCTGTGAGAAAGAGGGCGGGGGGGTTAGAGGGGTAAAAATATGTATTTGAACATGTAAACAGTTGTCAGATGCTTCACTAGTTTGCCGAGTTCACTTCCTTGTTGCAGTAGCGGAGAGTGACTGAACTTCAACCTTAAAAACAGTATACAGCCACACGCGCATGCGCGCAAACACGTCGCCTCTGGGAATCAAATCGAAGCATGGATCATCATGTTAGACTGCACATCTGTCACCGGAAGGCTGAGCCGGGTGGCTGCAATTCAAAGAGACAGGAGGGGGGGGGGCAACGTGTCAACACGGCCGGCAAACTTTAAGGACAAGCTCTCATTTGTAGAATGAGACAAGGCGCAAAAGTTTCATTTGTAACGCATCTGAAAGCAAAAGGCTGATTTCATTTCTTTGCGCACGGATGTGGGAGGATGGGCGTGTCTCGGCTGTGTGCAAACGGTTCGTAGGTGTTGGGGTGAAAAGGACGCCGTTATGATGACTGTTAAGTGTGGCACCCACATACGACACAAACTGATGCGCATGTTTTTTTCCAGAGTGACATCCACCCATTTGGGAAGGTTTCAATGTGACTATTTACAGAGTCACCGATGACTCACTCTTGTTTTTTTTTTTTTCCTACTTATTAGTCCCACTTGAATATGGCAGTTTCACAGAGGTGTCTTTGCCGTGTGTGTGACCAGCACCATCCAGGAGTGTTTGAGGTGCAAGCAGCATCATTGCTCGCCGTTGGCTCATTTCTCCGAGAAGACTTTCAAGAAGTGTCTCAGGGCTATCATTTCAAATGGGATTCCGGTCTCATTAAGAGGAGCTGATTAGCTGTCAAGCCTCTGGGTATGATTGGAACCGCAAAACAATGCCGGGCCAGCAGATATTTCCCTGGAAAATAATTTGTCTAGACAAATCTATTTTCCAGGAGCTCATTATGATCGAGAGCAATCAGCTCTGATGGTCCCAGAGACCACGCTGCACTATGCAACGTGATTATTAGACCTGCCAGGCAATTCATTCTGGCTGAAGGAGAAACATGTTGCTGGCTTTCATGTCCCTGTTTGAAAATATTTTCAAAGTTGGAAGAGCGGGTGGTCGATTTTCAAAATAGGGCAGTTTTATGCCTGAAACATTTTGGCGACAATATGGATGAGGAATTTGTGATTACAGCTCGGGAATAAACAGCGAGTTTCTCAACTGATTGCAGGCAACTCCCAGGGTGACAGTAATAGAAAACCCATCGGAGCATGAGAAGAGATCACAGTCATCCTCTGACAGTAAGAAGCAGCGCTATAAAGTTGCACCTAGTGTTTACTTTTATTTAATCAAATGATTTTTTAACTGTCTCCATGGTAACGTGGTACTTCCACTGCTTTCTCATGTCACGTCCTCCTCCCCGGATAGAGCCCAGCTACTTGACGTCACCTGGCTGAAGTGCGGAATGTAAACGCTTGACTTAATTTCTCACTAATGCATACGACGCCTCAATATTCTTGCTTTGGCTGAAGGAACGGCTTGTAAAAAAGATGGAAATTCTAACCATTATAGATTCTATGCACAGACCAACATCAATGAGAGCGCCTTGCTTGAAAAGTAAGATTTTTAACCATTTCCGAGTCAACGCAAACGATTTTCAGAATTTTCACGATGAGTCGACTTTTCTCACCCGGTTGAATTTTTTTAAACCATCTGCTGCCTTGCTAACGCTGGTGTATGAAAACTTTGTTTTCACTAAACGGCCTGTTGGAAGTGTGCAGAAGAGCAAATTACGTAAAAGGAGATTTATGTCAGTCAAGGGACGTCTTCTGTTTTTGTTGGTTGACCATTTTAGATGCTAGCAATGGCTCTTTATATTAAACTGGCTCTGTTTCCACTTGAGCCTTGGCCAAGGATATTTAAAGGTTTCCATGTCCTTGAAAGTAAAACAAATATGTCCCCAAGACATTAAAAGTGCTGCGGTTTATTAAAAAAAATAAATAAAATCTTATAATAGCTCTACTGGAACCATTTTGAATTCACACACTAGAACCTTGTGAGTAATGTCAACTCAAAATGCCATTACTATAAAATGTATTTGATAGAATTGTGTCCATTTGGGCCATATCTAGTTTCAGACTGCTATCTATTTGAATGGGAAAACTAAATTAAATAATAAAAAAAAAAATATATATATATATATTGAATTTGTTTTGTTATGTGTTAAAGGGAAATGAATTTAATTGAGATTTTCAGTCAAAATGAAAAGAAAACATTTCTATTTAAATCATTTAAATTTAACAAGACACACAGGTTACAGGTAACTACACTTTATTTGCTGTCGGGTGCTGCATAAAGGGACGTGACGTGCAACCATAACGTGCATAGGAGAGCGACTCAGTAAAAGTAGATGAAGCATGTCAGTTGAATTTCTCCTTGAGGGATTTTAATCAGCATAAATATTTGAAAAAAAGGTGGACGACTCGACCTCTTTCTAGTGGACACGCAAACACACGGTGGCTATCGTTCATCAATCAGGAGTCAAGTGCTGTTTTAGCCGCTGATGACGGTGAAGGGTTGCATTAGAGCTTCTAATACGGTGGAAGATTTCAAAAAACAAAACAAAAAAAACACCATTCGGCGCATGCAGCAGTAATAACCAGCGATAAAAGCTCTCTTCCATGACTCTGCTGGACCCCGCGTGATAAAATCCCAGCTCTGTCCACCGATGATGGACAGCCCAGATGAATAGAAGTTTGTCTGGGTGAGAGCAGCGTGGAGGAGAGGGCAGCGCAAGTGGGAAGCTCTTGTGTTTGTAATGGTTGTCTAGTGCACGCTGATGGGCGGGCCGGTGGGCGTTTGAAGGAGTTTACATCCAAGCACTCTCTCGCTTCATGGACACAACAGTTTGGTAAATAGCTCCGCGTTTGTCATGCATATGCTTTAAAGACTCAGACGGACGATTATAACGGCTCGATTAGCTGTAGGTTTTATTAGTCTTTCTTTATTTCCCTTAGCGAGACCGAACGATTGCACAGAGCATCCAGAAAGTTGTCACGGTGCTTGTTTTGTTCAAGCCTTGTTTGTAAATGGGCTCGATTATACTCGTCAATAGGACATTTAATCAGAGATGGCTTTTTTGTGTTCTTAAATGTATTTTTGACATTTTGTTTTCGAGATATTTTCATTGATTGTTTTTATGTTTGACTTGTGAAAACTTTCACAATATGGATTTTACCCTCCGCTGTCATTCGTAGCTATGACGTTTCAGAAAGAAAATCCAACTGTTGTTGAACCAAATCCATAATTCATGAATATTACTAATATATATGATATATTATTTTATCGTAATAAAAACCTGATGTGCTACAGAAAAAAAATGAAGGCAGATTCTCAATCGAAAAAATCTAGAAAAGTTTACTCGCATTGCAGATTAAACAATTGATATGCTGTAGACCTTTTCCAGGTGTGCTGCATGCTTCCAGCTATGTTCCAACAATTTCGTGAAAACACTTTAAATTTCCAGCTCACTAAAAAAAAAAAAAAACATGCTTGGATGAGTTTGGTGTAGAAGACCTCGAAAGCCGTTATCTCAACTCATTTTTCCGAGTAAAGCATCACGGAAAAAGCTTTACAGTTTCCGGTAAATTGACCTCATTATTGGTGCTCGATTAAAAATAAAATTCCAGAGCGTAAACTTCCATAAACGGAGACAAATGGAACAAAAGTGCATCCGAGAGGATCATTCCACCCACTCCATTCAGGTCCATTAAACACAATTTATTTAACCCAATGAACTCATGTTCTTTTCGACTTGAGGTTTATTCTGATGTGGCGTTTAACGATGATGTTAATATTTTATTCAAACTGACAAACCGCTTTTCGTAAATGTGCATCTTCTAATATAAACAATAGAGTTAAATTCGAGCTTTTTAGTGTTCACTCAACAAAGGAATCAGTTCATGGACCATAAAAATAAATTTTTACAATAAAATGTTTGTTACGCCAATAAGTGACTGTAGTCTGCTTTTTCCCTGACGTCAGCTAATTCACATCCCACAACATTGCAGCTCTGCTTAGCTGATGACTTTTTAACATTTGCGCTTCTGTGTAGCCTGCTTCACGTGTAAACAAACAAAATGGCAGCTCTTCACCCTGATGGCTCACTCAAAAATGACTTGCTTGTGTAATTTTACACTTGACTGGTGGCCAGCCACTCCAGAGACATAACTATTTGGACGCAAGCAGTGGAAAAGTCCATTTTCTCCAAATATGTCCTCTTTAAGAAAAAAAAAAAATCCAATTTTTGTTTGTGCTGACTTGTTCTGCAACGATCGCTCACTAAGTGATGAGTTTGTCCAAATGGAGCCTTTTCGAAGCAGCGTAGTTTTTGCGTGAACGATCATAAAGAGCTTCCAGGAACAGGAATCTGATTTTGTTCTCCTTTCGTAACTGCTTCCCGTCGGATGGCCAACTGAAACCTATGGGACATTCAAACTCACAAATATTATTATTTTTTTTTTTTGTAGTGACAGTTTTCAAATCAGCCTTTAGGGTCCATGTTAGTTCTTGGTTGTTAAATTTTTGATGTGGAGGAAGCGAAACTCCCCCAAAAGAATGAGCGTCTCCTCAGATTGCGGCCTCCTTTAACGAGCGACGCCGTGCCTCATTTTGTCACCATTACATTAAATATACAGTAGTGCAAACAATTGGCGACATACTACGTTGGTATCCCGTGATCAGATTCCCACGAGGAACACGGGTCGAAGTGACATTCATCTTCGTTGTGGGACGAAGCATACGGCAAGGGCAGACGGGAGATGGTTGCGAAGGCAGATGACAGCAGCGGGAGCGAGCATGACAAAGAGCAGCAACAACAGAAGCAGCAAAGCACTCGATCTTGCCAAAACAAAGCGCTAATTGAGAGCAGTCGAGGTGCACGGGCCGCAGGTGTGTTTTATGCATCTGCGAGCGAGTAGGTGAGTTTTAGAGTGAGTACACAAACTACTTGGGAGCGGGGACACAAAGTCCATCTCATTTAGATGCTAAAGGCTTCCACTCCATTTGCACAACAAGATCTTGAAACCTCTTCACGGTCGAGCCCCGCTAATTCCTGAATATATCGCTTCCCACCCAAAATGCATTGTGAGCGTCCTCCTCTCATCCAGAAGTCCGCTGACTAAACCCCGCTGATGTGACTCCACCTCTTCCTTCCCATCAATAAGAATAATCCGATTTCCTTGGGACAAGATTCATGTTTCATATCAATGCCAGTGGTAAATTAGGCCGAAGCCCAGCCTCGGAAAATGGACATGAGGAAATATTTATGAGGAAAATGGGTTCGGTGGCTCGCAAAAACAAATGAAAGAAAAACCACCAGCGTTCTCTCTGGAATGCTGCGAGCCCAAAATGAACGCAGCAGACAAGTGACGTGTGCATGAATCAGTGGAGCGGATGGGAGCAAATGGGTTTTGGGAAGCAGACAATAGCCCAACATTGTGCATAATTAAAAAATAACAGCTGCTGGTGGTGTGTCACGCCAAGTGAGTGCCAGCGCATCTGCGCTTCCCTGACAGCCTTCATTTTCTTCAGTTCCAAACCATCAGACGAGGATCGTTATCAGGCACCGTTTGAATCAGGTGTGGAAGGGAGGAGGGAAACATCCAAAACATGTAGGATAGGGGCCCCTTCAATCTGCGGCACGGTGAACGACCGGTGAGCACGATGGCCTCACAGTGCAGAGGTCGTGGGTTCGATTCCAGCTCCGGCCTTCCTGTGTGGAGTTTGCATGTTCTCCCCCGTGCCTGCGTGGGTTTCCTCCGGGTACTCCGGTTTCCTCCCACGTTCCAAAAACATGCGTGGCAGGTTGATTGGACACTCTAAATTGCCCCTAGGTGTGAATGTGAGCGCAGATGGTTGTTTGTCTTTGTGTGCCCTGCGATTGGCTGGCAACCGGTTCAGGGTGTCCCCGCCGCCTACTGCCCGATGTCAGCTCGGATAGGCTCCAGCATCGCCCCCGCGACCCTAGTGAGGACAAGCGGTACAGATAATGGATGGATGGATGCTCGAATCTGAAAATGTTCTAGTGGTCAATCCTTCCGTTCGCTCCTTTCAGCTGTAACCAGTGATGGGAAAATGAAGCTTCAAGATGTTTCATGAACCAGTTGTTGTATTTTTTGACTCGTCTAGATGGCACTGTTGTTTTAAATAAAGGATTTAAAAAATGGCAAGTTAGTCTGCTTTTCAGCTCAATGTTGAACAGAGAGTGCCATCTACAGGAGTCCAAAAATACTACAACTGGTTCATGAAGCACATTTGAAGCTTCATTTACCCATCACTAGCTGTAACTAATTCTGCTTTTATTCCCTATTCTTCCCACTTCTATAACGATTTGAATGAAACTCCAAAAGCAGCAACATGCAGGCAAAGAAAATCCTGTTAGGGATGAATAAATTGAAACATTCAGTAGAGAAAGTGGAAAAAGGCGACAGCGTGGCTACGTATGAGCAACAGAGAGGTAGACGGGAGCCAGGAGAAGACCTGCTGCTGAATACTGATGCTGTAATTATGGAAGTTTTTGCATACAAAAAAACAGGCGGCGCTGGACCGCTGAGTGAGAAAACAAAGTGCGAGCTGAGCTTTGGGGAAAACCAAACATCTGGCACAGTCGCTCACTCCCGTCACGTTTTTCTGGCTCCTTGTTTGTTTCTTGGGGAATTGTCGGGGCCACGTGGGAGTGATGCGAGGGATACAGACATCAATCTCTCTAGCATGATGACGAACGAGTGGAGTTGTTCCCAGGACACGGACGGGTATTTATCAACAATTACGTGACATGACACTCAAACATGCATGTTCTGGTCATGTGTGTTTACTGTGGACTTGTTTGCATGAGCGCCGTCATCCGTCATTGAGATTTAGACAACAGCAAATTAAACCTGTCAACGGAGGATTATTTTGTCAAAATGGACTTGGACTGAGCTAGTTTGTAACACTTGGACACCCGCTGAGTTGTGAACGTCGTCGACAGTGTGTGCGGGCGTGCGCGTGTGCACGAGTGTATCCGTCGACAAGGATCCTGCTTCCACAGTAGTCGGTTCTCCCAGGATTTAAGCACAAGCATAAACAGCAAAGATTATTCCGGAGCTGCCCCCCCCCCCCCCCCCGCTCATCCAACTGGCCACGTCGCCTTCGCTCTCATCATCATGACTTCCCTCCTCGCGTTCTTTCACCCGCTTTATCACTTTCTCTGCTCCCATCGTCGCTCACGTCGATCCATCCTTTCGGTTCTCTCCTCCCCCGTCTTTCGCAGTCATTACCCTCCTGTCCTCATCTGTTTCTCCTCTTCCTCCCCCTGATTCTGGTGACCTCTCCTCCCCGGTGACCTGTTGATTAAGTGAGAACTTGCAGCAGAAGTATAATAACGGGGGACAGGGATTTTGCCACTGCCTGGTGATAATTGACACGCTGCCTGCTCACACACAGAAACACGCACGTTCACACTTTCAGAGCAGGTGCATTGAAGAGCGGACGGAGCACTTAAGTAGAGGTATGGCGTCAAATAAGTTGCTTCGTATCGCAGTTTGCAATCCAAATTGGTATTTTGTGGCTCATTTAAAAAAAAAAAAAAACGCAATTTGCTTTCATCACCTGAGTGAGGAAAAATCACCTCCATGGCGGCGAATAAGCTACTCATGATGAGGAAAGACGGAAAAGTCATGTTAATTGCTAAACTAACCTAAGAGTAACACGGATAGCATGTTTAACATCGCTTGGGTGATGGATTACACTTTTCACAGATGTCTGGCGAGAATCGCATTTAAGCGACAACGTCCAAATTGGAACAACAAAATAGCAGACAAATTCGTGAAGTGTCTCCAGAGAGAAACAAGAAAGGGAAATTAATAATCGTACATGAAATTGAAATTAGATGAATAACCAAATAGTATTAATATTTATAATATCAGCAATATCATTCGTTTGTTTTCACAATCAAATTTTGATTTTGACTTTTGAGTTCTTCACGATAAATGTTCTGAAATTTCATCACATTAGATATTTTCTTTTATTTTTTTTTGCTAGTCAAGGATTAGACTATGTTATATATAGGGTGAACATAAGAAAGAAAAAAACTCTTGTTTTGAAACCTTTGAGACTTTTCTCTGATGATAATAAATTCAACTTAATACGCCCAAAAAAATTTTCATTTATTGAATTGTTATATTTTTATTGTTTAATAAAACCCTTGCAAAAATCCTTGGGATTAACCTGTAAAATAAATACATAAATTGCTCCTCAAATTTGGAAATTGCGCCTCAAATTAAGTTATATAACTCATTCACTACCAGCCGAGTAAAAAAAAAAAAAAAATGGTTATCTATCTATTCCAGTGACATATAGTGACAGGTAGAACAATGACATGCTCTTCCACAAGATGGCAGATGGTCCAATTAACCTTTGTGTCCACCTGTTGTCATTCTTACAAGAGCCTTTAAAGGACAGTAACAAAGTATTTGTACTTTGTTATTTCCCACCACTGCACATACGATGCATACAGAAAAGACACACACACACACGTAGAGACAGACATGCACTCAGTCAGACACGTGCGCACAGAAAGAGGCACTCTGACACCGCCAAAGCAGGTGCATTGAGCAGCTGGCAGGTAATGGCGCCAATGCATTTGCCGGACAGGAAACATGAGGTCACCTGAAGCGAATTCAATTGCAGGAACCTTGCGCGCAATTTGAGGGCGCTCCCAATGGCGCTTCCTCCATACTCCCATTACGGTGCTATTTTGCAGGGGGATGATGAACTTGGCTTTGCGGTGTGACACAGTAGAGATGCGATACTAAGAAACATGCATATCCTGTAATGGCACAATTAAGATGAAAGTGTAAATGTAAAACGGGAGAAATTATCATTTTGCTTGTTTTTTTTTAGAGCAGACGTCTTCAAAATCATGGATTATGCATGTCATTTTTCAGACCTAACGGGGAGATGCGAATGTTTTCGCAGAGAGGGAGGCCTGTCAGTCATCAGACAATAGGCAATTGTTTGCCTGAGTGTTGGTGAGGAGCACAGCCTGCGCGTGTGCCATGTACGATGTGCACTCTGGTGAGTAAGTGGTACCTTCAAGTATGAACACGTATCATTTGACGGACCAAAAACGTACACCAAAGTTCAACCAATTTTTTCAGTCCAAACCATCGACTGTCATTGGCCTTTGTGATGTCCGCTGCACCTTTTGTTATGTTCGGGTATTGCAACCGGTGTGTCGTGGCACAAGAATGAGAGAGCATCATGTGTGATGTGTTGCTCTTGTGCGGCGAATTTAAACGGAATGAGAGGAGGCGCTTTGATTGGCAGCGAATCAAGTGAGCTGTTCATGCCCACAACGGCGCAAAACACCTTTTTTTTTAACTGCAACTTTGTATTTACCCTGATGACTTGTACACTCACAAATAGCGTGAAACATTATATTTATATTAAACTTTTATCGACCTAAAACACACTTATTTTCTACGCTTTTGTTCCTATTTAGCATTATCCTGGAATCAGAGATTTTCAGTGCTCTAATTTGACAGGAATATATTTTCTTCATGAATAAATTTTGCTTTAGAAGCGCTGTATTGTAGGTATTGAGAATATTTTTTTTTAAAGATTATTTTACTCGTCTCTGTCTATCAGAGCACAGCGTGATAGATAACAAACAAAGGTGGTTGAAGGAAGACACTGGCGTAATGTTGGCTTGACGTCAGACAATTAGGAGAAGGAATAAGACATTACTGCCTCACTCAAATTCCATGAAGACACAAATGTTCATTCTGCGTGCATACAAATGTACAATTAAGGAACTGCGACTGGCCACACTCCCGCATACATTACTACAGTGAATAGCAAAGCTTTGCGTGCCGATTCAGGCGACAGTATAACACATATTATTAATGCAGGTTATGTTTTTGGTTAATGTGATTTGTGTCACACAGCTAGACAGTTGTTTTATGCATCCAACTAATCATGTGTTGACAGTATTATTTAACACACCGCTCCTTGTTGTAACTCCACATTAGCCTTGATCTCTGGAGGGTTCCAACGCTAAGATGAGTTAAAAAAAAAAAAAAAAAAATCTAATTTGCAGCAACGACTTCATCATGTGACACCTCGGCTGCTGTAAAATCCGCTTGCACCTTACATATTGTGTTGCATGTATTGCTCCCAGTGGGGGATTTTACCCGTGTCGAGTTCCCGCCAGCATTAACATCCCCCACTGCACCCATTCAGCACACTACACTAATAGAGCACCTTTCATGTCAAATGGAACAAATGGAATAGTCGTCAGGATGCACAGAGTTTGAAATAGTACACAGATTGCTGCCTTTCTCTAATGGGATAAGCAGCTATTTCATCAATGTGTGGCATTTTGCTCTTGACTGAGGAAAACGATGTGAAATGGAGAGTGGTAAATGGGAACGGCATGATTTTTTTTTTTTTTTTTTTCACAAATCTTAATCCTGCTGGAATAGCATCATGTTCTTGCCTGCCAAAAAAGACAGAAAATGGTTCTTTGTATGTGTGGACAGCTTTTACTTCAGGAAAGATTTGTTAAAAAAAAATGGCTTCACTAGCTTTTTAACCAACCAGAACATACTTTTTGTCATACTATCCACTTGCAAACATAATTTTAAATCCCTGAAATTGAATGAAATTAGTCAGTCGAAATAAACCAACAACCCCTCCCAAAATGATTAAAACAAACAAACTAACAACAATGAAAAAAATACAAATTAATGAACATTTTACACCTCTCATCAAGATAGCTGAAGGAGGATATCCAATCACACGCTGAGGTGGCATACAAATAATTGCCTGTAAATACTTTCCATGTGGATCATACTCAAAAGTTTTGGTACTTTTGTGCCATTTAATGGAAATTCTCTGAAAAGTACCAATACATATTTAGACCGAACAAACCCTGGCAGAGTTAAATGTTGAAAGCCTAAAATTTTGTTTAATTTCCTTTCTGTCTTAAATAATTTTGCTCTTTTTAATTCAACTAACAAATTAGGTTTGGAATAGATTAAAATTGTGGATTGTCACGCTCATCCAGATGTGATGTTTTCCCGTTGATTTTCTGGTCAGCTTTCTTCTGTTGTATTTGAACAGTGAAATGACAGGGTGGATATAAAAAAAATAATTTGTGAGCAACATGCGTCACCACTTTCATCTTGTTTGGACACTTTTGATGTGCTTTTATGACTTTCTGTGAGTTCGACTTTGGTACAGAGTACAGTCCACGTGTCCGTGTGGGTCAATGAAGCATCACGGGGACAGTGAGTTCACTCAAGGATGATTTTGCAAGGCTGGTTGTGACTTTTCACCACTTTCCTTGACTTTTCACTAATACGTGTGAATGGCTATCGTTAAAATATTTTCATTGCAGACGCAATATCATTTTGCTCAGAGCCATTCACAAATAAGAAGCTTATACGACCAAGTGCAGAATTAACAGAAAAAACGGACAGGAACAATTATAAGGTAATTTATAAATATATTAACTGCAACAAAGAGGAAATAAACAGAGTACTTTAATATACTGTAGGTCTGTACATGAGCAGTTAGCCTAATGAAACCACACACTTCTATACACCTGCGTTCAAAATAAAGTACACACTTGACCTAAAATAAATGTTTATGAAATTAGAAACACTCACAAAGACGAAAGTCTTCCGAGGCTCCGGTGTTTTGGAGTACGTTTACCACGTCATGAGCTACTCTTATGCAAATACGACAGCATTTTCTATTCTTTTTCTTCGGCAGTCAAAGATCCACTATTGAAACAGATGCGCTAACATCAACGACTTCGAAAACGATCCACAAAAAGAAGAGTTCTTACTCTCACACTTTTTATCAGTATTTTTAACAGCATTTGTCCTCTGTCTTAACGAAGTTGACTGGTTATGGAATCATTTGGAAACAATTTCTTCCTGGCAAACACTAAATTTGCAATAGCTGAGGACATAAAAAAAAAAAAATCTCTTCCCATAACTTGAAACCCAAACCTGACAAAACTGCTTGAACAGCCACCCTGGCTGAATATTGCACAAAAAAAATGACCACAGCTAAAAATCACAACCACCCTACCCTGAGAACGGACAAACCTTGCCTGATCTCAGAAGCGAAGCAAGGTTGGGCCTGGTTAGCATTCATGGTCTGAATGAGCAGCAGTTTGAAATGACTTTACAGGTGTATGTTGTGTTTACACTTATGGATGCTACAAACTCGCAGTCACGCTAATTAATGGTTGAAATTTCTTTTACACATGATTCTTTCCTCTTCTCTTGTTCCCAGGACTCCCTATGAGGTAGCCTCTTTTGTTCCCGATTGATTTTCTGCCTCCGCTTGTGGGCTAATGGACAAGATCAGATTCACGAACGCTTTAAGGGTGGCTGTCCTTAACCTTCAGCGCATTTGCCGGCAGCAGCTACTGGCATTTAGTGTAATTCATTAACGCAAAGACAACAGGGGGATTGGTATCAACTCTGCCAGGTTAAGATTAAAGCTCTCATTACATAATGCGGCCAGCAAAGCTGAGATGACATCTCAGCGTCACGCTGACTGCACCCGTCATGACACAGTGCTCCAATTTGAATGCATTTATGCTTTATTGGCCAATACATGTACATTGTATGTCTCTTATGTGAGAAAATTGATTTCCGCTTTCTGCTCCATTTTGTTTTACATCGAAGACCTGGACCAAAAATACAATTCACTTAATGCTGCACAATCAGTGATTGTAAAGCTGACTAAAATAAACACTATGCCTGATTAAACCAGTACGTCAGCTCCCTCAAACTGCCCGTGAAGCAGAGCAAATGTCACAGATGTGAATTGATTTGGTTAATATATAACAACATAACACATAATCCCCCAGACGTGGTACAAATATGAAGAGCATTATCGTGGCACTCACAAAGAGGTGCCAAACGCACGTCTTAGGCATAAATGTTGCTAATTCTGTGTCACTTCTCACTTGCCTGAGGTCCCTCCACCTATTTTTGTCTCGGGATCTGTTCATTTCTTTCTCTTTAGCTTCTGTTGCTTTTTCACTTTGTTTCTGTTTTCTAGTCTACACTGAACCATATTTACGAGTTCATATTTACGAAGCTTGGAGTAAAAAGTTGTGTGTGCGCTGTTGGGTGCCATTCACTTGAGTGAGAGGTCTCCAGCCCCATCTCGACAATGGCCGTGGCCTCCGCCTCAGGGGTGGCGGCTTTGGGCGGCCGCCGGTTAGCTTTGGACTCCGGAGAGTCAAGACAACGAGCCGTTGACGAGTGTCGTCCAAATGAATTAGCGTGAGCACTCCGTTCAAAATGAATGTAAACTGTCTAATTGTCGATATGTGAAAGCGTCTATGCATTCGATGGTTCGTACTCTCGCCACAAGATGCAACGGCAATGAAAAATTTACAACTTGCGCAAAAACATTCGGAGAAACTCGACACTTAAGAAATGTAATCGCATAAATACATGACGAGAGCGTGAATCATGCAACACAGGGTTGCGCAGTCCAGTTGATCTCACCCCATCCTGCCTCTCGCGCTTGATGTAATGGACGTGTGGTGCGGTGCCCGACGAAGCGAAGCGGTGTGGTGGGCAGCTGTTTGGGCCGAATGGAAAAGCGCCATTAGAAAACAGTTCTATCAGCATGGATGCCATTTATTTACAGAACGGCCACAAGAGGACGCCAGGGACTGGTTTTGATGACTGGTATCGGTCGCTTTTGTGAAACCTCGATACCTTGAAATAAGGCTGATATCGGACAGATACTTGGTAGTTTCCACTCCATATTAGAAATGATTGACACCTCGTTACTCACACCTTTGTCTGCGATTGGTTGTTTCTGATGGTATGCAGGCACAAGATGGGGACAGAAAGGATTTCATTTTCTCACAGGTCATTGTATTCATGTAGCCCAAAACTGTTAAGAAATGCTCAACAATATGTCCTGAAAGTATTTCTTTCTAACACAAAACAAACAAGCTTGCTGTAATTGGGATAAGTGGCCCGCTCGCAATCTTTCCACCAGCAGCCAGAAACGATTTGCACAATGGAGAGATGTTGAGCAGGTGTAATTAGGGATTAGTGCATTGTCATTTTGTGTTTTTTTTTTTTTTTTTAATTTCCATAAACAAAGCTCTTTCTTCTGGGGCGCGCGGCAACCTATTTGCCTTTGCATTGTACTTTCTTTCTTTTCTTTTCTCCGTTTCACTCCAACTTTGACGACATGCGGTTGCTCAGTTCAGCCAGCTGTTTCGCTCATTCGTTAATTCAGTTTTTGTTCTCTATATGTGCATCCTCCCTGCGGAGGGTTTTATTGCTCTCTTACTCCTTTTGTTCTCAATATGAAGAAGCCGTGGAAACCTTCAAAAGCCATCAGACAAATGAGTTTTAACAGCATGCTTGAATGTTTGTTGATTTTTAATGATGAAATATTGAAGTCACATTGTAGACTTGCCTGCAGGCAGGTGCCCCCCCCCAGTTTAGCATGAGCTCGTTTTTCTTTTTTTTTTTTTTTTCTTCAAAGCTCCAATTTCTGCCCGCATTCTTTAATTTAGTTTACCAAATGAAATATTTCATCACATGCCAAGCTGCACCTTGTAATTCCCTCCTTCCTTCAGTCGTCGTGTAAGGCAGGAGGATGTCATTACTCACCTATTCCACCGGAGAATAGACGGAGATGATTCTCAAAATGTGAGACACAATTGGTCACGTTTAACAAAAGAAAGACGTTGGTTTTGCGTGTGATAAATTCATACCCTCACTCAACGTTATTACATTACCATTGTATACAATCATGTATGTATGATGTAGTTCATCATGGCTAAGCTTGGAAGCAAGAAAAAGTAGGAATTGGCCTCACATATGACTTGTTGGTTCTGTCACAGTTTTCTCGCCAGGACACCAAATGAGCTTTTTTTTCCTTCCCATCCTTCTCTTTCTCTTGAGTCCTCTCTTGTTGTGAAGTCATGAATTTGTAATGCGAGGCCAGCGAAGGACGAGAGAACATCGACCGAATGGAAATGTGTATCGGATTAGACATCGTCGCAGTGCATTAACCTTGCTAGGTGACCATGCACGGACACAAACTGAGCTCTAATAAGGTGCGAGGACGCAAGCAGTCAACACATCGGCCCCCCTCTGGGCCAAACGTGCTTCCAGTCTAAATAAAGTTTTTGTTTTGATTTCCCCGCAATGTTTTACATATTATATAATTAATTCAGACACTTCATTAGGTACACCTGTCTAAAGCCAATAACTCAATTCAACTCAATGCCATTAATATTTTTTCACAGTAGCTGCAAGCGCTGTCTGAAAAAAATATATAGCTATCCGACTCCAGAGTTTTTCGGTTGTTTTTTGCGGTTGGATTTGGCATTGCAAACTTGAAGATTTTCTTTCCCTCCCCGGGTCAACTCCTTTACTGCCAGCGTCGACTTTTTGACGTATATATCCGTCAACGGGAGTGAACAAGTTAAGAAGGGTTTGGGCTTGACCGGCTGAGAAAAAAAAAATAAAAATCATGACTTCACTTGAGAGGTTCCGTTGTTATATAAATATACATTTATATTCTATATTGCTCGCAAAATTCACAGATTATTGACTGAAATGAACAAATTCTATTGAAAGTTAAATATGCATGTTCTAATCCCTTGATGGAGCCATTCATCAAATATTCACGTTTGAGTTATTATCACACATATCATCACATAGTCGGGGACGGTGCTGAATATAATTTTGCTGCTCTCTTGCTTGAAGACATGAGCAACTTTATAAGACAATACTTCAGCATATTGCAAGTGCCCTCTGGTAATGGCAACCAACGCCAGCTAATGTAGGTCTAATTTGAATTTTGTGAGGCTCATTATATTAAAAAAAAATAAATAAAAATCACCACGAGGCTCTGATGTCATTAGAGCAGTCTGGATTATTCATTGTTGATTATTGCCAGGGGTCCGTCTGTCTCGTTGCTAATGTTGTGCCACTAAATGGATGCATTCACTCAAAGCAAAGAAGTGACTTGTCATGCGGAAGAATCATTCAGGATAAAATATTTCAAAGGCTCTGTGCGAGGCCACTTCCTTTTTCCTTGATGCTGTGGTGTTTTAAAATTAAGTACTCACATTTTTGATGCACTTTTAGACAACTACCAAAATAATTCCACACAAAAAGGAAGTAGAACACTTCCAAAAAAAAAAAGATTAACTGAAGAAGGGGCGGAGCTTGCGACCCTGAGAACATGCTTTTATCAACTAGAATGAAAGCGTAATTGCATATCCACTACAGTAGGAGGCAGTGGCATTGGCATTTATTTAAAAAAAAAATTCTATTTCAGGCTAAATTTGGTTTTTTTTTCTCACAGACTAAAAAAGCCCAATGATAATAAAGCTATTCATTTTTGTATGTACCGTATTTTCTGGACTATAAGCCGCTATTTTTTTCCTAGATTTTGAACCATGCGGCAAATACATTTCTTTCACCAGCAGGGGTGCTCTATAGTTCAGAAAATATGCTTGACTCATTCACTAGCAGCCGAGTGGGGCAAAAAAAAGTCATTTGGACGTATTCAGCCGTCAATGGCAGTATATGAGCTAGATAAATCTCGATTTTTTTTTTTCTCTTCGGTCTGTTCTGTTTTAATAAGCAAAGTTAAAAGGCACTGTTTTAACTATCTGTTTATATACCATTATGTGCATTCACAGTACAAAATTGTTCCGTACAGGCAGTAAACCCCAAAATTTTTTGCAACATAAAAAACTGCCGCTTATAGCCTGGTGTGGATTGTATATCTTTTTTTTGGGGGGGGGTTCCCCCAAAAGAGTTGCTGCGGCTTATATACAGGTGTGTCTGACAGTCTGGAAAATATGTTCGGTCTTTCCGTTTTTGAAGTCTGAGATGAAAATCAGTTTGCCTGTTTTTGGGATACGGCAAAACATGCAAGTCACAAACAGGAGCTAAAATTTGAATCCCAAACCGTAGAACTGCAAGAGAAATGACTTTGCTGATGCTCAGCTGTGATTGAGACACATCTGAGGATCTGACTGGCGTCCTCCAAGTTTTGATCCGTTTTTCTCTTCTCGTGGGGCCTTTGAACGACAGTCCTCACTGCGACTTTCTTTAACGTCTAATCCTTATGCAAGTTCAAGACTGGACCTGTGAGAAAAGGACAGGGGCCAAGGGTTAATGAGCGTAAATGTGGCAGATGACTAAGCCTTTATGACTCTTAATATTTCCATGCAGCAAATCAGATGAGGCTCGCATGAGATCATGTCCAACCGGTCCGTGCCGTTGTTAACCTTTGAAAAGCAAGGTTGGCATGCGTCAAAACATAACCGTTAGCTCCAAAGAGCCATTGAGAAGCTCATCAATTTTTGGGGGATTAATTTTAGATGATTTTTTTTTTTTATTATTAAAAAGGTATCAACAAATATTCTGCAGAACTCTTTCTTTGTTGTCTGTGCTTCTCACTGATTTAATACAGTCGCGGCATGAAAACAGTCAATCTGTCTGCGTTTCCTCTCACAGTTTGAAAATTGATTTTGGAGGACTAAAGAGAACCTATCATTCGGCTGAATCAGAGTTAGATTCGGCGTGTTTGCACAAAGAGGCTTCGACTGGCGGGGAGGGGGTGGGGGGGTGGGGGGTGGGGGGAGCATTTCCATACCTTTCGGCTACATTTCTGTGAGACGGTTTCCATAACAATGACGTCCTTGTGAGGGAGCTTGAATGGCAACTTTCCTCAGCCTCCTGTCGATAACCACACCTCTTGATTGCTTTGAAGCCACATGAAGACTTCTATGACGATAACAGGCACATTTGAAGAGAAGATTGATATTCATCTTACTATTCTTGGGATTTAGTAATTTATCACTCTTTTTCCACGAGGTTATTTGAAATGAGCAGCAGAGCGTGCGGTTTTCCCTTGAAAATAACAGGAAAAAACCGAGACAATTAAACGGCGTTTGCCTTTAGGGAAGTATACCAGCAACACACTGTTCATGAAGAGATGATTAAAACTACAATTTTTTTTTAATCAGGCTATTTGCCGAGGTGTCCTTGATTAATTCATGTATGTAACTGGAAATTTTTCTTTCAATTCATTCTCGATTATTTTTTTTTGACTAATTACACATTTATTAACATCAAAGCTGTGTTTACATTCATAAATAACGTAACCAGAGGCATATTTTGTTCTGGATGGTATCTGGAAGGCGCATTTTATCTGACGCTCCATCCATGCAGACACTCAATGTTCACATCTGGCAGAAAACTCTTCTTGTAATCCACGTTTCAAAACAAACATACTCATCATGTTTATGAAGCAGCTGTTCAACCACTCCACCTTGTCTACCATCAAACACGACACACACCACATGCTCATCCGCATGCTCCAATGGAATCATGTAACTCCAAATTAAAGGTATGTAAAATAAAATAACATAAAAAGAAAATTCGTTGAGGCTGACATAGCTGCTGTTTTCATTTATTATTATTTTTTTTCACCATCTGTTTGGAAGTTGAAAAAGGTTATGCTTGGAGCGTTTGTGCGAGCAGATGGATTGTGTGCTTTGCCGGTCAATTTAGTGGCTCTTGGCGCTTCATATTCACATGTGCACACTGCTTTCATTAGGCTCATTAAAACAGAACGTGCCTTCATCTGCATAAAGGAAATTGTGGACTTAAAAGTTATCGCCACATTTAAATCGCCGCCCATGACTCATACAATTAGTGCTGCTCTGCGTGATAAGCACTTATGACAAAAATATTAAAAATATGAACACCAAATGTTCAGAAAATATTTTAAGAGTCAAGATGCGTACATGCAGCATAGGGATCAAACTCTGGCCCGGGGGCCAGATTTGGCCCGCAGTGTAATTACAGTGTAATTACCCATGAGGCTATATAAAATTACTCTGATAATAGTAACATTCAAAATGATAATAGTAATTTTAAAAACTAAAAATAAAACCACTTATAATAAAAATGTTTAATTTATATAAAATATTAAATGCTGGCCCGCAGCTTTGTTTGTTTTACTTTTTGGCGCACTGTGTATTTAAGTTTGAATTTAGAGATTTCCCCCTGGAGAGTTATTGTCAAACACATTCCATTGTTTTCTGTTTCATTTCAATAACATTTATTTATAGTTTGCGTGGACATGTTTTGGCATATGATGATAAGCTAAGTTGCCCGAGCGCTGGAGATTACTTAATTCAATTCGCCCTCTGTGGAGGGAAAAGGTTAGGGAGCTTCCTGCACTTGGTATTCTCCAGTGGTCTCCCGTCTACATTGTAACCTGGCCTAATCCTGTTTGGGTTCCAACAGCAAATAAGATTTGGCATTCTTTTTTTTTTTTTTTTTTTTTTTTTTTATAAACCCCCCCAATCCTGCCTAGAGTCAAAAAGGCAGAAAGTCAAAAGCAGTCTAAAAAAAAAATGAGAAACTGCCCCCCACCACACAAAAACGTTTTTAACAGTAAATTGTGGAGAATGAAGGGGGGGGAAAAAAGACAGAGAGTGTGATACATCTTCACCGTGCCACCAGCTGTAATTTCTCCCATCTGGTGGATGTGTCAAGAGACTGAGAGTACCACAGGGAAAATGAATAGCTTGAACCTGAGAGAAGAAAGGGACATGTTGAGGAAAATAGTCTACTTTCATGTCAGAGACGCTGCAGGCTGGAAGAAAAAGGCCAATTACAAAGTAGGAAAAGACACACACGCGCACACTGGAATGCACAGGAAGAGAACTGGAGTCAAATCCTGCAGACTAATAGCACATTAACCAGCCAGCATACTTTCTGGCCGGCCTCCATGGGAACCGTGTTAAAGCTTCCCAACCGCTGAGCGAGTAAACAAAAGAAGATAAATGGTGCAAAGAAGGACACACTGCCTGCCAGTCACAGTGGCCACAGTGTTAAGAAAGGAGTTATCAATGTTTGCAAGATGGACACTGTGTCACTGAACCGCACTTGAACTGTGCTCATGTACTGGGGTCTTACTCATGCTTCGTTAGGATCACACAGTACAGAGCAAACAGAGAACAAGTTCCAGCATCTACACACAATGGCAACTTTAATGGTTGTACTTGAACAAGCTATCCAACCAGGTTCCAGTGGCTGGGCTAATTGTTTTTGAAACTCAGCCGACATTGAAAGGAGGCAGAGGGTACCTTTACCACATTAATATTCAAAGTTATCGGCAATTTAGAATGTTTGAATAACTTTACATGCATTTTTTTGGGAAGAGAAAACGACAATTCGTATGCACAGCGAGAACATGCTTACTATTGATAAAGAGATGTTCCGATGGAGATTGAAACCCCTATTTCCTAACTGTGGGGCGGACGTAATTAAATTATTTGAAGCGGTACTAGAAAAAAAAAATGTGTTTATTTCATACATATTTGCTCAAAAAGACACAATTCTTGTATTAGCTTGTGCTAATCAAAACGGCATTTCAGTAGTGACAGATGGAATTCCATTTTTTTTCCCAACTGTATTACCTTGAAAATTTAGTGAATGAAATCTTGGTACAAATCATCAGGTTGTGAATTTTTTTTATGTTGGACAAGAAGGAAACTGAATGAAGTTGAAATTAGCTTCCCACGTGAGAGCATAGCTAGCCATTAGCGATAACCCACCAAAGGATTATGGTGGGGTAAAACAGAAAAAAAAAAAAAGAAAGTAAATAGTGTGGCTGTTCACCTGATGCGGGTGGGTCAAGTGACTCATTACCCCTCGTCAGTGTTAGGCGGAGACAACTCCTACGGAAGCGCGTAGAGTCAACCAACTATTGAATGTAATTGCCAAGATGTCCACCTGCCACTCATCCCATTGATCTCATCTATCCAGGAAGTGAGATGATGACGATAAAACTACTGTGAGGAATTAGCATGTATGTTATTTGCCCATTATGTTGTTGACAATTCCTAATTGTATCTTTAAAGTATTCAAATGAAGCTTTGAAAAGCACCTATTGCCTATGAACCAGCGACTCAATGCTTTATAGTATATTTTAATGATCTGCAATGATCTGTTTTCAGAAATCAAATCGAGCAGCCGTCCGCCTTGAGGCACACTGAAGGACAAGGAGACTTCTCCATGGTTACCTATATCTGCACAAGTGGGAAGCGTCGCTGGACCGCGTAGCAAGGAAGGCTGGATTATTGGGATAACATCTAATGAGGCAGAACGGGGCTAATTCTATTTGGACTTCTCCTCTTGAGTCAACTTTACGGGCACGATTAGCTCGCTGACACGAGAAACGGGAACAGAGAGGTTGTGGGAAGGTGACGACGGCAGGAGGGGGAAAAAAAAAAAATCAATTTCCTCTCTGGGCCGTTCAAAACAAATGTTATGAAATTAATATCCTGCCTTTTACTGTAGTTGACCCACTATTCCTCTGTGTGTCATTATAAGGAAAACATATTGACCTCAAGGTTTTGCTACTTCATATTTTATCAGCTTGCGTGATAGTAAATAATTCAAGCTATCTGATCCAACAGCGAAGACGTTCACACGGACTCCGGAGACAAACGTTATAGTATTCCAATGTTCAGATGAGACCACTGGCATAAATTCTCTGACATTCTGGCGCAGTTTCTTCTCATGGGAATTCAGACGAAGGACTATGTTGTGTTCTTATCTGGACATCCTGTTCAGAAACACACTTCACAAGCACATGCGATATGTTCTGAAGCTGTAATATGCAAATCGGCAGTTGCTTCAAACCCAGAACCTCTCAACTGTGAGGCAGACATAATAACCACTATTTACCATGCTTCCCTATTGTTTCATTCTTAAAAAGCGATTTTCCAAAGTAGACTATGAGGCTAAAAATGATCCATTTCAGAGTGAGAATATGGACTTGAACAAAGCAGAGGCCATTAAAACATGTTCTTCAGTGGAAAAAAAAAATCTTACTGTAATTGGTATACTGAATGAGGTGATTCACTCCTCACAGTTTTTTGCCAGCGTTTCATCATATCACAACTAAACGTGGCAGCGGCCTTGAATCCATCCTCAGGAAGAGTTTTACTGTTGAGAAAATACAAGCTATGAATCAAAGCAGTGTTCTAAAAAACTATCATCACCAAAGCGAGCTGCCGTCCCCGGCGAGGGCATCAATCAGAAAAATTCACAATCTGCTCAGGAAAATGGCCAGCGATAATGTTAAATGCGCAATTTCCTCTTTCCACAGTGGGCAAGATAACGTCGAAAAGAGAGCAATCATAGAGTGCATTTGCATCACAATTTAGTCAGAATATAAAGTTTGAGCACAATTTTTTTTTTGGGGGGGAGGGGACAGAAGACAAGCGAGATTGTCAATGCAGAAACCAACGGAAGCGTGCTACCGCACCGGGTCAAAGGTGAAAATTATCGCGCCACAATCATCCATCAGGACGTGTGAGATCTGCTGTCATATTATCCGTGGCGAAGAGGTGCTGTTTGGCAGAACTATTGTGCACCTCTCACTTTGATAGTATTTACATGAACAAGGCTGCTTTCAGCGGCAGAAAATGACACATAATTATATTTACTGTCATTCTACCGCAATGCTGAGTGTCTCCCATCTTTGACCCTGGCCTTTCTGAACAAAATATGCCCTCCATAGTTTCTCTCTTACATGTCCCAGACACCTCAAAGCGTGGTTACTGTCACCTGGAAACAGACGGACTTTTGAACCATTATTTGGTGTGCCGCGTTGCTTTTCGACAGTCACAGTCCAGCCGCACTCGTGTCGCTGTCTAGTTGATGTATTATTACCAACAAATAAGCCCGGAGAGCAGCATCATTTCCATTTGGCCGATTAGAAAACGCACTTTCACGCAAGGCCGAGTAGCAATTTCTTTTTTCTTTTTTTGTCACAGACAGCAACACGCTTCAATGACTGTCTTTGAAATATCAAATGAGATTCAATCCAGAGGTGGGAGTTGGCATGTATTTCACGCACATTTGTGTCAAGGAAAAAAAAAAAAAAGGGCCCAAAGATTACTTCTGGTTCGATCCGTAACCTTCGTGTTTTCGCCGTGGAAGCATGAAAAAAGTTCATTAGATTCGCTTTAACCATTTCGACTCATAAATCACCCTTAACGACGTGCTAAGGTTGTTCTTTTTGCGATGTCAGAAAAACAACAAGCCGAACAAATGAGTTGATTCAAGTCGCTCGGAATCATCAACGTTCAATGAAGCGTTATTGCTTCATTTATCAACACCAATCACATGCTTTCACGAAGCAACGAAGTTAGGGCTTCGACCATGACGACCAAGTGATGACAAGTCCGCGAGTCGGACATTTTCTGTAGGATTACCCAGAAAACGGACTCTCACGGGCGCTACATCATTGTTCCTTTAATGGATTGTCATAACGGCACATTCAAGATCACTGCAGTGGCTCCCCGTGGGTTTCAGGGACGATTTTGAAGGTTCTTTTACGACCTGGGCCATCATATCGAACTGTTATGCAGACCTTGAGGTTCTCTAGCCTTTGAATATTCCTAAAGCTCGAACGAAACCCTACAGAGACGCTGTTTCTGGAACAGCCAATCACAGGCCGTCAGTGGTGCAAAGACTTTAGATTTTTTTTTTTTTTTTTTTTAAAAAGGAGGCTCACTACTCACCTATTCGGGTTCATTTTTAATTGACTTATTTTCTATTGTCATATTTACTTAATTGGCAATTCATTCTTTTTCTATTTAATTGTAATTTTATTTTAGTGTATTTGTATGGAAGTGCCGCACTGGGAAATTTACACATTTTTACATGATAGTTTTCGCTAGGCTTGCCCGATATGTGGTTTGAACATCGCAATCTGTGCATGTGTGCATACGCAATAGTCACATCGTAGGACGTGCGATGGTTTTTTTTTTAGAACACGGAAACTTTTGGTTTGTTTCATAAAAGCAGCACGCTACACTATGCTCTACATTGTTGAGACTACACAGACCGTCTTGCTCACCCCCCCTGCTAAGCAAAGTCTACCCAAACAGAGCTATTTGAGTCATCTGGTGACATTTTTTTGGTCTCAATATCGCAATGTACATCGCAGCCTCCCCAAAAAATCGCAATGTAATTTTTTTCCCAATATCGTGCAGCCCTAGTTTTCGCGTTCTTGTGTTCTGGTAAGTTTTTACATTATCATTTTTGGTGTTTTTTTTTTTTTGCGTGGCAGCCATCCGATTGTGTATATTGTTACTTTTTTATAGTGTTCTTTTTTGTGTGTTTTATCCTGCCATATGGTCTTTTATAATTTTTCCTTTGACAATAAAGCTTATAATCAGGTCTGTCTTTCTATCATCTGTAATTCTTTATGTCTGTTGATTCTATATGTCTTGGAAAGAGAACAATATTCCACTCTTGTCATGCAGGCTGCTGTCACACTGGCAGTTATTAATGCAGACGTACAATACTTGACCTTGGCATACATCCAGCCTGGATGGGGTCATGCATTTTTCTACCTTGAAACCACTTTGGCAGCAATGAGAGCAAATTGGCTGGTGAATGTCACAATCCATCACCTGCTCAACCTCAGCACTAAAAAAGTGTTTGACTGAGGAAAAGCTCCCATCCCGACAGTCGTTCTTTATTTAGATTGTCGAGCATGTCGCTTTGAGATGCAGTGGAGCTCATTATCTGTTCTTGTTTTGCCAAGGTGATCAGCGTCAGGCCACGGTGGCATCATTTCCAACACCTTGACAGCAAGCTATTCAAAAACAACGTGACGGCCCTGACGAGAAGGTTCTTCCCAATCGGCCTAATTGCGAGCATCTGTCAATGCTGACCGCCTCCTTCTCTTCTTTCTCTCTTTCATCATGCCAGCCAACAAACACATGGTTGTTGACGAGCTGGGCGGTCATGTCCGAGTCGTTGCGCTTTCGAAGCAAAATAGCACCATCTGTGTCCACTCCAATGCTTGGCGCCGGGCTGCAAAGTTTCAGCAGCAAGCATCTGTAACCAGCACGTTGGTCAACCCTGAGAGTGGACTCCATCTGAGTCGTGGCCGTGGCAGTTAAGATTGAGTGCACGTGGCGCGTTGCGCTGTGAGGCGGTCAATTTTTATGTGACACACACCGTCAGGCGCTTCCCAATTACATGTCAGAAAAACTACACTTGGCTTTAACACAAGGCACATATAACGGCGGTATTCGGGTTACAAGCGAGTTTCGTTTCTATGCTGGCGATGTATCCGGAAAATAAATCTTTAAATAAATATCCATTGTTCGTCGGCGTCTCGCCTTTCTCTTTTTGTGAAGCTGTTAGAGTGAACGCTAAAAAAGACTGAGTCAAAACAAACAAAAAAAGTTATTTTAGCGCAAAATATAAATGAACAATGAAATTGCTTCTCGTGATACCGATAAAATTTATTTATATTATTATATTATATTATTTTTATATTTACCGCTGGTGTTTGTTAAAAAGTACCTTGGAAAAATATTCTTCTATTAAATAGCAATCACAATAATGAGGAAAATAGTTTGTTTTTAGTTAAATTGGCAAAAATTATTGTGGGCAGTCAAAGTTAGTTCCAGTTTGTATTTGTTTTGTTTGCAGGACTGGGGATGTCCTCCATTATTCATCAACTGCAGAATTTCCACCAGTCTGACTTCCACGCCTCCTTTCTTTTTGCTCAATAAAGTTTCCTTACCTGCCGCAATTGCACATTCGTCTTGCTCCCATTTTAGTAAATTTCTGTGCATAACTTGAGAGTTTTTTTCCCAGCACTTTGACTGGCGCTTTTTCTTTTTTTTCAGCCTCAACTTTTAAAGAGCTCATTCGCCACTTCAGCTCCTCAGTTTGTTTGCTACATTGATTTTTTTTTTTTTCTTTAATCACGTTTGTTTCTGGTGTATTTGTGTGAGAGCTGTGTCCCTTTGAGAGGCATGGCCTTGTGGAGGGGTGGGCAAACTTTTTGATTGGCGGGCCACAATGGGTTCGGAAATTTGACAGAGGGGCCGGACCAGGAGCAGATTAATGGAGTGTTTTGATAACCTCACCTCATCGGAGAAAAAAATTAATTTAATTTTAAACGAAAGTGAACAAAAGGATTGCAACAATATATGTCTTGTGAAAAACCACAGTATTTAGAAAATAAAACATGAACACGGTTTATTCATTTAATTCATTTCAAGCTCGGTGGGCCGAATTAAAACGAATAACGAACCGCATGTGGCCCCTGGGCCGTAGTTTGCCCACACCTGGTCTAGTGAATAAAGTCTGGCGCAAGCTCTCTTATTCTGTATTTGTGTGTTTGATTGTCCCATGAAATACAGTATATATCTGAAAGTGCACTGGCAAAAGCTATGCGTTCTGAAACGACCTCAGACAGCTTGGTATTATCTATTTTTACTGATGGGAATGCTACTAAAGCGAATATATTGAATGACTAATTCCATCCTTTGTGAATCTTTTCAGAACATCTGTGCGCATTTAACATCATTGTCAACTCAAAGCCGACCAAATATGTTCTCAAAGAAAATGCTATTTTATTACACGGTCTCGTTTCATTTTTCACGTAATAGCACAAGCAAATGTGTGAGTGAAATAATTAGTTTTTATGCAAAGATTTGAGTGCACATCAAGCATCTTGCTGAAATATGCGCAAATTGACATCTCGCCGGCTCATGTGTTGAATAACTCGCTGCTGTTTAGGAAACACTTGTTGACAAATTTGTGATTCTGTTGCAACCGACGAGTGTTTTACATAAACACATGAAATATAATTAAATACCACTTGTGTCTTCTCAGGCGTGTAGCAGCTGGTGACACGCTTGGCCCCCTGTGAACATATTTTTCAGGATATTATAAAAGACTCAAAGATGAAGCACTTTGAAAAGTTGTGTGTAAACGCACCTGCGGGCTTTGCATCAAGTTGGGGGTTACAGATGTTGACGTGCCATAAAGTTGTTTATTGGTCCGAACAGCGAGCGCATCATAAGTTGATGAATCAGGGCACCTAAGAGTCATCGAAAGGAAAAAGGAAATGCGGAATTCCCTGGGAGACTGCTCTTACGTTGCTGTCTCCAGCCAAAAGTCCAAGTTCTATTTATGCGCAGACATGATTGTTGCTATACCATTTCTATAACCATGGCAACAAAGGCCCTCGAGCGATGAGCATCTGCCTGTAATTTAAATCTAATCAATTTTAGCCCAAAAAAAGAAACAGTCTCTATGAAATTATTTTGCAAGCTGACCGGAACCTTTAAGACAATTAATTTTTTTTTTTTTTTTTTCTTTTTAATTTCTTTTTAAAAATTTTTTTTTTTAGACAATGATGACAGCCAGAGGATGCTTTAATAAATAAATAAATGAATTAATTACTTATTTTTTTAATATACAGTAAATTAGATTAATTTGCACAAAATTTAGCAAGAGTTGTTTTAAATGTTGTTGAGTTTATGTTTTTAACTGTAATTAGTGACAATACGGCATATGATTTTTTTTGTGTAAAATCAGATCTGATCATTATTTTGAGACTGCATGATGCTAAAGGTCTGCAATGGAACCTCAATGTCCATCATCTACCCATTTTTCAATACCACTTCCTATCCTCACTAGGTTGCGGTTGAGCTGGAGTCTCACCCAGCGAAGTTTGGAGAGACGGCACACACCCTGCACGGGTTGCCAGCCGATTGTCGTGACCCTCAATATTTACAAATATTTATCCTTCCCTTCTCTATATTTGACACCAAACTCAAGGCTCGTGGGTCAGGTCCCGTCACATCATTTTACGCAGCCCAGTCTAACCAGTCTAAAGAGTTGAAAAATAGCTTGCATTCATTTTTTGGGGTGTCCTGTCCCGAAAAGTGTTGATTTTGGACATACAAGGATTCCGCCCAACACAAGTGATATGTTAATGTGAGGCAATCAGACATCGATTTAGTTTCGCATAACGGCCCTCCGAAGGAAACCATAACTACGACAAAAAAATGAGTTTCACATCCCTGCCTCTTTCCTAAAGTCAGTTGGGAAGGGCTCCAAGCTCACCCATGACCCGTTAAGTACAATAAAAAATGGATGGCTAATTATGCTACTATTGATGGGGACTTAATGTTTTATGGGATTAGCCATAGCGTTTATGGGATGTTCAATAAATGGCTGGTCAAGGGTCTTTTCATCTTGTGACAGTGAATCAGTGTAGTCCGCATTATAATGATGGTTGCACATAATCAAAATGTCAAAGACTTCATTACCACGATATTTCACAGCAGACTGACTAACTTGGTCGCATAAATGAGCGGACAAGCAGCTGTTTGCGTTGCTAAGCCCAGCTACGACGGAATTCTCCCACTTGAACAAAAGCTTCCAAATACATTTGCTCAAAGCAAATACACATGCACTGGTTGGGCAGCATTGACATAATGAGATCTGCCCTGACGGATGTCAGGCCGGATCTCTCGTTACCACAGTGTGAAGCCACTTTCCACTGAGTAAAGACACACACATCAACAGAAAGTACATGTCTACACCACATGTGAACCCAGACCACACTGGGTAATGACAATGCCTGCATGCCAGCGTTTGTTTTTTTTTGTCTGACAGGAGCCACCAATGGGAGGCCAATGAAATCTTGGCTTTATGTCTCGCATGATGAAGGGAACCGGAAGGGTGATGTGTTGTCAGAAGCATATATTAAATTGGATGTTATCAGTGCTCGCATGATGACTTCCTAAATGTTGCCGTAACCTTCGAAACGGCTCATCAAGAGTTTATATAATGTCGGCCATGTTGTTTCCCGAGTGACCTTTTTAAAAACGATTAAGGAGAATTGCGCGAGCTAGCTTGCGCGAGATAGCTTGCTTGACGCGAGTGTGAATGGTGGTTTGCCTTTACTGCTAAATTGTGGTTCATTGCAAAGAACATATTTTTAAGGGATCTAGGATTTAAAGCTGTTTGAAGGGTTCTAAATTTGAATGCAAATTTCTGTAAGTTAGTCTTGAATGGATTTTGGTGTTTAACACATTGAATGTTCAATTCTCTTTAGCTGTACATGAGTTTTTAGGTCAACTTCAACTGAGTGATTAAGAGTTGATGACAGCAAATTGAGTCTTGTAATAATGTTGCCTGCGTCACGCACACACAGTAATGAGAGAATGGGACCTACAAGCGACTTTTGAACAGGCTAATGATGACAATCTGTTCATCTTGCACAAACCAATTAGAAGATTCATTAAGTTACGATGTTGTGCTGGCATGTCGGTTTGTTTAACAAGCCAAGATGACATTCATACAGTATTCTAAGCAGACTCCTTGTGTTGTAAAAAAAAAAAAAAAACCCACAAGGCTCTCAGGTTCATAAATCCCGGACTGAAGGTCCACATATGACAAAAGTGTCAATGAGGGGTTTTGTTGGCTAGTGAAGAAAAATGTCTCAGGAAAAAACATTGCAAATGAGGGAGAAAATGATTTATATGTTAAACTCGACTGTGATCCAGCTGGGCTTGTGTCATAAAAAAACACACGGATTCAAAACAAAGTATGACAACAGCAGAATGCTGATGCTCTTCTGATTTTTCAACCATGACAATCAAATATGTTGTCATATTTTCTTTATGGTACGATGTGTCGTTCTACGAAGCAACAGAACAACAGCGGAACCTGTAAAGCAGGCACGGCGCCAGGATTTTTTTCTCCCCAGGGGCTGAGGGATGGCTTTCCCGATTTGTGGGAGGCTGACAAAAATGATATACAGCACAAGCATGCTCAATATAAAGGGACTTCTAATTCAATTTGCCGAAAGAAGATTCAACAAAATAATTAAGCATAATGCATCTCTGAAGCAAAAATTTCATGTTGAAGGTGACGTGTCAGCAAAGTGCAACAAAGAATTCAGGTGCACAGCAACATTTGCATTCTTTTTTTGAATTCTCTTTCTGCCCACCAGTTATCCGATATGCACTTTCATTGGAACTCTCCAGAGGAAAATGCGTGACACTTGAGCCGTTAAATCATCGGCTATGCTGCACAGCTGTGGTTTGTTGCTTGTGATGATGGGCAGGTAGTTACCAGAGCGTTTTCACTGTAGCTGTGAAAAATAGGTGTCGACTGAGCTAATGAGATTCGACAGAAGTGAAGTCACTAGATGGTCGGTTGTCAGAAACGAGTTGAAAGATGCATTGCGGCCTCTGTCAGTTGACTTACAGCGGAGAAAACTTTTCTTTGACACCAAAAAAATTTAGATGATTTACTGTTTAAGGTAGTCATGTCAGCTGTGACGGGATGGCATCCCACCACGAGATTGCAGTGTATATATCCACATCAATGTGATTTTCCCAACAAGTGGAACTAAGAAATACTAATGATGATCTCGAAAATGTCCGGATCACATAGATACAGATGGAAAGCAGTGTTAAGCAAGATGGGAAGGCAAATTAAAAACATATTTGTGCTTTAAGAAGAAAAAGTGCCCTTTATGTTAAGACAGTGTCGGTTGTCAAAGAGTACGAACTACATCAGCAAAAATAAGGTTTCAATAAAAACAACTTGTGAATGTGTTTTACAAAAGCCACAATGAAAAACAATCTATTTTCCAAAACTCCCAAAAAAAGACAATAAGGAGTGCGAAAATATCATGAATATACAGCATACAAAACAGTCAAGTCCAGGCACTGGACTGCTACCCTTAGCCGCTAATTAGCTAGCCACAAAATGGCTAGCTGTTATACAGACGTTAGCCACTAATTAGCTAGCCACCAACTGGCTAACTGTGATACAGACGTTAGCCGCTAATTAGCTAGCCACAAAATGGCTAGCTGTGATACAGACTTTAGCCGCGAATTAGCTAGCCACCAACTGGCTAGCTGTGATACAGACGTTTTTTTTTGTTTTTTTTAATCCCTCATGTGACTGTTTTTCAAAAACAAGACAAGCGACAAATCTAGCGATTTTCCACTGGAAATTTCTATGATATAATGTGAGCCGTTGTCCTCACTTTTGTGACAAGATCTGTCAACTTGAGCGCACCATTTCAAAGGCCATCGCCGCATCGACTTTTCAAAGCTGTTTTTGTGATAATGAGCTTGTTTGATCTCATTAGATCGAGAACCTGACTTTGCAGTCGTCATTTCTGTCAAGAGTTCACACTCATTAAATTGGAGTCAAAAGGCTGACATGTGATCAATCAAGCGACTGAGCTATCTATAGTTCTCCATATTGCTCATCTGACAATGCATCGACTTACGAGACATTAGGAGGCCGTGCATGTGAAGTGCCTACAAATGTCTTCGGTTTATTTGAAAGGGACAGTACATATATTAATGAGCATCACTATGAAATACAAACACGAAATCTGACTTTTTTGCCATTAAAGAATCGCTTCATGTCGCCATGTCTGATGACTTGAGCAATTACAAGAATCCTGTTCATCAACCGTTCATCGATTCAAACAGATCACGCAGAAAGCCATGCGAGTCAAACGAGAAGACAAAGAAGCGAGAGGGAGGACGACGACGACCGTGACGACCAGGGACAGGTTCTCTCATTAGCGTAAAGAGGATAATTGCAGCGTGACCCCTGTAGCCTGACATCCACTGCTGAATAGCACAGGATGGTGACTAACACCGGGCCAGTACATCAGGAAAAAACGGCATCACGTGAACACATAAGCACCATTGTAATCCCTTCATCTCACTCCTCCTTATTTCCACACATGCATTAAAACATGTAACTTTACATACCTTCGTATTTGTATGCGTAGCACATATGCACGGCACTTGTTACCCACTAATGCATTCGATTAGGGCGCCGGCACTCTGAGCCATTTGCGGTCTGCTGTGGTGAAAAAAAGAAAGATTTCAAAACACTCACTGGCCATAGCATTAGGTACACCTGCACAATCCGGTACAAGAGCTATATCCGAAACCGCTTTAACAGAGATACACATTTTCAGAGGTGATCATTTGACAATATAATTATTATTGTGGTTGTAATTGTGTAAAACTGTTGCTGAACATTATACGTAAAGTCATTTTGAATTACTCCAATCGTCTGACGTACTTAATATTGTGGCCACTGAGTGTAAAATTGCATTTAATTCAGAGGAATCAGATTGAATCAATACATGACGCGTTCACACACTCTTTATACTAAATGTGTTACACAGCGAGGCGGTGGTGTTACATTCGGAGGAGTCTCCTTTTTTGAGTGACTCCAATGAGAGAGCGCATTCGGACTTCCCGAGTGCATACGATGCAGCCTTCACACCACCTTGCCACGAGCTGACTGGAAGGCCTTTTTTTATAGATGTCATTATGAGGGGGGAGGGGGGGGTGTCCATGTCAAATGTTACGAGGACACTGTCACTGATAGGCCCATCCATTTTCTATACTTATTATCCTCATTTGGCTCACGGGTGATTCTACACTACGCACAAAAGTTATGATTTTTGCTTTCAGGTGATTTTTGAGGATTAATCCAAAATGCAGTATAATCGTTACAGGTGAACTACGGTTGACTTTCTCTAAACTCATACTTGTGTCCAATAAGCTTTGTGTTTTGGAGAGAACCATTAGAATGTTACAATAAACACACAAATGGAATGGAAATTAAAAAAAGAAAAAAAAAAACATAAATAGATCATACATCTGTTTGATTTTTTTGCCATTCAGCTACATGTTAGAAAAGAGCAAATTGTGCAAAAAAAAACAAAAAAAAAACTGAAAGACTGCACAGCCTTCGAAATTTTAGAGAAGGTCAATTTAAGTTCACCTGCGAAGATTATACTGGAATTTAGGTTCATCTTGAAATTTCATCTGCAAGCATAATATCCGTATCAGTACTACGTCCCTCGCCTCAATTCAGATCAGGAAACACCTCAGTGCATGATCAGTGACTCGTATTTGGGCCAGATGCTCCACAATAAAGTATCTTGAAATGGACAAACCTCTGCCGGTTAGAAGTTAAATCTCTCTGCAGGCAGATTCCCAGAACAATGATGATGACAGTGTGCACTAATGTGCAACTGTCCATTCCTCATGAAGCATCAGCCATGGATGAGGAAGCATGTAATCACCACAACAGCTTGAGTTTGCAATCACGCCACACCAACGCAAGACACTCAAGTCACACAACGCCGAGGCCTTCAACAAATTGATTATTTACAGCAATGCATTTCATTTTCATCGATAGGCCATGCATGTTACTTTATTATATGTACTACTGATTGCGCAAACAACACACTGAATATACCTCGGCAGAAAGACTGTCAGTCTGTTTTCACATCTAAATGAGAGGGCAGCCTGTACATGACTCACGGTTCAGTGTTCAACTAGTTTAACCAGTCCTTTTCCATTATTTCCATTAAGTGAGCTATAGTTCTGCAGTGTTCCTGTGAAAAATTGGGTAGATTTGAAGCGCCAGAGTTTAAAATTGCTTCATCTCGCCACTGACATGCAGTCAAGCACAAAATTACAAATCTGCTTGCAGCCTCTCCTTTTAACATTTTAGCTCAGTTGCATCTGACGCTGATTTTAAATATGTAATTACCTCGCCACGGTGGCATGAACTATTATATGTTTATTTCTATGCACACAGATGTGTGCTTTTATTGGGAAGGGTTTTAAATTAGCGTTACTGTAATACCTGCAGCATACATTTAAACACTGGTGTCATTTTTACATGCAAACCTATTACATGAGAGCAAATGTTAACGTCAATCAAGTGTCCTTTTAACTCTCATTTTTTTCTGTTGAGTTGTACAGGCTACAGGTCATATGGTGGAACGCGATTTGAAATGGTTAATATTGGTCTTGTTTATTTGAGCCGGGGATGTGTAGACTTTTTACCGATAGATGCAAGTCTTTAATTGGATCTTCCAAATGTATGAATGCAATCTACATCTGTATACAATTTGGGTTGCTAATGGTGCAGCACGGTGTGTTCACTGCTTGGCATGACTGCTTCACAGTGTAGAGTTTATATCTATTCTTGATGGAAGTTCCAGCCATGGGTGAGGAAGCGTGTATAGAAATATATGTATACATAAATGATGACTGCATTAGTATTGCTAATGTTCCAAAGAAAGGAAAACGGTTGCCCACCTCTATAAGGGGCCATTTCAGTTAATAAAATTTTTGTACCGAACTTATGGCGCTGTAAATTGCCTGGAATAAGGGATTCAAATAATCTTTTTGTATCAAGTAGTCGTTAAATTATTTTATGTAATAAAAAAAAAGTCAAACTTATACCTTCGTGCGGCTTCTGAAAGGAAAAAGAATGTTGCTTCTCTCTGCTGGAGGATACGAGTACTGCAGTATCGTGGCTATTATTTAAATGCAGTGGTGGATGGTCAAGGCCTTCTCTGCTGGCCTAACATAATAAAAAAATCATGATCATTTTCTTCACATCGATATCTTATTATCACGAATTGGTGACAGTGAGCCTTCCCGCTGGCCTTACGTTGAAGGTGGTGAACGCGGCTTGTGATTGGATACTCGCTTGTGAGGGAGCACCGGGGCAGCGATACGTGCAATCAACACACCCGGAAGTCGTAACTTGCGACCGTTCGAAAATCTATTGCTTTTTTTTTTTAACCACAATGGCCGAAGGAGGGAAAAGTGTGCATTTAATTGCGAGGCCATTTTCAAGACGGACCTTTCAAGAGAAGCTGGGTCATCCAACACTCAGTAGTTAGTGTCTTTTTATATATTATTTCTCCAGCTGTAGTGTCATGAATGATGGCAGTATGAGGGGGATTTATTCAAGTCGGACTCAGTACGACTTCACTGAATATATATATTTGGTCATTTCAATAATTTTCACGCTTAACTCACACAGAAAGTGTAAAGTGGCACTCTGCATATATAGTGAACAGCTTTTCCCCAGCAAACATGCTACAAATGCACAAATGTATTATCATGTGTCATGTCAAGACTTTATTTGAATTGAATGAATGAATTAGTCGATCCTTCTTTGAGTGAGGGGCTGGCTGAGGAATGTTTTACTTCATGTCCCTGGTCTTCCTGGCGAGGGACTCCAAGGCGGTGAACATGGTGTCTGGTGTTTCGGTCTCTTCCAGCTGAGCCTTTGCACAGAGTAAAGGCGGGAAGAAGTCCATAGGATTGGTGATGCCAAGTACCCAGTTGAAAGTGCTGGAAATGGAAAAAAGACCTGTTCAAATTGTTCTGTATGTGTTACAGCGCTTATAGTATAGCACATGAGGAGAATAATACTTGGAAGTCAACTGCAAACTCAAACTGGACTCATTGACAATACTGGACAGTGAGCATGAATTGGCGTTGCAGCGCTTATATTAGATCACATAAGTATCATGCAATCATCATGACAGACACTTAAAGATGCTGACACATGGCACATGAAAGCTTGAATTAAAAAAAAACGCGCTTTAAGAACATTTGCCATTGCATGTCAAGTCATACCTGACAATGGTCCATCCCGTTGTTGGTGTGTAGCTACTGAAGGTCATTGGGATGCAGCCAATCTCCGTGAAGACGCTCGCATAGGTGCCTGAATTCATGAAGGTACACAATATGTGCAAGAAAAGGTGGTTAAGGAATAAACTAAGTTCAATTCTAAATATTTATATTTAAATAATGTTTTATGCATTATGGATCCTAAGTTATTTTTGACCACATGAGCTGTGCCCATATCCATCAGCGTTTCTTCTCACCGTTACCGGGCAGGTCCCCGTACCAGGTGTTGACCAACACACCCATTCCCCACGAGGAGGAGGAACCCATAACGACTTGCCCCATCAATTTGGCATCATCGGGCACTTGCATGGGAATAAAATCCGCACTCAGACGTCTTTTCTTGCAAGACGGTTTTCTCCAGTCAATCTTGTAATAGACTTTCTAGAGGATAGAAAAGTGTGGACCTTTAATAAATCATAATTAGAATTCAATATTTAGCGAACAGACGGTGACAACAAATATTAAGCTGAAACTCCCATAGAAAATTCACACAAGCATGGAGAGAACATACAAACGCCAGACAGAAGGAAAGAAATGGAAATGTTTTGGTTCACATACCGCAGACACTTATTGACTGATTATTCTCCATGTAACGGCATGGTTTCAGACAACAGGTGCGCACCCAAGGATCTCATGAGTATTTTGTTTTGTTTAGATGTTTAAACTTTAGTTGTACAGGTTGGAGCAAAACATTTTGTAATGATTTATCTTGCAAATGGACTTTTCTTATTTCTAAAAGCAGCTGCTCCAGTCACATGTAAATACCTTATTGAACAACATCAGCTGGTCCACATTGAAGGTTTCATTTCCAGCCATGCCAAAGTTCCTAACCCGAATCTTCTGACCAAAAGCATCATAGCTGATTGTTCCCGTAGACATGACGAGGCCATTGAAGCCCATCTGGATACCAAAAGGAAAATATTTGCAGAATTTGTATGTTTTTCTTGTGTCAGTACAGAAGTTGGGGGAAAAAAATCTGACTTACCACAGTGACGCCTCCACTCATCAGGGGAGGAGACTCTGCAAAAAAGAAACACAGAAATATACCATGAAAAAAATATTGGCGCATGCAAAATAAGCATCGAAATAAATGGCGGCATTTAAGTTCTACAAAGAGTAACTAACAATTACACTCTGTGGCCACAGCGTTAAAAGCTCACCAGCACAGTTAAATGACCACAAGAGCCAAATCAAAAGTTCAGGCCTGACAAATGCCCACAGAGACAAGCATGCTTGCTGTAATGACATTGTCCAATAAGAACAATTTAAAAAGGTTGACTGGATTGTGGAGGTGTACCCAATGGAAGAGCAACCTACAGCTGTGGTCTTTTTATTTTAAGAGCATTTCAAATGGCCGGCAGTGCAATTCTAAAAACAAATACAGCTGAATAATACACCCCCCGCCCCACCAAATTTTCAATCCACAAATGCTCAAAATACAGTTAGTGCCTCATTCCAAAATTCAATCGGCCTAAAGAAGGTCCTACGAGGGTATATCAGAGCACAAACTAAGCAGGAAGCCAAACAGTCAATAAACCTCCAGGACAGGACTGTCCTGAGGCACAAATATGGGGAAGGATACAGGCTAGCATGGTAGTGGCAGCATCATGCCGTGTGGATGTTTTACACGTTCCCCACCTCTTATGTAACAAGTGTAATTATAACACATTAAAGCGAATTGAGAAATGCACGATTATTTTACAGGCGTCGAGAAGCAACTCACCACATTGTTGTGGTTTCTGAGCACTGGCAACTGCAAGCAGCAGGCCGAGGATGGCCAAAGCACGGATGACGTTCATGTTCAGAGACTGCAAACACCTTCGCATCACAGAGCAACAGGAGTCACCAAATATACCCGATTCACATCTGGACAGGTCCCACCAAGTGTTTCCGCCCACATTGACTCTTGTCTTGTCCCAAAAAAGGAAAACATTCAAGTCCAATTGGAAAGTGAGACACACTGATGACGGGTGATGGATGTCATTTATCACAGCAGCTCCAAGCCCATGTTCAGCTGCCATCATGGAGATAACGGAATTGAATTATTAAAATCACATCCAGACCTTTTCCAAATGAGATTCATTGAGACAAGAGTTGTGGAGTAGAAGCCAATGCAGGTGGAACAATTCCCACAGAGAATTAACGTACAGCTGTTCTGGTTCTCAGTCTTATCTCCGAGCAAATTAATCTACTCACCAAGTTAAAGTTTCTCATAAAAACTAAGCAGATTATTACTATTCCTGACTAATGGGAATGAAAATAAATAGAATTTCAAGCTCTTAAAATTTGGAAAAGAATTTCTTTTATCTTTTCTGCAGGAAACAAAAAGACTGTCTAAAACTCACGTGCCTCTTGACCCCGTACCACCCCAACCTGCGAGCACATATTTTCCATTCAAAGTGGTTTTATTATCAGCACACTGTAGAAACACTCAATTACCAAGAAATTTGGTTGAGGAGCAGTGGGCCAATGACAGATAAAAAGGTCCAGATCCAGGAATGAGGTGCTTTTATAGCATTGGAGATTCTTGTTTTGCAACTGCTTGCATTTCTCATGCATTCATGATAAAAAATAAAAATTAAAAAATAGGCATGTGCAAGAAGTGGCGCATCTATCTCATGGCTTACAATTAGGTCACATTGCAACAAAGCCGAACTCTTGTAAATTATAAAAATAGCAGCTCTCTGCAAGCAAGTACCTTCCATTTTAAACATCAATGTTAAAAAATGGTGAAGCAGAATAATTGCAGTAAAAATGAAAAAAAACAAAATAAATGATAAATAATGCATATTTATTTCCCAATCTGCATATTTTGAATTATCTTTATTAATCTTTATCCTCATGTTTGCTGCTTTGGGTTCTCAATGTGGACAATTAACAAAAAACAAGCATCTGATGAGCAAGGAATATTGTCAGTCAACATCCTAAATTGATTAAAACTATAGAGGAATTCGCCCACCACCCGCCCAAAAAATAAAAATCAATTAACATCCAGTAGTTAACAGACAAAATTTTTTTTTTTTTTAACAAAACAGACCTTCAGTACAATTGTCACCTGTTTGGATGTCGGTTTTGCCGCCAAGCATCAGAAATGTATGAATATTTACCCAAGCAAGTCCATATCATTCCAGTTGCAGAATTTTACTCGGGGTGCTTTTGAGTGGAGTCAGCGACCAACTACACATCTGTTATGGGATGACGATCACCTGTTGGGCGGGGCGGGGGGAGGGGGGGGGGGGGTAAGCGGCATAACGTTTCTGTACAGGTAAAATGAAAATAGACACTTTGTGGCAAAAGGGGCTGCGATGGAATGCTGGCTGCAAGGCTGCTTCTGCGGTTTGAAACTCGCAGTCATCGCTAAAAGCAGCTCAATCAATCCAAAGTTTCATCACACAGACATTCATTCTCTCACAACAACCAAAAGCAAGCTGCCATTGTGCATTAGTCTCAAATAAATTAAAATAACACTAACTTACTGCCATGTGTTTTTTACGTCTTTAAAAAGACACTTTTTAAAACAATCTGAAGTCCCTTTCACATTGCTGTCATCTTCCTGATTGATTCTTGCGACCTATCGGGAGGCAACTTGAAATGTCAAGCTGTCAACTTCTTACAGTTTCTTAAAATATCCACCTTACAGTGTCCTGCTACTATTTCAATATTCAGGACTCTCACACACACACACACACGCACGCACACGCACACACGTACGCACACGAGCACACACATACGCACAGTGTACATGAATACCCTGGAGGCATGCATTGTAGTGTCTTTCTGGTCATTTCATTGCCAAGCACTGCAGTCGCGCAAGGTCCTCCTGTGGGTGGTTGGTTATTGGAGTCCTTTTGGGATTTGATGACAAGATTATATGAAGTGAGAGGGCCCCTTTGAAAAATATGCTCAAGTCCTCGCGTGACAGACAGAAAGCCATTTCTTTTTGGAGCAGAGTGACTGACTGAGATGAGTTCAAGAAAAACTATTAAAATAATAATAATAATAATAATAATTCCAGAAAAATCTGGAGTGGAGAATATTGTTCCTTTTTTTGGCCCTTGATGATCCACTTCAAAATCATCCACTGTGGCTTGTTGTCAGCAGTCGGAGACTTCTGCGGCGTCGCTGCGGAGTTTCCGACGTTGCCTCACAGATTTCTCCTCATCCTGCACAATAAAACAATGTTTCTATGAGAAAGTACAGAGGCTGACAAGGAACTACTCTGCCCCATGAGGCGTCAAATTAGATGAGTGATGATCCCTTCAGTTTTTAAAAAGATAATTAGGCGTGCAGACAACAATATTGGTGCAGTTCCGAAATGAGTCATTGTTAGGCGCACAGTTTTTTTTTTTTTACCTCCCGGCCACATGGATGAACGTAGACTTACAGCACATCTGGGCAAAGTAGTGCCCGTGGGCCACGTCCAGCTAGTCCAAAAGGCAAATATGTGCGGCTTTTATTTTAATGTGAACATGTCAAGAGTGCAAGCGAAGAAAAGCAGCGACCTGTCACTGTGTTAAGCTGCTACTTCAACCAGTCTGGCAGCTATTTAAAAAAACAAGAGTTATTTCAAGTTGGCTCTCTGAAGCCATCGTTGCAGTGGCTGACTTGATTTTCACAGCTGACTAAGCTGCAACATGCTTAGTACTCAAACGAGAACTGACGCATTCGAACGGTCAAGGTCACTTACTTTTTCCTCCCTGTCCTGGAAATGTTCATTTCTTATGCTTTATAAAAATATGAAAATGTGTACCTGGAATTGTTTGTGTGCTATGAAATGACTGTTATATGAAGCTATGGAGAGCTCACTTTTTCCTACGACCAATTTATGTATAAGTTATATAAGAAATTCTGAAGGATTCACATTCTTCGTCCCTCCCACTGTATAGTACCACTGCATCAGCTTTGGAGTTTTCTTTGGCCATTCAAGTTGTACTCACAGTCTGGAAGATTCCGTTCGGTCCCCACTCTCCAGGGGACTGATCCTCTGCGTCTTCTGCCTCATCTTCCTCCTCCTGTGCATCCTCCTCTCTCACAGGGTCCATCCCGTCCTCCTCGTACTCCGTCAGACAGTCCGACTCCTCCGCTGAAGGGACAGATTTAGAGGCGATATCACGGCGATAAATTATATAGTGGCTGAAGCCACGCGCATCCATCAGATGTCAGGGACGTGTTTGGCTGTATTCCAATAAAAGATTGGTGTAGTGTTGGAAGCTCTTATTTATTATACCAGTTAAAGCTAATGAGATCTTGAAGGTGAAATGGACAAAGTGCTTAAAATATGAAAGAAGAAACACATTGTAGGCAGTAAAAATGGAGGAAAAAGTGAATATGTCACCCTCAGCAGAAACGTAGTTTTGGACTGGCTCGATCCTGGATACGATCTCGGCGAGGTCTGTGAAGTCGGCTCCTTGACACGTGCATGACTGGGACACATGTTTGTCCATCATTCATTTTTGCTTAATATTGAAGCAGTCAAAAAATAGACTTTACACAGATCTGATGGGCTGGATCTTTTTCATTTCATGCAAAAGCGCTGATCGTATGTGTTGTTATAATTTGCAGACCGATCAATGATGTCATGATGGGCTCCGTGAAACAAGACATTAGGCAGGGGTGGGCAAACTTTTTGATTGTGGAAGTTATGAAGCTTTTGGCCAGCAGCTTTTTTACACAATTGGTTGTTTTAGGGCTGGACCCTTTACTCTGACAATCAAGTAGCGCTACTTCGAATGGTGCATGTAGAGCTCACGTCAACTCTTTTGCTGTCGTTGTAGTCGGCCGATCGGTGGTCCCTTAGCATGTTTTCAATGATGTCACCTCGGGCCCAGCCGGTGAACACCAGCTTACCGTGCTGGAAGCCCACATCCTGGAAAAGAACAATGAAGATATTTGGAACAGAAGGAAAGATAAATGCTTGCGTTAAAATGCCTAAATGCTTAGATGATCAGAGATGAATTAGATAAATCTGAGACAACAGAAGTAGCCATAACCGAAACCCTTAAAAAAAACAAAAAAAACATGTTCTTCAACTTCTCAATTGTGTCCCACTAAAGCCCGTATCTCCCTGAGCGGCAAAGGTCAACAAATGTGTGTGCACGTAGCAAATGTTTTTTCTGGTCGAATGTTAAAAAAAATTCTCTGCGTCAGGAAAAACTGTTAGAGACCTTTAAAATTGTTGTCTTTGTGACCTTGAACAAACCCTGTTGGAAAAACATTTGCTACTTTCACAAGGCACTGTATACTTCCACGAGGATATCAAAACATTGTTCCCGGATATGTTAACATGCACTTCCACACATAAACTGAAAGAGGAAAGTCTTATTGAGCAACTCACATAAATCTCGTCAAACTTGCCAAAGTCCATGGTCTTGAAACGATCAATGGGCGGTCTAATGTACTCGCAATAAGCACTTTTCTTGACCACCTCTAATTGCCGCACGCAAGACACATAGGCAAGCCGAGACTGGATCTCGGCCATGTCTGGCACCTGGATGAGGTTGTAAAGATTACAATGACAATACAGCGACCGTAAAACTGCCACAAAAGTAGTTCATCACCACAGTAACACACTGAATGGGAAGTTACGCATTCATCATGGTCATGCTGCCAACTCGGACGCACCTTGACTTTTTCGGCCCAAGGATTGATTCGTTTCCACAGCAACCACCAGCCAGACAGACAGTCGCCATAGTTACAGAGGTCCGTCTCGTCCTGGCTGCCCACGTCGATGGCAATGACTGTTTTGGCGCCCATGTTCCTCGCAATATCCGCTGTGATGTCCACAACGCAAACACCAGAATCGAGCCGCAGATAAAAGATAAAGATTTCTTCAATGCAACTTGTAGTCTGGAGGCCCAAATTAAATAAACTGACACCACCAAAAGGAGTTCCAGCAGAGAATTTAAGGCCAATTGATGACTAACTGATGTGGACATTTTGGAAAATTAATAAACAGAGCACAGAAGAAGGATGGAAATCATTTTTCTCAAGAACTTGCTAGTGTTTAAAAAAAAAGGTGGGCCTCAACATTGTGGTGGTGTTTAGCCTATTTAAAGACAAAGTGCAAAGCGCCGATTCAGTGTCAAGAAGGGTCATAAATACTCTTGATTGATCAAACTTCTCAAGCAGCGGTCAGCCCTATAGTCGATCAATAAAGAGCTGCTGATTTTACAAGACTGCATGTCTGTTGGATCAATTTCTAGACCCACGTAGCGCCATAATTCACAAGCTTCAGTGACAAGTCTTGGCGGACGGTGAGACATGATTCCCAGTCCGGACAGAGATTTGCAGTGCGGAGCTTTGTGAAATGTGGCTGCTCTGTTTTATATCAGGATGACACAGAATCTCATGAAGGTCTTTTCATAATCGTAACATATTGGACCATGTACATCTTTAAACAATGATTTGCAGACCAACAAACTCATCTTTCCTCTGGGTCAAATAGGAACGAAAGCTAATTTTGGAACAGAGCAAGACTAAAAGTAATCAAAGTTGAGCTGAGTAATAATTTCCATCCACAAATATGTGATTGATCAAGACCAATGTCCAATGTCACAGTTTTCCAAATAAATTGCAAAAATAGCACAGAACATTTTGCACCATCTTGCTCTGTCCAAAGAAAAATGCAAATTTCAATTGAGGACACAAGGACCTGATGTCAATGAACTAGTGTCAGCTCGTCCAAAAAAAAAAAAATCTGAGCATTACATTAGCCGAACTTTGCAATGGTATCGACATGTCCAAATGTGAAAAGAGTTAACCTCACATACTTTCACACAAGAATCTGACACTAGCTCGTGAGGCAGACATCAGGTCCAAAGAAATTTAAAATCCCAATCTGTTTGGAATACCGTGCAGTGACCAAGAGCGGGTTTACCCTCCCCATCAAATGGGTCTGTCATAGACCGTTTTTCAATTGTTCATAAATTGAGGGTGCGTTCACAGTCACATCAACCACAACAGTCGTTTGTCAGTTGACACAAACCGTGACATGTTTGAGATGCGCATGGTAATATATTCAAAACAATCAATTTTGGGGAGTGTCTTGGATCCGAAGAGTACGGGCAGAAGGTGATTGCCAACTCTGTACCCAGTAATGGACGGCAGAGCCCATATGGAAAATGTGAAGTTGTCTTTATAAATGTATTTTATGACTACTAAAAGAACATTTTGAATATACTTGACCTGTACTTTCATTAAACACTGATTGGGCAGAATTAGACTCACTGCAAAGTTGGGTTGTTTGACAAAACTACCTTGCAGATGTGAACGTACCCTTGGACTCTGATGTTGGTGGTCTGCCTTACATTAAAAAAAAAAAAAAATGTCATACTCACCTATTCTGTGCGCATTATTCACAGTAAACCACTAAACAAGCTTCCCTTAGTCCACTTGAGCCCATCCTTCTGGGCCGTGGGGTTGGTGGATATTGAGAGAGGGTACCACCTTTACTTGCCTGGCAGGTTGTTGATGTAGCCACCATCCATAAGCAAGTTCCCATCTTTGGGGTCGCAGAGAGGCGGCAGGTACCCGGATAGGGTCATGCTCGCCCGCACATAGCGCCACAGAGAGCCTGGCACACCGGGGACGGAAGTAGGGAGGAGGAAGGGGGGGGGGGGATAACATCTCAATTTCGGCTAAGTGATTCACGTTAGTGTTGATGCAGACCACAATCCCAACACCGGGCAGAGATCAGTCAGGTATGGCGAGGCCGACCCTGCAAAGTATGGGAATGCAGTTCTGCCCGCCTTTACACTCTGCTGTACACCAAAGCAAACCTTAATTACCAAGCACACAGACCCATTGTGACTTGTGTGGCCGGTAAAAGGCAAATGGCAGCCATCACAGAGCACCAAGACTGTACAAATCTCCAAACTCGGTCACAACATTTGCACATTTACTTTGAAATCATCCAAGCAGCAATAACTGTGAAATGAATGGTTGGTCGAAATGTGCTGCTGCAAAGAAGTCAAACTCAAAGGCGCAGTTGCTTTGTGACAAGTTTGAAGATTGTACCAGGAAACAACCAGCCTGCCCAATTCTGCAGTACATTTCTGCGCTAGCAGGGGGCAGGAGCAGACAGAGAGCTGCATGGATTGGAAGGATAAGGAGCACAGCAGAAATGCGCCAGGGTGCAACTGTGCATTAAGTATTTGTGAATTGGGAAGTCATTTTAAACTATCTTTGCAGGGTTCTCGTCTCACTGAATGCTCATTCTCAAATTTGTACATGGGTAACAAATGGGCTAACAGCAGGATCCAGAACACTTATTCCCAAATACTTGAAGGAACAATGGAAATCAAATGATGAAGCAAGAGGTCGAGCACATTTATGGAAATATATCCGTTGAATCAACGTGTCCAGAAGTGGCATGCACGTGGACGCAAGCAGAGCCAGAGGAGGAGAAAGATTTGCTGAAGGAGCCAATCACAATGTTCCGTCAGGTGAAGATGAACTGAGAGATGAATTGAAATGAAACGGCAAAACAAACATTTCTGACTTCCTCAAGAGGAAACAAGACAGACACAATTCAGCCCGATGATAGGTGCAGTTATCGAAGCCAAACAATGTTGTGATGTCAACACATTGCAGTGCTATACTTCCTCTTGCGGCTGCAAAAGTGGTACAGCTAATAAAAACAACCCAAACACAAAACTGCACCAGTAGTTGGCTATGCCTAAATATCTAATCAATTATCTAATTAAATATGGCGTTGTATGACGAACACGGTCTTTTCACCATCCATATAATCAATTTTTCGAAAGCACGCATCCTTCATTAGGAGTCACGAGTGAGCTGGACAATTTAGAGTCTTCAATGAACTGATCGGGTGTGTTTTTGTGGGCATGGGAAGCCCTTTAAGACTTTTCTATGATTATGTTATGAATAAGTACATATGATTGTACTTGACTTTTTGGAATGTGGGAGGCGGTCAGAGTACCGGGAGAAAACCAACGCAGCGCAGAGAACATGCCAACTCCGTACGGGAAGGCAAAAATCCGACCCCGAACCTCATAACTGCAAGATGTGCTGATTTTTTTTAAATATAAATACTAAATTAGAGCTTTTCAAGTGCACGACAGTGAGCGTCCCGTCAGATAAAAATAATACAGCAGTTACAGAACACAAATGCAAAGAACAGGCAAAAATCTCAAGGGGTTGGTTGCTGGGGCACTGTCATGTTTCCCGCTCATCCAAGATCATGGTGCCTCTCTCAAAAACTGATAATCATTCAACCAATTATAAAATGAAGCTAAAGTCAATATTTTATTTAATCTTCTCAAAATGCTGCTCTCCCTAAGTCCCCCCAAAGGAGGCATGCCACACACTTTGAAAACCGCTGGGCTCGATAACGTGTGTACACAAAAAGCATTTTGGCATTATCAATCCAAATTCAGAGATGAATAAGAAATTTCAAAGCAGACAAAGGAGGCCAGATGCAGGAAAAAGATCATGCAACTCTCTGATCCAGAGATGCCCAAATGTAAAGTTAAGATCTAATTGAAGAGGATGAGATGTTGTTTTGGCCATTATTTATAGACAGGGGGACACAATCTAAAAGACATCCACAAATCTCGTCTTTCCTTCCAAACCATGGGCTCCCAAAGTCTAGCTGGTCAGGATGGGGTTAGTTAGGAACAGGAACGGGGGGGGCGGGGGGACGACAGCCGAGCCACTGTTTGTCAACTTTGAGGGTGAGGGAGGAGGTTTTGGTGTGCGCGGGTTTTAAGATCTGACCTGGGACATTGTTTACATAGCAACCGTCCACAAGCAAGTGGCCATCCTTGGGGTCGCAGAGGGGAGGTAAATAGGGGGTGTAGGAGGCGCTGGCTCTAACATACCGCCAGACACAACCTGTCAGGAGATTGAGATGGAGGAGGAACACATCAAATATGGGTTGGACTCAAAAGTAACAGGTGGAAAAGAGAAGGAGAGACAAAGTGTGAAAGGAGAACACAGTAAGCTGCCGTGGGCATGGATGAATGGCATCGTGTTGATCAATCGTATTCAACTAAAGGCGATATAAAACTAATTGTTTGCACTCTCAATGATCACATATTAACACGCTTACATTCGGTGACTAGTAAAAGAGCAATAAAACCCAAATATGGCCGAAAAGTCAGACCGTAATTTGTCTTACTGAATGCTAGTAGATTTGAAGTGTTTATAATAAATCACATTAGCACTGTTAGATAACAAGCAAGGAAGGTGAGTACAGTAGCGTGTGAGAAAGAAAATAGGAAGGAGAGTTGAGGAAGAGGAAGTCCAACACTTCATCACATGTCACTGGGCCTTACACTACATCTTTAAATTGGAACACGTACAGGAAACTGCAACTGTGTTTGTCCAACATATATGCATCCCATTGTAGAATCTTAGTGCATTAAAAAAAAATCAAATAAAATTACATGGAGGTGTATGACACCCATCACCCCCGACCCATCAAGAAACCTACTAAAAGTAATGCCGCTATTGCAGGGTTAGGCAACACACTAGTGTAACTACAGAAGGCACGACATGAAATTGAATGAGTGAAGGGAACATGGCGGGATGGCATTTTAGAAGGAAAAGGTTGGGATGAAGTGTTCTGGATCCTACGTGCTGACATGGATATGGGAGAACTAAAAAGGCATTTAGGGGACGGAGCAGGTTAGTTCTGCTCTTTCAATTTGATGAGCAACTCTTGTGATGTCGCTATGTACTGACTTGGAAACACAGCTGTTTAAAAACAAGATAGTCATTTAGCTGATGAAAGAATAATGGGAAGGAAATTAAGAAGAAAAAAAAATAACCACGGTGAAATAGAAGTGAAAGAAACTGATCAAGTAAGTGAAACAGAGAGGGAAAGGCTTCGCTTCAGCTGTTAATAGACATGCCACGATGCAAACATGGGTTTTAGTATCGTACAGTATCGTGCCCCAAAGCACACCAGTCTGTAAATCCCTCAAAACCAGTATGCTTTATACAGTAAAACACAGTTTAATTCATAATCAAGGATGGATTCAAAATATAAAAGAGCACAGTGGCAAATCATATTTATTTGCACTATACTGGATTTGTGGGGTGAAGACGGCAGTACTTTAGTCACTGTTAGTGATAATGCATATTCACAAATGTAAATGTACAAGCATAGAAACGCATCCAAATATTGTTTTTGTCTAACCAGTGTTGCCCAAGTACGGTCCTGGTTTATATGCCTCCCTCCTCCAACACACCTGATTCTAATGATATCTCATCAGCAAGCTTTCCAGTGGCCTAGCTCTCTGACCCTTCGTCACATCGAAGATAGTCCAGGTCCTTGCGGAAAATTCAAATGGCTTCACGTGCGCGATTGAAACGGTCCAGTGATCATTTGAATCGGGTGTTTTGGAGGAGGGAGACATAAAACAGACTGGATAGGACCGGACGTGGGCACCCCTGATGTAAACAAATCAAATCATTGGTTTTGGCCTCCTATAAACAGCATCATGGGAATTATTGCATTATTATCGTATGTGTGTATACCGGTATATCTTATTAGCATTCAATTTGCATTTTCGGTTGCAGTGTGCCAGAATTAGAAATAAAACTGAAAGCATGCCAGTCACACACACACACATCAAAGAAAATAGGAACAGTAACTTTAGCAGATGACTGTGTATCACATACAGTACGTTACTCTACTTGGGACTGACATATTATATCACTGTAGAGTCTAAATACATTCTTTACAAAGTACTTTCCATAGCAGCATTTTTGCACTGCCTTAAGACAAAGGCGAAGCTCTGAATACTGTTGCTGACGCGGTTAAGAAAAACAAAAATCATCTGTTGCCCTACATTGCCTCAGGTTTGAATCCAAAATATAACGAAGGAAGGTCACTTGTCCTCATTAAATCAGCTGTCACTTACCATCTTGGTGAACACGCATGGCGGATGCTGTGATGTCTGTGGTGACGTTGAAATATGGCAGCCACAAGTCCTGAAGACACAAATAGCGCCATATGCAACAAGTCCACATTGTTTCTATATATTATTATTCTATTCAAGGGCTTTACAGTGCAAATCACCTCAGCTTGCTTGTCCTGAAAAACTTTGTAGATGCTGGTGTTGAAAGCAGAGCCAGAGAACATGGAGGTGATGGGATAGGTCAGGTCCAGAACTGTTTTGAAAACCGAGTTCATTGCCTATTAAAATACCAAAAGACATAGGCACTTAAACACGTGTATCATGTTCAACAACTATCACAAGACTAGGCCGAAATTTTTTCTCAAAAATGGAATGATCATAGACCACAAGTATAAAATGACTTTTCACAATCTTACGGGACACAGATAAAGTATGAGGAATGTCAATAAATCCCAACCGGTTCCAATTTCTGAATAACATGAATAGGAGTACCACACCTTTGACCACTCTCTGGCTCTCTGCTTGGTTCTGACGGCACTTCTCTCTTCAGCATACAGTGCACCGATGAAAGAGCCGATAGATGTTCCACCAACAATATCAATGGGAATCCCCGCTTCTTCCATAGCTTTAATCACACCCACGTGAGAACAACCTCTACAGAGGACAACCACATAGACATCAAGATGTTGCTAACCCGCGGGGTACATGCTGCACATTACGTCTCACTGCCTCACCTTGCTCCGCCCCCTCCCAGCACAAGGGCTATACTGTTTCCGGTTAGCTCTCGGGCCAGCCGAGAGAAATCACTGTGTCTATCTGCTGTTTTCTCAAAAACCTTTTCGTAAACTTCTCTCTGCAAAACACATAAAACCCATGTGATAAAATTGCAGTAACACCAGCGTCAGGAATAAAAAGTTAACCAAGTGAGGTGTGCTGTAAGAGGTCTCGATGGTCCTTTGTACCAATTTGCTGGGGCTGCGTCTGGAAAAGACCCTGCGAGGACACTTCAGGTGAAGATGTCCTGAGCACCAGCTACGCATGTTAAGCCACTCGACGGTCCTGGAAGGACCTGGACTATCCTCTCGGTGAAGAAGGATCAGCTGTTTCAATGCACGGACTGCCGTGTTCTCCAGCATCTGCTCCAACTGATGTAAGAAGAGAACATTTGTATTTGCACTATCACGTGAAAGATTCATTGCCTATGCAGTTCTCTGCGCTTCCTGTAACACAAACCTCTCCGAGGGTAGGCTCCTGGTCTCCCAGGCCAACAATAATGATGCAATCTGCCTGACGAATGCAACGCTGAGTCCATGGGGTCATGCTGTTGTCAGTCTGGTACAAGACAATTCGATTGATGTCCTCCTGCTGGGCCAACCAGCCGGACAGGAGGTACTCATGGATGCTGACAGATGGGAATAGAGAATATCACTAACTACTGTAACCACATAAAGGGAACAGGAAAACGCCATAATGCCAGGTGGAATCATTGGGACATAGTAAATATATCAGGATTAATAAAGCACTAAAAGTTATCTCAACAATGAGGCCAAATACGATATCGGACCTGTCCAACGCTGATGCTCCAAGTCGCTCTCTGATTATGTCACTGGTCAACAGCAAAGTTGGCCCTTTATGGTAATAAAAGCTAAACTTAATAAAGCAGAAAAATCCAAATAGTCATTGAGTAAGAATTAGAGCCGACAAATCACAGAGGCCTACCAATGGCCCTGAGGGCATGGCTGAGCTCCAGGTTGAATGCATTGATTGGCACATCGTCACAAACTGGTAGCACAGCCACAGTAGAGAGGTTGCTGGCGGGGTTGGTTACGTCAGCACTGGTGGTCATACTGGGCAAACTCAGGGGGGAGCCTGCCAGTGAGCCGAGGGAGAAATATGAGCGGCAAAACCTCAAGTGTCAACTCACGTTCAAAAGTATGAAATTGATATCCGGCCACGTGTTACACTTTATGATCCTCATCGTGATCACTTTACCTGAGAATGGAACTCGACCCTGCTGGAGGTTCCCCAGAATTTTCTGGCCCAGTAAGTGGATCAACCTCGTCACAACCTGAACAAACGGTGAGCCTCAGAACAACTGTAGACAGCTCGAAGCCAACGCTTAATCTTACCTGAGGATATCTTCTTTTGATGTTGTTCAGTGTTCCCTCAGGCAGCTTGACCAGTTCAGTGTCTCTTACAGCATGCACAGTGGTGGCTCGTGGTTGTTTGGTCAACGCCTCCACCTAAAGCATATGGAGATTCATGTATAAGGCTAGTATTTGTTGGCAAAATAATAATGGCATTTTTTATATATATGGCATCAAGCTCTTAACACAAGTTTTCTAGTCATCAGAAGTTATATTTAAAAAGTTCTTGTAATGTGTGTCAGAATTTAGTATTTTCAATAGTGCAAGAAAAATGATGATAAAAGGAAAGAAAATGTCTACTGTTGTGAAAAAAACTGCTCCATAAAGTTTACACACCCCTGCTCATATATCAGGTGTTTCTTATGTTTAAAAAAAAAAAAAAAAAAAAAAATCAGACCAAGATAAATCATTTAAAAACTAATAACGTGACTTATAACCTGTCCTGTGCAACACTCAAATGCAAAAGAAACAGAAAAGAAAACTTTTGAGAGGAAAAATATTCAACATACAACAATCTGCTTGCATAAATGTGCACACCCTCAAATTAATAAAGTGGAACCTGAAATTACAAATTTAAATCGGTTCCGTGGGCCCCTTTCTAACTTGAGACCTTCATAAATCGAAGTAAGACTTAAAACAAATACAACACAAATTGAAATGGAAAATATTTTTTTAAATTATTTCTATTGGTCTTTTTTTTTATACATATATACACATAAAAAATGTGGTATTTGAACAGGGGTGTGTATCCTTTTGATTTCTATCCAAACGTTCACTTGAAGGAAACTCTCACCACTCCGATAAGGTCTCCTCTTCCATATTCCCCCACTAGTTCTTTCTTGCCATTTGCCTTGCGTATGACTGAACGCAGACGTCCATTCAGAACGATATATGTGCAGTCTGACTGATCATCCTGCCTGTATGGGAGCAGACACAAAACATGTTTTAACGCCATGTATGTGACTTCAAGAATTCTGACTGTAATCCATGCAAACCAGTCAAAAGATGGACTAGAGTACCTGTAGAGGGCTCGACCCGCTTCCACGGCCATCCAGTCAATAGCAAAATCCATCTGTCGGACAAATGGTGACATCCGGATGGCCACAGTGTGCGCTGCACTCAGCACCACGCTGGGCTGCTCCCTCATAATCCTGAGCAGTTGAATCACACAAATCGATAAAGATGCAAAAACAAGTGAAAGCTTTAAATAACGGTTCAGTTCAAGATTTGCAGATGGTTACGGTCATAACTTCACATTAGTGCTTCCTTGTTCGGACTCCATCAAGGCAGTTTATTCTTTCAGGAGACCCATTTGTTTTTTACATGTTCCAAAATACTCACTCATAGAAATCAGATTTTGATATCTTGAGGTAAGTACAGTCTCGTATGGCCTTGATGGTGAAAATAAGAGGCTCTCCAGTAAGCACAGCAAGCTGTCCCACCATCTCCCCTGGGTGGGTCACAAACAGGCAGACGGCTTCCTGCTTATTTATCATCCGCTGATACACATGCAGGCATCCGGACAGAACAAAGTGCAGACTCACATCCTTGGTGAGCCAAGAGAGGAAAAGAAAACGAGAGCAAGCATCATATGATTTGGTTTCCCGTACTTGTCATTATTTTATTTGTGATATTGCTTTCTAGACTAAAGATTGGCAGAAGACTGTATTTGCATTGTGGTTATTACCTGGTCTCCCTGTCTGGCCAATACAGCTCCAGCTTTAGCATGATGTAAAGTAACTTTCCCATTTAACAGAGAAGGGTCCTGGGATGGAAAGGATTTATTGTGAAAATACATAAATGAATAGTAAGGAACAATAAACATTAATTGGGAACACTGTCGGATTTAAGAAACGTTTCTGTGTGTGAGTAAATAAAAGTGTACTGCACGATACCTCAACAGGGGGCCTGCTTACTGACCTGCTTTCAGCATTATAATCTGTAAACAGATGCTGCAGGGTGATTAATGTCAATCAGCTCATTCAAGCAGCAATTTCTCAATCCATAGGCTAACGGTTGAGTAACCACAGATCTGTCAGTTTTTCAAATGAAATTTACAAAAGCACATTGTAAAACAATGTTTTTTTTTTCAAAGTGCAGTTTGTTTGTTGCTGGTCCCTGTTAAGCAAGCCCCCTTTATGTGCATTTTTAAAATCTGTTTTTACCCTATGGCTTTTTTTGACTCAGCATGAGAGCTGTCTTTGTTATTGTACAGTCAGGCTGATTTCTACTCCATGTAAAGCACTTTGTGTGCAGCAACGGTTGTTTTATAGGGCTCGTGCTCTATAAATAATTTAAGTTGAGCAGACTGGACTGCGGACATGAAAAGATGGGAAGCCCCTGGAAAATGCCCAATTTAACATGTAAAGAAAACAAGCAAGATTTTAAATAAATTCCCTTCATCTTAGGAATGCATTTGTTGTAACTGTCGCCAGTTTCAATGGGAGCTCACAATTTAACGGATATACTATACCTCAATCCTCATGAGCTTAAGGACCTCTTTCTGTGCTTCCTCAAACAACGCTGAACTGGATCGACAGGGTACAGTTGTGAAAATATTATCCAGTCCTGTCTCTTCCTCTGGATATAGGTAAATTCCTGAAGGAACCTCATCCACTGTCACCTTCCTCTCCCGCTGCTCCTGGGAAACAGACTGTCATGATACACGGTGTTTAATAAGCCTCTATTGATAATTCACTGAGGGAATTTGTGACTTTGTTTTTAATATCAGGTTAAGTACACAGTCATTTGATTTTATGCTCTTGACTAAATAAAAAATGATCACTGGTTAAAATATAAAATACTGCAGACTGACCCGACTAAAGTTGGGTGGGGTGTTGCCATCTTCTGCAGACACAGAGATCCGCCCTCTTTCGTATGCCATGTCAAAGTCTGATCTCAGACTTTTCTGCATACCTGCGCTGACAGAATGACACATTAACCATTATAAAAGGCTGTGCAAACAGCATGTGGCTGCAAGATAACTGCTAAGTAAAAATAGGTTAAAAAGCTGATATCTGCAATTGTTGAAGACATCTTTAATACGCTACTCACTCTAAATGTCACATCCACAAGATTTTTTAAACAATATTGCTAAACTCCATCAGGGCTTAAGAATGTGATGCCAAACATGCAGATACATTTGCCACCATAGAGTCTGTATGAAACCAGGTCTAAGAGAATGGAGAAGTGGCTGGTTAGGGCAGCTAGACTTTACGTGAGACATTTAAGCAGAGAGTGGAGTGATGTTCAAAATAAAAGGTTTGTTGTACCTTTAAATATAAGGAACAAAGATTATCATAAATATCAATTGCAGAGGTGCGCTTCACCTTTGCTGTGGTCCTGAAGAAGATAAATTGTTCTAGATAAGTGATCCCCCACCACTGAGCCAAAATAGTGTGTCAAGAGAGATAATCAGATGAGTTGCAGTAAATTGTTGCTAACTTATTAACAAAATCATTTTCAATCTCATTTTTTCCAATTCCCGAGTACAATGTGTTCAAATAAACAAGCTCAACTTGATTACTTCATTAAATGTGCTTTTTTGACACTTTTGTTGGATGATGAATGGGTTAAGCAGGTTGGGAAAAACTGATATAAAGAATGGAAGGACCAATAAATGGTGTTGTGGATCATGGATACATTTGTTGCTAAACATATCTTTCGACTCAGGCACACCGTTTCAGAAAGACTTCACACAACATGAAACAAAGAAAAACACCTCACCAGCAATATCCACGGGCATGGAGATGGTCCTACTAAGAGTTGCTCCATCCTTGCCTTGTTCTCCTATTATATACACCAACAGATTCCAATCCAATGGGCCACCAAGATTAAATGTAAAACGGAGAAAAAAAGCATAAGCCATAAATGTGTAATTGATTTTCTTTGCATCACATATTGGTATTGGATGGTCTTTGAAATGATTTTCAAAGCAATTTCCTTACCTGCTAAATCACCTTTAATGGCAGCTTCGCGTTGCTCCTCAGGCACTGTCAGGCTGCCAAAGCGCTTGCCGTGGCGGATGGGGCTGGTGCGGGTTGGGTGTGGAGACGGGGGTGGCTGACGTGAAGGATGCAATTCCTGTCATATCGCGTGGATGTGAGACGAATCATCCAAGACAGAGACACAGACAGAAGTTAGCAGCTGAATAATGCATCATAATGATACATGAATTCACACAGTGTACCTGAGTAGGGCAGTTCATTTATTCAAAACCAAACATCGATTTTGGTTTCTCTCCATCTTAAAAATATTATAATCGAAAAATATTATTACTGACCGAAACAGAGATGTGTGTTTTCTTTTTTTTTTTTTTTTTTTTTAAATTGCTGACGTTGTGAACGTATGCACCATGTATGTGTGTGTGTGTGTGTGTGTCATGAACTCACATGGCTGAAGAGCTCATTTGTTAGGCCCAGGTAGTTGTGAAGGGCTAAGACTGTAACTCTCTGGAGACGAACCATTATAATCTGAAAGATAGAAGCTTGACAGATAAGTTCATCCAAATCATATCTGGTATATAAAGCCATACATTGAAAGAACTTAGATTGGACCTATTAAAAAAAAACAAAAAGTAAATAAAAATCATGGGCACACTGCTCTGCTATTGTAAATACAGTGAATGGATTTAAAATTTGAATCTACAGAGAGAAAAAAAATTCACCTGTACTACCCGCACCAGGCTTTCAGGGTACTTCTCAAAAATAGACTGGAAGGCCTCTACTGGTAAACGAAGAACAGTGGAGACCTCAGCAGCTCGTGCCGACACTGTTCTGTAAGGCTTCTGGTGGCCCTGGACAGACAAAAATCAACAAAAAAAAAAGTTTGGGTTTTTTTTCTCTCTCTTTTTTTTGTGGGGGGATATGAAAAGGCTGACTGAAAGGAAATTAAAGCAGTATGAATGAAGCTAATCGCCTACTTGTTTTATGGCGTAACTTTTATGGACAACTGTATCTGTATTTCTGTACATGCATGTCATAAACCTGGTCGTAAACGTACCGTGATGACATCCAGAATACTAAGGAGGCTATGGACACTGTCGCCAGGGAAAACCTCCTTCACCACACTTTCTTTGCCATCCTGGAAGAAGAGAAGAAACAACAGAGCCCATTCAATATTCAAGAACGTGCTTTGAAGTCTGAGCTGAAAGCGAAGCAAACAACTGCCATAACCCTCTAGCGTTCTGTGTTACGTTCTTTCCATCCCAATCTTGCTAAATGGTAGTAACAAAGTACCCTAACAGAAGCGTGCCAAAAAGGAGTTGATACCCTTCACAAGAATAGCCAGAACTTGTGAAAAAAAATCCGCATACCGTTCCAGTAAGGCACAATTCTAGTTTTCCATCTTGAACCACGTAGATGCTGCTGTCTGGCTGGCCCGGCCTGAAGACATACTCTCCTTGTTGGAACTGCACAAACACCATGTGCTTGCAGAGCTCTAGAAAGAGGGGCTTCTCAAAGTGGCCCAACACACTAAAATGAAAATGCAACCAATGAGACATCACTTGAGGAGGCATTTTAGTCAAAATCAGCGGCGTGATTTTCCTCAACCTACCGGACATTTTTAAGCATATAAAGCACCTCAGAAGGAAGGTGAGAGTTGGCCACGTCAAATTCAGTAAGATCTGCCTCCAGTACGGAGGGAGGAGGCTCCTTGGCCTGCAACGTAGGCACTTCCTTCTTAAAGCGCAGGATCCTAAAAATGGGAGACGGCTCGGGATGAGATGTCAGGAGGGCTGTGACGTTGTGTGTGTGTTGACTTTTTGTACTTTTTGGCAATGTTGAGCATCTTCTGCTTCTTTTTCAGGCGTGGCCGTGAGGTGGAGGACGTACCCACCAGGGAGGAGGTAGACTGGGAGACCTTTTGAGAAATAACAGCGATAGAAGAGGGAATGAGAAGGGCAATTCCTGTGACATTGAATTCCTGCGTGCAAAACTTACTTTACGCATGATCTTTCGCCCATAGAACATGACTTTGTCCCTCTTACGAAAGCGGTACTTGGGCGCCTCTTGTGCTTCTAGGTCTGTCAACAAGAACAACTTATCTTATTCATAGAAACGCAAGTTGTAACTATGTGTCATGATTGCGTACGCCCACGCAAGAAAAGCATCACAAGCAACCACTGACTTCTTAGGTGGATCCGCCGCAGGATGAAGAAGATGAGGATGGCAATGAGGACGATGGCAACGCCAGCCCCAATCACGATCCCCATCATCTGAAGAAAATAAAACACCAGGGTTAGTTGCATTGTTCATGATGGCACAATCCACTGAATAAAGTAGAAAAAAAAAATTATTTATATCATCAAAGTATGGCTTTTAAACAGGACAACTAAAACCTCTTCACAATACTTACCATGCTGGTCTGGAGTTCCTCCTCCACAAATGACTTGATGTCATTAAACTTGTCCTGTTACAAAAAGTGGGGTGATATGAAGTTAATCGGGTTACTGGACCACGTCAAAGTTTCACTTGTGGGCTCTCAGATGCACATCGCAGGTACGTTTCCAACAAACTTCAAAATATATTGTAGAAAGCAGTCTTTTCTATCCTTTTAAGGATACATTTGTCTCTTGAAGTCACTAAGATGAAAATTGGCAAATTGTCATTAAAAAAGAGGCAGCACAGGTTTTGTAGCAATGCAGTCAATGAGACTAAGTGCCTGCTATAAGGAGATATTGATAAGGGTGTGAAGAGCAAAGAACGGTGATGCAGAAAATGACAAAGCCGGACTCTTTGGATACTGAAAGTAGTGCTGACAGATGGTGAGAACAAAAGGCAGAATGTGCGCCTAAAATATAGTTTAGAAGTGACATGGAATTTTTTATTTAAGTGATACTGTGTACTTTCTGTAATTTTCAGGACAAAAAAACAACAAAAAATGGTTTACAGAGAAGTTCTGCTTGACAAACCAACCTCTGGACCATCCGTTTGGACCTCTTGTTCCGAGGTACTCTGTCCCATTGTATTCCTGTTTCTTCATAGGGGTGATCCATAAAAGGCCACTAGAAAAAAAAAGTCATGGGAAACATTATTCATTTCAACGGTCGATTCCAGAGCACATCAAGTTCAACCTAAGAGTTTGCAATGTGTCGCTGCCTATCAATGCCCCTCCTTTGTACAGTGAACAATACGAGAACATCTACAGTCTAAACAACAGTCTGGACGAGCAAGAGAAGATTAGCCAGTGGTGTTGAAGAAGAGCTTACAGGAAGGCTTTGCGAGCTGCTGACAAGAATGACTGCTTGTCAAATTGCTGTCACAAAAACATAATCTTTGGTTCAAATCCCTGCAATGACAGCAAGTGACACAGTGGAGTGACTTGATTGCATTTTGCAACAACAGGAATCAGAGGACACAGAGCCAGGCCTTTGTCTAAACGGCCCATACGTGAAACACTGGCGCCATTCTGGATAACATAATAAAACCATGCAGATGTCACCCCCCCCCCCACCCACCCCACCCACCCCACCGACGGATGATCTTCTTAAGGGTTAAAGTGTGCCGAGGGTTAGCGCGTCCGTCGTGATTGCACAATTAATCTAATAATAATTTGTAATAATATGACTCCTTGCTTGTTTCACCTCAAAACTGGTATCTTAAAATATACTATCAATTTTGTTCATACGAGGGTGAACAAACCCTCTCTCCATTCAGTACTTGCATATACTAAACATGAAGCCGCACCACAGGCTGCATCGGCTGCATGACAGGCCTGATGCACTTCCTGCTCAATCTTGATCATCAACGGATGGTTGAATGTCACTGAACTGCTGTGTAGAGATCAAATTGAATTACTGAAAGGCTGGGGGGGGAGTGTCATGTTGCATGAAGTAAGACGCAATGACAAAATAACCCTCCGGAAAGGATGCTGCTGCAATACAGCGAGAGAGGATGCATCATCTGCCGGCCATTAACCCCATTATCGCTCAAGCAAGTAACTTTAAAGGTGGTATAGAGTGCTTGTATTTAGTGTAGCTACAGTAACTGTGTAATACTGGTCTTATTTAGATAAGAAATGGGAATACTGCAGAGAAATGTGACTGACCTTTCAATTAATGCAAATGACAACAGAAGTCAGTTAAGGGAAATCAATAGCAGGCATTGTCTGCAATTACTGTTTTGAAGGAAGTCATCATCTACGCTCTAAAGTGCACTTTCTATTGTGGTGATCGTCTAATCAAACATGTTTGCTTCTGAGTTTCAGATGAGATTGTGTCAAGCAGTGCCTCCCTCCATAGACTCCAACATGCTTTTGTTCGCTTTGAAACAAAGCTAGTGTTGACAGTGACACTACTGTACAGAGAAGACGCAAATACAAACATGCCTGTGTGTACATTCACTGGTATTTGTAATGCAGGGGTAGTTTGCAAATTAGACAATGTTTGAGCCTACATGAGACTGGACATGATGTGGGTCAACCACCCACCGCCCAAGTGCAAACTTGTAAGAAAAACAACATAGCATTTGAGTACACGCAAATACATCAAGACTGAGTGACCTTGTTGTCTGATCGAATGACAGCAAAAAGTAAATAAGAGCGTGTGTACACCACTAGAAAGGTGAACCTATATCAGGTGAGAGCTCATATTTCTCCCTAGTAGCCAAAATAGTTTTGCATAATTTGCACCCCCCCTGAGGTGTTGCCTTACTGACCTCTTGTAAATGAACTGTCTGGTCTCGTTTTAATCACCAATGGCAGTGGCTAAACAATAAATACAATCTGTGAAACACAACCTGCACGAGAAGAAACATTAATTTTATATTTACCCCCTCCAAATTAGCAACGTTAGCTCGTCGTGCTACCCTTACATTCTCAAAGGTGACCGTTGCATAATGTTTTAATGAGTAAAACACAGAAGGAGGGGCACTGTTCTAATTTTTTTTTGAGTTGCTTCTCTCGTGATATCGCTGCGTTTGAAAATCAAAACAAGTGGCAGCTTCTCTGCATTCAGGGCAGATGGCACCTGACTGCCTGTCCCATTGGTAACGTCATCGCTGGTAGCTAACACTGGTCGCCAAAACATAAGCTAGCTGTCGAGATGCTATGGATAACGGCCCACTGTCGGAATCCGCTTGAAAGATAACGACAAATTCTCAAGCGTTAGCTCGTACTCGAATTCATTTTGGTCCCTTTATTGCCTTCCCCCCTGACGCACATATCGAATTCAGATAAACACCACCGTTACTCACACTGGGACGTGAGATGTACTTTGCACCACTCTGTTCAGTCAAAGGTAAACTCTCGGTCGGCCAATATTACGATTCAGGTACACAAAATGTAGACAGACATATACAAACGCGGACACACTTACAACACTAGTTAGTAAGTGGAGTGTTTACCTGAACTTGTGGGCTCCGGATTTGTCGTCAATGACTGTCAAATAACCGAACAGAAGTCATATTTGATAGACTCCGCCTTTATTCTTCCGCAAGACGCTAAACCAATCAGCAACCGAGGAGCTGTAAAAACAGACCAACCAAAGTGCGCTATTTGGTAAGAGGCTGAACTTAAAGAAATAACGATGTAAATATAGCCTCATTGTCCAATGAGCATTGAGATATACATTCTTTCGCTAGGTTATTGGGTGACAAGGTGATTGACAGGTACCATGTCCAACAGCACGCGGACAAGCTTCCAAAGATGGTAGAGTAGAACTGAAACGGGCTAGCCACCTCCTGTCCCACAAAATATTTGAGATAGCGACGTAACGCAATACTTTGTAAAATAATATAACAACGCGTAATTTCACAATAGTATTGCGTAACGACTCTTTAGAGTTGCGTTTCATTGCAAAAGTCATACCTTATAGTCACGACCCGGATGTTGAAGTCTTTCATTCGCCTCCCAAAAAAAACAGCGTTATTTTGCAATAATTATTTTCATTGCGAAATAACGCATTTAAAACAGAAAACATTGCATTACAATGCAAAAAAATTGCAATTAAAAGCAACACAAAGCGTTCTAACGCAATACTGGTGCAAAATTCCCCACTAATTATTGCATTGAATGACAAAGTACTGCGTAATAACGCAATTTTAAATATTCTCATAATGTTCTCCGGCGGGCTCCGAAGCAACACAGCTGATTCAAATTATCAGCTCGTCAATTAGACATGGAAAACTGTGTAGTAAAAGTACAATTAATCAGTATGGTACATAGCATATTTTAGGATCACTTCACTTAAACAAAGACACCCAAAGACATTATACATTTAAAATATTTATTTTTTTATTATGCGGTCAAGTCAATGAATTAATTACAGTTCAGAAATGGGCTTGTGGGGCCAATACGGATATTTGACCATGTCCAACTTGGTCTCGGGGAAGGTGTCGTTGAGGTCTTCAATGGTCATCTGGTCGAAGGGGATCATATTCTTGAACTTGTCCAACTGTGAGCACAGAGTGAGAAAGTGAGTGAGTGAGGTAAGGAATAATTTCTTTAGGATACTCATGAGGTAATTATCCTCACCTCTGCTTCATACTGAACGATGCGAGCTTTTGACGCTTCCACGTAAGCTTTAGCATCTTTCTCCTGGTGAAATTAGTGAAATGTTGAGAAAAAAATGTATGTCATAAACGCAGACTCAGAGGCATTTTTTTCAACAATGATTGGTGATGGTATTCATTATTTGAGGTTAACACTTACCGCCCCTGCCTCCTCCATGTTGATGGCACTTGTCTGCGTATCAACAGGTTCAGGGATCTTCAGCGCTTTGAACTACACACAAGCCAACATAAATGACATAACTAGGAAAACAAACAACTCAAGCTGATCTAAATGATTGAGAAAGCTCAAAGCTGTTTTCTAGATGCTGGCATGTAGAGCCATTTACCTTCTTCTCAAACTCATCAACCATCCCAGCCTTGGCCACAGCGCTCTTGTAATAGCTCCAGTCGATGGCAACAGGAGTCTCTGGCAGGGAAGCGAGCCTAGTTAGAGAAAAGACGAAAAACAAATGAATGAGCTCGCAAACAAAAGTGGAACCTTTTACAACTGTGGCAATGTTTATTTAATTCTGGAACGCATTGACGTGTGTCAAAAGCTATTAAAAAAAAATGAAAAACTTTTTTTTCTTGTGCATGCTTAAGTCAGTACCCTGTGGCAGCATGAAAAAAATGTTGTTTAGAATTCATGTTCAAATGAGTTTTCCAGTCAAAAATGTTTACGCTACGTTGGCAGTAATGTATGTGTGCCATCGTGCATCGCAAAACATTATTGGCTGAGAGTCGGGTTAACGACGGTTTAATCACGTCTGTCAGTGTTTCAACGTTTCCATCAATCTGCCAGCAAAACAGGAGTAGTGATTTTGCTACTGGCGGATTGCCCGCCACTGGTTCAGCCCCGCTTTAAAGTAAATTAAACTTTACAGCTATAGAATACAGCCACCCCAAAAAAATTCATCCTTTCGACCGCTTGATGTCTGATCAATTTTGTCATAAGATAGAAAAAGTTGGAGAGGAAGAAACCATACTTGACAATAAAGAGCAATGGTGATGACATTTAACTGACTTAGCGGAAATTGCATCAGTGCGGTTCTTCAAGGCATTGAACATGCCCTTCTGGTTGGGTGGAACACGCTCAGCAAACGCCACCCAGTCAATGGCCTTCAGGGCTACACGGCGGCCGGCCATCTTCACGATCTGAAAGACACAGTTGAACATATTGAAAAATTAAATAGCAAACATACATGTGTAGCTAGATAACATTAGTCAAGTATTTAATTCAGTTAATTCTAAATATTAAACCTCTGAACACAACTTCGGTTAACACAGTACAACATACAATGTAGCCTTCCAATTTCTTCTGGAATTACAATTTGCATATCCGATTTTACAAGAGTGCATCTCTGCAGTCTTTCATCAGAACGTTCCAATGAACCACGTGACAGTTTTCCAACACGAGATTACATGGATAATCAAACTGCTCATTTCACTATTGGCATTGTTTTCTCATGCTGTATTTAGCCAAGCCAAATATTTTGTTTTTTAAAAACATCATGGCCAAACAAGTGGGTGCAGGAGTTAATATTCTACCTTCTGCCCTCTAGCGGATGAACATTTGCTTGTTCAGCCAGTCGCTATACGTCTCTTGTATACATTAAATATGAACATACTTTTAAGTCAAACGGGATCTCACATAGTACACTGCTAGGGAATAATTAATGTATGGAGCTCAAAATGTTATTTTAATGGGTGGGCTAATGATAACGTAATGTGTACCGTCCGAATAATTCGGGATAACCTCGTGCCCGTTTAACAGTCATAGATAGAATCCAGCCAAACACTAAAGCGGTTAAACGTAACTAATCGAGAGAACTAACTATTCATGTGACATTTGTTCCCTCGCCCTTGGCATGAAATTGAAATTGGCTGCAAAACGAGGCTAGCATTATTAGTTGGCTAGCCAAGGTCAGAGAAGAGGTTTTCTAACGACAAGGTTTCAGCCAAAGATCGATTAAAAACAAGCTCACGTTTGCAAAGAAGGGACGTGCAACGGACCCACTTGCACAAAGACTCGTTATTTAAAATACATTTAGCTCTGTTACTTCATGGAAATAGGGTATGAATGCGGCGTCCTCACCTCGCTTCACCAAAGGAATCTGTGGCAGGACTAAGGAACGGAAGTGATTCCTCGATTAACAAAACAGGTCTGCAGTGAGCCAGTTATCGCCCTCTGTTGGTCGAATGGAACAACTACAGCGTCGCCGTTCCCTCGCTTGAGCTTGGAGAATAGTCACGTGAGCAAACTTTAATAAGGGCCCCATTTGATAATTTTTATTAGATGAAGTTTAATATATCAGAATCAGAAATCTTTATATTTACAAATAATTTTAACTGCACTTACGAACCCTTTATTTAATTAAATGTGTTTTAAAATTATATGCAAAACTACTTACAGTGTTCCTGTTTTATGTCATTTACAATTATACATTAGCTCGCTTTTTATTACAATAAATAAAACACGTTAAAAGTACATTATTTTGTAAAATTATTCATGACATTAAACATTTATCTAATTATAGTAATCAATGAAAATATATTAAAATTGATTATTACATTTTAATAAACCAATTTTAGGGGAAATTGCTTTATTAATTTAACACATACAATGGTTTTCAAAGAAATCAAAAGAAATATTCATGCTGATTTTTAAATGTTATTTATAATTCATTTTAATGTAACTAATAAACCAACGATTTAGTTTAAGGAACAAAAATAACATGTACATATAACCCCTGATAATTTTAATTATATTTACGTCGTATTTTTTTAAATAAACCAATTAACCTATTATTTCATGAGATAAAATAAGGAAAATTATTACATGTTTTAATTAACCAGTTTTATGGGAAAACGTGCCACAACAAATCTTACAGGACTCTTGACAAAACATATATATAATAGGAAAAACATTTAAAATAAAATGAACTCTCCGTGGGTTGAATTATATAAAACAGAGTGAGCTTTGGGCACACCACTCAAAAAAGGCCGCTGACGTGAACGTGGCGTGACGTTTTTATGTTTTTATGTTTTTTTTTTTTGCAAAATGCAATCAACGGCACAGCTGCATAATTGAGAGCTACAATTAAATTATATCCATTGGATATATAAATTTTATTTGCGATTCTTTGCGACCGTCTGCAGTGACTAAGTTGAATTTCAAAATGTGTGAAAGTTACTCCAAATGACTTGAATGACATATTACCAATGTCTTTGTAAATACAAACGACATGTCCTCTGATTGTGCTGTGTATTTTTAAATTAGGATTATACACCAGTATCACCATGTTCCATATTTCCAATTTACAAAGTGCATGAACAGTTTGAGTCAGACACGTCATTTTGGGTTAAACTAAGATAACAATAAATGCAGATTTTTGCCACTGATTAACATCAAACTAATTCAATACACATTTCTTTGCCTATAAAATTGTATTTTGAGGCAATGTGAATGACAGCCCTGTCACACAACAACATTATACAAACGTGCAGATATTTTTTAAAGTTTATTTACACGTCGCTATAGATTTGAATAAAGAAGTGTACACAGTACAGATGATTCAATAAATACAAATGTCCTGCTGTTCGTCAAGGAAGACTGCGGGACTTTTTTATTTACATATACAGCAAAATCCCATCGAATTCTAATCATAAAGGCAACGCTGGGAGAGTAAACACTATTTGATACACATTTTATATAAAATAAATTGTCTCTCTGCTGACAACTTCGTGGTAAGTAAAATAAACAGTTGAACAAGATGACAATATATGAGGCTGGCTCTTTAAGGCACTTCATTTAAGTACTTTTGACTACTACGTCTGAAACATGGTAAATAAACTTGCGCAAATAACAGCACTTTTTTTTCCTCACGAATTTGTACAACGTGTCCAACAATACAGTTTTCATTTTTGGAGGTAAGAACAACATTTGTCTAACTTAAAGTAGCTATTAAAAAATATAGTTTGTCCAGTTGGAAAATGCTTATTGTGCCTTTGTGTTTTTGAAACCATGTCCTATTTCCCGTGAAAGAACCCACGGTAATACTACGACAGATAGTACATCCCGTACGTGACAGGTCCACCAAAGAGTCCCGGAACCGGCAGACTAGGCCTTGGGAAGGGGTTCGAGGGCCCCCATGTTGCCGAACCCTGCATATGCGCGCTGAGGGGGAAAGGCAACGCGAAGGCTGACAGGACGGGTTTGGAGGCCAACTTAAACTTTTCCAACTCGGCTTCCTGCAGCCTCTTGGCTTTGGCCCTGCGGTTCTGGAACCAGATCTTCACCTGGGTCTCGGTCAGGTTGAGCGAGCTGGAGAACTCGGCTCTCTCGGCTATGGAGAGGTACTGCTTCTGGCGGAACTTGCGCTCCAGGGCCAGCAGCTGAGAGGTAGTGAAGGGCGTGCGAGGTTTACGGTTGTTTTTGTGCTTCCGTAAAGTACACTGAGATGGACTGGAGCTCCCTGGTACAGAGACAAGATAAAAGTCATCACTGGGTCAAAAAAAACCCCCAACAAAACACACACACACACACACACACACCCCATGACTTATAGTGCAAATGTATGCTCAAGAGTATGTGCCCATATTTCACAATGTTGATTAATTAAATTACGACTGTTACAAATAACCCTGTAAGAAAAAAAAAACTATTGCCAGAGAAAACAATCAAAAGTAAGTAAGATGACGTATACGACGGACTTTCGCCTGCTGTGCTTACATTTAGAGAAAAAAGACAAATTCTTCAGTTTCTATGTATCACGATGAAGAGGAATTGACATGAACTGATAATTTTGTGGTGGTCTCTTCATTTTCCCGTGAAATTATGAGCTTGCATATTCATAAATGTGAAAACACGCATCCCCACGCAGCAGCCTGATGTGGGCTTTACAAGTCCGTGTGCGAGTCCTTTCAGTATACGAGGGTATAATTGCGGAATATCACCCTTTTATTTGTCAACACCGCATGCATAAGATCACATTTAATGCCGCCTACTTACGAGAGTTCGAAGAGAAGGTGCTCGCCTGGAACCAAGTGCTCTGATCCGTGTCAGCCGAGTGTGGCGCATCTTCCGCGGAGCTGCTGCAAACAGCCGGCGAGCCCTCCGCGTAAAAAGTCCTTGGAGTGAAGTGCGTCGCGGGCTTCTGGGCAAGCACGGCCGAATCGAAAGAAGTCCTACAGGTGTTCTTCTTGGAAATCAAAGACTCGACGCTGAACGGGAGGCGGCTCCTCTCCTTCTCCGTGGTCATGTCCTTGGGCTGCGCGTCCTCCGTTTCCTCCTTGGGATGGACAACTTGGGCGTCTTGGGACGGCGAGCCCTGCGCTGCGTTCATCGTCAGGCGAGGCGATGGGGCCATGCACCTCCCGGTGGGCCGCTAGAAGGAGCGATGGAGTCGACGATACGTTCACGGACCGTCAGCGACGCGCACTTTTAACTTTTACTTTTCCGCACTCGACAGGAGCGTCTATAAGAGGAAGAGGTGTGTTTCCACTGCTCACTCCCACCAATCAGCTGCCTAATTTGGGGTCAGAGCGCGGTTTCGATTGGCTCTCAGCCTTCTAAGGAAACATCAAGAGGCCTTTGAAAGGAAGGAGTAGTTAATCATACAGACCCCATGCTGCGAGAGGCCATTCAAGGCCCTCGCAAAGTAGCTTCGACCAATTTTAGTGTAATTAACCAGTGGGGAGGACTCTCTCGACCATTTACATCCATTAGCCGGACACTCCATCGACAACCTCTCCCCGCAATCACGTCTGTATCGAAGTCATCAGGCAGGAATGCGGCTTGCTTTTTGAGAGGTGTGCTTGCTGTGCAGCTCACTGACATAATGAATAAAAAATATCTATACTGGCATGATACGCAACACACGAGCAAGGAAACCTGTGTGCTTTTTTTAGTGAGCTATTTCCCCCCCAGAAAAAGCTGTCTAAAGAAAGACTTCCCAGAGTAAAAAGAGACATTCCTTTATGGGAGAAAATCTAATTAAACACGTCACGGAGAGTGACGAGGCATCCTGATTGGGTCAAGCAGTATCACAGCAATTAAAGGCCTGTCAGGATCCTTTCTGGCTTCACAATGGCCTCGGCTGAGAAGCAACAGGCCTTTTTTTTCTTTCTTTCTGCAGCTCCAACCATTTAATAAGCCAGACAAGTTGTGTTTTGCCGGCGCCAGGCTCGGTTGGATCTCAAAGAGAGACACCTCAGGGAGAAAGGACTCGACCGTGCAACTCCACTAAACCAATTGTCCCCCAAATATTTCATCGTGCACTGCGTGCATGAAGAAACGTTTTCTCATCCTGCCTGGGAGTGCAATTGAGCTTATTAGTTTAAAGCTCACAGTGAGATGGTTTCTGAGTTTAGGATTTGGGTTTAAAAATAGATTTAATCATTAAATAACAAAAGTAGCGTGTTGTTGTCGTTGATTGAGGTCATTGATGGTCAAATGAAACAATGTATCGTTATTGAGTATTATTATACTGTCTTTTAAGATTCCAAGCATATTTTTAAAAGCGAATCAGCCATATAATGTGTTAAAAGTAATTAAATTTGAAGGAGTCATTTTTAAGAATTTTACAAAGTGTTTGATTTATTATTTACTCCCCTCAATTGTTCCCACTAGCATTCAGTGCTTGAAATTACTTAAAAAATACACATTAGGTGTCTGATGAAGAAATCAACCTGAGTACATAAATCTTCATGCTGTGTCTCTTTGCTTTTTTTTCCCTTTACGACAAAGTCAGACCTCTGTCTCCACATATACTGGGGGCCTCTTTTTACCCACATGGTTTGGGTTTACGTCTCATGTTGGCGCCCTTCTATTTGCTAGAAGAGTCAGGCAGGGTTTCATCTGCTGCATGCAGGTACACCCAGCGATCTAAGCAGCACACAAGTATACAGTCCCCCCCCTCCTCCTGCCCTCTAGTTTACTGTCCTCTGCTTTATGCTCCCCAAAATACATTTGTGCAACAGCGTGCAGGGGAGTAAGCCATGTCAGAAGATGTTAGCGAGTTTGAAAGCAGATTCATCCATCAAGGTCAATGCAAGCATGATAGGAAGCATGTTCCCTTTCAGCTGGCGTCAGAAATGGAAAATCATTCAAATGCGCACACAGCGTTCACTGGTCACTTCATAAAGCACAAGTTTCACCGTTCAGTGACGAGCAATACAAGAGCAGCATAAAAAAAAACAAAAAAACAGCCATTTTGCAAAGACAATAAGCCACGTTGGAACGGTTCAAATATAAAGATTATAATGTTTATTATTGTAGTTAGTTTGCAGTGCAGGTGGAGGTTCTTCGAATTCTTCTTTGGGCCCAAAGGAAAACACCTGAATGATGAAATGTATTTTTTTTCACCAGCACAAACTACAAACAGAATTATAAACACGTCTGTTAAAATCACAACAAATTTGAAAAGTAATGTAATTATGATTTAATACACAATTATGTTTTCAAGGTCCTATTCCATTGTAATTTTAACAAAAAGAATCAACAAATTAATCAGTATTTAAATAACCATTATCAACTTTATTGTACATAAATGGTTTGGTCTCACAGGTTAGGCGAATGTTAAAATAAATGCGAATGGAAAGTGAATTAATAAGAAAGTTAATTCATTTTTCAACTCAAATTACAATTTTTGCCTTACTAAACATTATGGGCTATATTTTTGTGCACAGCACAATCTGGCATAAAGCATAGTTTAAATGTGTGCATGGGTGGAGTTTTCTTTCTTTTGGCATTTTCATAGATGGACGCAGTTAGAAAAGGGGCGTTTGTGCCGTTGTGGGAGTGAACACCGCTGACCTTTTTCCTGGCTTTTGAAAGTGGCTTTTGTGCGCATGTACAAATAAAGTCTACCAAGCGACTCAAATGAACTTTTTTCCCCCCCAAAATCGCGGCATTTGTGATTTTTTAAATTACATTCTACTACATAGTGATGTCGATTTGAAATCAATTAATTGTTCATCCCAACTAGCATCACTATTCTGATATGGAATCATCTTAGCAAGAGTGTGCTACGGGCAGATCGCACTCAGCTGTGATTGGGAGCGCATTCGTATGATACGTTTGCATTTTAACGCTCAAAAGTCGACTTTATTCTCATTTTTTGGTTTCCTTCAGTTCACGTGAGGCGACAAGAAGCCCAACGTCAGGTTGCACGACACTCAAAAATTTACAGAGTATCATAAACTGGTATTTGACATAACGACTTGATCCAAACCAGATCACAATTGCTTCAGTCCAGGTTTTAAAAACCTGGAGTTGACTTTTTCCTGCCAAAGCCACTACCTCAGAAATGTGAACAATTATTGCCTGGCTGACGCAGAATACTGACAAATAAACAAACTGACTGACAACTGACATTTTTTGGAACATATAAAAGTAAAGAAACTCAAAATGTCTTTTCGACTCAGTGTTTAATAGAATGTATTGTGAAACAGTTTTCGTTGACATTTTATTCGTGGTTGTGCCATTTCAATAAGTACCGAAAATCAAAAGCAACACATTTGCTTCTCTCAACTTATGAATCTTCCTTTACGTCAAAACAAGCGGCTGATTTTTCTTGGGCATAGGAAATACCCGAGAAACAATGCATGACATTTAAGTGGCCATGTGCACACTGTGGTCGCATTCCCAAAACCCAAGCATGCCGCTGCCGTTTTATTTGCTCACAGATCCCTAAGCTGTGGTTCAGTGTAGCGAGAAACAAGGCAGCAGAAACAATTTTCATTGAAATATTGACAATGCGACAGTGTCAAAACCAGCAGCTAAAAAACTATGATATTAATTTTTTTTTTTTTTGCAGTCGATAATTCAATTTAAGTCATTATGTTTATTTGACACATTTACAAAAAAAAAAAGTCAACTACATCTGGTTTTAATGCAACACATATTCTTTATCTTCTTTGTGGGCCCCGGAGGGGGCTAGCAAAAAACATGACTCATCATCATCATAATCACAGAACATTCATTTCATTATACATCTACATTAAAAAGCAAACTTTTGCTCAATACAAATGGATGTGAGCAGAAATGTTAATCATTCAACACGCTGATGGTTGCATCGTCATAAAACCTTTTTCATGACACTGAATGCGCTCTGACATAAATGGGCAACGCTCGTCTCATAGCGATAACGTTATTGAAGGCCCCGGAGGTCAAAACAAATGTGTGTGTTTGAATATGGCGAGATTACAATTTCAAAGTGTTCCCCGTGAGAAGAGGAACAATGGTGTGGGTGGGAAGTTAAAAAAGCGGGTCTCTTTCAAATAAACAAGCATGGCTTTGCTTCTGAATAGGATGGCTAACGGAGCAGCCGCATTGGTTCTCAGAGGATTGGGAGCTGCCTCCCTCCCTCTTCCTCCTCCTGCTCAGCTTCCACACGTAGTAAAGCCAAACAACCTAATGGAGTCTCCTCTTGGGCAAAATTCAGCATTTTGATCCACTTCTCCCAACTCACTTTTACCTCCTGAGCTTTTTCCGTCCCATCTTGGTGAACATAGCATGGATGGTAGTTTATAGATAGAAGGGTGGGAAGGGAGGGGGTTGTCAGAGCTTCCCCTTTTTTTGTGCTATTGCTTAATGAGCCTGAAAATACAATTGCAGTGCTCTGGCTGTGAAGATAGCCGCCAGGCTGGTGTAAATTAGCAGCGTGAGGAAGCCCAGAGGGCTGAGTCTTGCTGAGCGTGCAGAATAGGGAGATGTGGTGAGTGGAGAGAATCCTGTTAAGAAACCGACGCGGAGGAATCCCGTTGCCTTCGGCCGACGGGCTTACTTGTTGCGCTGGCAAATCCCGGATTCGCGACAAAGGACCCACTTCCTGACATGAACGCCATTATCTCGAGATGTTTTTTTTTTTTTTAATCAAGCATGACCTCCAAATGGCTCTTTTGAGGTGCTACCGTAATCATCACTCAATTGAATTTTCTATGCTTGTGCAAAATTCAAGTGAGGGCGCAAGTGGTGAGAGTCTCCCACATAGCATATGTCCTCTCATGACTGCTCTTTTGACCGCGCCGCTTGGCATCTGCTGCCCGTAGCCAGCCTATATCTGCATTCTAATGCACGTACCCTGCTGGGATGTTAACTTAAGGCCCTCCATAATTGATGGCTTCCACACTTCAGCCGGGTCCCCCCCCCCCTCACTCCTTGCCCTCTCCCCACCGATTGTTGGTATATCTCGGTGGTTTGGGGGTCTTTGACTCAGCCATTGTTCTTTTATGGAGGAATTATAATAGACTAAAAGTAGGGGGGGGGGCAAAGAGAAAGAAGCCAGGGAGTAGATAAAAAGAGAGCCACTGCTGATATTTAGTGAACTCTGAAGGGGGGAGTTTTCATTCTCATTCTGCAAGTTTGGCACATGCCTTCTGTTACTAAGTGGCAGTGCATTGAAAGAAGGACTTGCATTTCCCATTCTGTGTCTCTGCTAGGTGCCGAGACTTACAACCCTGGCAGCTGTTGGGCCTTCTATGCTGCTATAGACTCCGCTCCACAGGTGAGCTGTGGAGACTCCCAGTCTCCACTCCACTCAACAGAGGCCCTTTCAATTCGTCGACTGTGTGTGTGTGTGTGTGTGTGTGTTTATGCGCGCCCCTTACACAAACCGCAACAAGAACAGTGAATTTCAACAGCTCATGTTATGCTTGTCATGGAGCTACACCTGCAGTTTGATTCAAAAAGATGGATTGTGGCAATCTTAGATCAGGGATGGGCAACTCTTAGTGGCCCCTTGAATAATTAAAAAAATAAAATAAAATAATAATAATGAAATTTTGAAAAATCAAATAATTTTATTTTTTTTTGGGGGGGGGGGGGATATCTTTTGTGGACGAAATGCCAAAATTCTTTGAAAGACATTTTACAAGAAAATGCCCCCTCCCTCCAAGCATTTAAGTTGCTTCTCACTGTTTTACATTTTTTTTTTATTTGCAACACTAAACTTCGAAAAAAAAAATCTGCATATTTGGTTGAGGTGTACCTCACGAGACCTTAGCTCAACATGTGATCCTGGTAGTAGCTCTGTGCTTGTGTATTGCTTTCTCTTTGTTTTCGAGCAGCCTCAGTAAGGGGCTTTAAGAGTAGAATATATACAACAAGTTAGTGTATTTGACTCACAAGAAGACCTCCAGTGTCACCATACGTGTCGTCATTTGTTGTCAAAGGTTTTGCACTTTTATCACCAACAAGAAGTTACCAAAATAGTTGTTGTTCAAGATAATACCCATTTAACATTTGTCCACATTTTCCAAGAAGTATAAACAACGCTGTCATGTCAGGGGTCACCACAGTGACTACACTGCCCAGACCGAGCTTCCAACCACAATCCTCACAACAATCTTACGTCCAATTTACTTCAATTTCGGTTTGTAACAAAACCTCCAAATCCAAGTTTAAACTCAATTTGCTGGGTCAAAATACTTAGGCCAACCTTAAAAGTAAGCCAATCTGCTCAAAATCCACAGCGTGTGCTTTAGAAACGCCCACAGTAGTATTTTCTTTCGTGTGTATTCATATCTGCGCAAATCAGAGGTCAACAAGCATTCTTGAATGAATTTGGTTTGAATTCAGTTTTCATAGTAAATGTGAACGCCACAGTGGTTGATTTGCTTCAAGATCATCGTAAACCCTTTTAGCTGGTTTGAGAGACCACTTTGTTGTTTTTGTCAGGGGCAGGTTTCAGCACCTTTGTTTTCCTCTGAAGTCGGTGACAGAATATTCCCCTGTTAATTTTCTTCTTCTTTTTTTCCCCCTGTGTGATGCGAGCTGTTACATATTATTCCTGAGGTGTGGTGCCTCTCCTCTCAAAGGCCTCCACTGTTTCCCCCAAACTGCTGCCAAGCTGGGCTATCTATTCATTTGGTTACTTAAGTGTAATTGCTCCCCTTTGAAGCCTCAGAGAGGCAAATCATTTGCTTTGGCCCCGGGGCAGTAATGGTCACCGAGCCAGCGACCCCCTCCTGGTCCGAGAGCGTCGGAGAGACCGCGAGAGGCCAGAACCCATACAGAGAAGAAATAATACAGCCAGGGCCGCTCAATTTCACCTCCCTTTTCATCCCATTCTTTGAAAACTTTTTATTAACAACAGCTTTCTCTCTCAAACCGGGGCGCCAGGAGAGTGGCGGGGGGGGCACAGGGAGGGGCGGCGGTGGTGGCATGAGAGGATATCGGCGGCAGGGGAGGCGGAGGAGATGGAGATGGGGGGGGGGGGGGTGCCCGTCCCCCCCCCCCCCCCCCCATAGATGTCTGCCGGATTCTCACACACTCTCGTGCTCACTCACATGCACACATCATCAATAGTGACAGGTCAAGGAGGCACTGAGCCCCCTCCCCATACACCCCCCCCCCATGCTTCACACCGCTAAACAGGGACTCAAGTTTCGTATACCACAAGCCAACACACACACACACACACAGAATATATGAATTTATTTACCTTTATACGCGATCACTTTCAACCCATGACAGGCCATAGAAATACTGTATGGTACACAAAGAGGCCATTTAATGGCGAAAATTACCGCAGCACTTACTGTAATTGTCACAACTCCGAGTGCATTGACGTTGTAATCTCATAATAGCATAATGGGCGCTGAAACTGTGTACAGGAGGACAATTAGAACTGTGTAGCACAGGAAAAACATTTTCCCATCCAAGCACAGAGGGTGAAGATGGTGTGTGTGTGCGTGTGAGTGTTTTTATATTGCTTCAACCAGAAAAAAAAAATGGAAAATGAACTACAGTCATGGCCAAAGGTTTTGGCTGGGACTCAAAATGTCATGTTTCACTCACTTTGCTCCTTCAGAGTTTCGGTTTCTAATTCATGTTGATTCTGTATTACTGAATGGTGCAGCTTTTAATAAATTCCCTGCATAGTCCCAAAAGTCATAATTGACTTTGAGGGTCATACAGCCATTATCGAAAGCTTTTATTATTTACACTATGTCAACACGCTATTGACTTTTTGTACTGATTTGATTTCTTTTCCAATAAAAATGTGATTTTTTTTTCAGTATCTCGATAGCTAGAATTATTACAATATTTTCCGGACTATAGGGCGCACCCGCATATAAGCCACAGCAACCCCCCCCCCAAAATGATATATACAAGCGGCACCAGGTTATAAGCGGGCAGTTTTCTATGTTGAAAAAAAACAATTTTGTACTGTGAATGCACATAAAGGCAACAACTTTGCTAATTAAAACAGAACAGACCCAAGAAAAAATAAATAAAAAGAAAGAAAAATCCACAGCCGCATGGTTCAAGATCTGGGGAAAAAAGTAGCGGCTTATAGTCCGGAAAATACGGTATTTACCGTAAACATGCTGAAGCAGCAATGTTAGTGGAAAAACAAAACGAGAGTCGCTTTCAAAAGTCTCATATTGTTGCATTATGCAGGTTCATATGCAAGCTGTGATGAGATGTTTTAATTTGAACATTCATTTCGTCTAAATAGTGGGATTGTTTCCAAGGTGCTGAGGTCCAACCAGTGCAAGCAAAGCTGGTCATGAATGCTGCATTTGACTTGCATCGTTGTGACTCTGAGGTTTTTTTTTTTTTTTTTTTTAATAGAGGAGCTTTCCCCGCAGTCAAGCCAGATGGTAACAATTCTTGGACATATTATGGGCTGTTCCGTGCCAAATAGCATACCTTTGGGCTATGTTTTCAGTGGGCTATAAAAGCCAATAATGTAATTTTGATCTATTTTATCAGACATCACCCTGCGCCGGCTGCGTTGACACCGGACAAAAATTTGATATGTTTTACGTTCTTTATACACCCTCAGTGCACATTTTCGATATCCGTCCCGCTGTGTGCCTTTGTTTGCTTGACTTTTGCAACGAAATATGCAGAGATTCACCGCCAATGTTGTCACACACACACACGGCCTTCAATATTCCAGGATTGAAAAGTTCAAGTAAGAAACTGAAGGTCGAGGTTTGCGAATACACGTGAGGGTTCATTTCCGGGGAATTTAAAAAAAAAAAAAGCCCGACCTTCACATCCCAGCGTAACGCTGACACAGTAGCAAACTATGCTGAGTGGTCCACCATAGGCTCCATGACTCACCACTGACCTCGCAATCCCTTTCCAGACCCATTTACGAACCTTAAGGGACCATCACACGGCCCTGCAATCCATATGAGATTCGGTGATACGAAACATACCTGAGAACGCAGCGTGCAAAACACGCGCACGCAATACAGCAAAACAACAAGTCTCTGAGAACTTTCCCACAATATATACGCGGAATGTGCAGTCACCGAAAGAACCACATCAAGGTGGGACAATGGAGGACATGAGCTCAGGTTTTCCATTGTGAAGGTTATTTTCTTCTCGGGGCCGATCACACGCACGACCGGAGGCCTGCTGGGTGGAATTGCTCGGGCTAATGGCACGACACACTTTTGCAGCAGGAAATGGGACAGCCGCGTCGTAACTGCTAAAACGGTGATTAAAAATACTCAAATTGCATCATGATGTGACGGAGAAAAACAAGCCCGGCAAGTGGAGTGACTGAGGCGTTCTGGGATGTGTAAATGTAGCAGTTTTGTGGAAAGTAAATAAATAAAATGCTCCCAATGTTGGCTCGCTAGGAAAGTCTAATTAAAGCTCACAATAATAACTCTGTAATTTGCTCGTCTGAAGAGTCATTAGGCGTGTCCAAGGCTTGGTTTAATGGGATACAAAGTGAACTTAATGAGACAAATAGTTACCAAAGTGTTTGTTGCGGATGCTGGAAAGTTCTTTGTAGTCTGTCGGAAGAGTCATCATATAAAGAATGGACGTCTTCTATACGATGCAATTAAAAAACATGTTTAACATTAGAAGAAAATTACAGCGAGTGCTATTTTGCGTCTTTGCTTGTTGAACGCCACTGAAGATAATATAATTTTCCCGAGATAAAATGTCTCATTGAGCGGTCGGCTCAAAACTATCTTTGTCTGTCATCGCCAGCGGTCACTTAAAAAAAAGATGAGCTTTCGCCTCCACGGGTGTCTGACGTTTTTTTTTGTCCAAAATGTTGCTGGGAATGTGCGGTTGCGTGCAAACGTTTAATGAGCTCCATCTTTGACCTGGCTTGTACCTTTCCAGAGATGTCATGTCTCCAAAGTCAAGGAACGACTTACACGTCGTCATGATTTAACATTAAAGGAAGGCAGTCAAAAAAAAAAAAAAACGGGCTCGGTGCCAAAAAATGTAAAGAGATCCTTGTAAAGGGGTAATTGTAAATACAAACAGATCGCAGGAGGACAGCAGCAGCGAGATGGTGAAGCCTCCGGGATTAAACGAATAAAACAACACGTGACTCTCGTTAACTTTCGTAATAATAGAGTTTTCCATTTTCTCACTATCATTTAAAAAAAAAAAAAAAAAACTGAATTAGGTTTGAATGTGTTATGTTCTTAACCCCGAAATTTTAAAATTCTGTATTTCATATTTCTGTCAGATTGTAAATGACACGCCTGCTGTCACATTGAGGTCTTTGCCAACGTAATCAAATCTGTCATGCTTTTGGAAAAGCCGTCGTCATGGCACGCTTCCTTACGTGGAACATATTTCAAAATGAATCCACTTCATATGGAAAAAGATCAAATACATCCCATGATAAACTATGACTGCAGTTATTTTCTTTCACAAAAAACAACTACATGAAATAAACATCCCTCAGGAGAAATAACTCCCATGCGACAATCTAAACTTTCCTATTACATTATCCAGTTGTCATGTCCTCCAATCTGTTTGTTTGCTCATGTTGCTGCAGGCTTGTTTTTTTTTTCGTGTGTGTGCAGGAAACCCCATTTCAATTAAGTATGAAGGAAAACACATGCGTCCTTTATCGGGGCCCGCATCTTCGACTGTCGGCTTTTGAAATGACACTGGCTCCATGGGATCATTTGGCTTAAGCGGGTGCTTCTCCAGGGGTGCCCCACCATGAATCAGCTGATTCTTGGCGTGTATTCGGACTTATGAGGACGCATGCATCAGTGGGAATGCTGATAAACGTTAGAAGACATGGAAGCGTGGAATGGGTGAGTTGCCGAGAGGAAGTACTCCGGTCGGTCTTGAAGCACAATAAAAGGCCAACTGAATTTTGAGCAATACTTGAAATTTCTTAACTTCGATAACAGTCGGTCACGACTCATTAAGAAAAGATGGAGAAGAACCACTGTTATCGATCAGTCAGGGAAGCGTCCCTTTCCTCAACTCTTTCGCTACCATTGACGGATATAGACGTAAAAAAGTACATTCATTTTACCCGGGCTGGCAGTGAATGAGTTTAATAGTGAAACAAGCAAACAAAGAATCCTGGAGCCTGTCTTATATAATCACACACACAGGAACACGCACACGCGCACACGCGCACACACGCACAAACAGCTCATGACTCAGCTGAGTCTGGTAATTCCCAAACCAACATCCCCACAATGGAGCAGTGTTTACTGTTACGCTGCATTCATATCACATCAGCAAATTAACAATTCTGCATGGCTAAACAATAAAAGTGACAGAAAGCTTGATTTTCATTGGTGCTAAGAAGGAAAAGGAGGGTGGGAGGGTCTTTGCGAGAACGGATTCCCAGCAAAGCTCTTGTGTCATCATCTGACCGACAGTCCAATCAGGTCTGTGCCTTTGCTGGCAGCCTGCTTCTAATTTACCAATGTTTGATTTTGTTTATATATATTTTTTTTTTCCTGGCACAAACGTTTGGCCAAATCTGCCAATGTTTCAGAAGCACACATAAACACATAAACTCCTAAAGCGTTCTACTAATAAATAGCACTAGATTTAACTTTTACAGCGGGAGCCGTCAACAGGAAGAGCGGGCGGCGTGACTTGGGGGCCAACAGCTTTAATTGGCTGTCTGCAGGAATTTCGGCTACGGCAAATTAATTGTCCCACAACTCCCTGGTGCTTTATCAACGCAGGGGAAACGCCACCAGGCTGATAAGCAGCCGGCCTTGTAAACCAATCTATAACCATTGGCCAATTTGAAACATGTGTTATTGGCTATTTCACCATTGGGCCTCGCCTCTCTTCTATTGGACGGAATGTTAGCCTCTAAGGGGACTTTTTCAAGATTTCACTGGCGGGAAATAGTGGGGTGGGGAACGGTGCGATGCTGAGGGGGAACATGTTTTTTTTTTCTGCCGTGCTACAATGAAGTGTAATTGCACATCCACTCCAGTAGTTGGCAGTGGCGCGCTCCTTGCCCGTTGTGCACAGCAAGTATTAACTCTACGATGTACGTTTTGTTTTGTCACGGATATACTATTTTTTTATAGTTGCGGCGGAGAGTGGGAGATGGTGGGGGGGGCGTAAGAGAAAATAATTGAGAAGCACTGAGTAAAAGCAACAATGGGAAATATTTCTTAAGTCTATGAGATTTGTGAATGGAGAATTCAAGAATGGCGAAGTAGCATTTGTTAAAGGGGAAGTCAAACCCAAAATTCCTTAAAAGAATATAATCTAAGCGCCTTCACTAGTCTGAACACGGCATTCTGATTAATATCACATTCGTGGACGATTGGTTAAGCAGAAAAATACACATGTTTTTAATCAACTCAGGTGGGCGGCCATTTTGTCACTTTTCTTGGCTGAAAATGACATCACAGTTGCTCAAGGCTCAGGTAACAATCACGGCTCATCTCTTTTCTGAAGCTGAGCCCTGATTGGTCGTTAGGTGATCCCTGCGCGACTGTGATGTCATTTTCAGTCGACAGACGTGACAAAATGGCCGCCCCCTGACATGGCTAAAAACAGGTGGATTTTAATACGTAACTCATATTCCACAAATCCAATATTAATCAGAATGCCATGTTCAGACTGGTGGACCTGCAGAAAATCTCATATTTTAAAGACATTTTTTGGGGGAGGGCTTCCCCTTTAAGTGAACACACGTGCGTGTGTGTGTTTACACATCATCGTTGTCCTCATCAGGCTTGCGGGAGAGCTGGAGCCTATCCTAATTGATTTAAGAGGGGGCGGAATACAACCTGGACTGGTCGGCAGTCAATCACAGCGCACATATTGACAAACGACCCTTCAAAAATGGTTGTCGTAAAATCCATTCTCCAAACTTTGCCAGCACTTTTCAATACTTTTTAATAACATTGATGCAAATGCAACATAAAAGGAAAAGGAACATTATTGCGGGAGGCTTGTTGTTTATGTTGTCTTCATAGTAAGATTGCAAGTTGCACCAAAGGCAAACTGGCAATAAGGAGGATTTCATTTCCTTTTTGTCAAGGCACATTCTGCTAATTGCTGAAACTACCGCTTGCCGCAATGTGGTCAGCCAAACAAACAAAAATGGAGCGTCCTGATTATGTTTTTGTTTATCTTCCTTGGCAGAGGGCTCTACTTAGTGATATTCGAGTTATACTTCTGAAAAAAAAAAAAAAAAAAACCTAACTCAGTTGTTTTATTCTTGTCTTACGTCCGAACACTTCTACTTGCATTGTCTCCTCTTACGTAACGTCTTTTGCCCCATAAACTGACCGTCTGGGTGTGCACTTACAAGCTCGTGTCGGGTCACTGATCTTTTGACTCTGGACAAGAAAAATGATGCCATAAATGCCCTGAGTGAGTGCGACAGGTCGCAGTGATCAAAACCAGCTGCCAATTAACTTAATGACTGAATCTATCACATTCAATTAGAGGGAGTCTACGAGCTGCCAATCCAGCCCTCGGATCACTCGTTAAACAAAAACACAGGCAGGGGTGATCACTTTAGGAGCTATGTCTGTGTCTTTGCGATCCTTATCTGACATGCCCTGCGTCGTATTTGAAGCAGACGCCCCGACCCCCCGCCCCCTTTGACGGGATGAAATGCTGTATGGAAGGGATCACCTCAATCTCTGGAATCCATCCGCCGCTTTCTGTCTTGCTCGACAGATGAATGCTTTCAAGCAGCAACCCGGTAACGTTACAGACAAATTCCCTGGTGTGTGACTGTGGAGAGGATAGGAGCAAAATATAAGTGATCAATGCGTCCGAGATATTGATGCAAAACAAAACGCATAACGAGAGCCACTTTTGCTCAATAATCTGATTTTGGCAAAAAGGCCTTTTATTATTCCCCGGAGGAGCCGCTATCTGACAAGGTTTTGCTCTATGGTCAGTGTCTTTAACCCCCACATGATAACACTTAGCCCAGCCATAAAGAATCGGCCCCTTTAACTGATCCATTAGCGTCTGATCCCTGAGAGCGGACCTGGTCGTGTCTACTGAAACTTGCCAGCAAACCTTGAAAGGAAACAGCGTGGCAGACGAGCGGCAAGATCAAAGTGCGTCTCCCTCCTCCTCGTCTTCCTCGGCTCTCAGTCGCTATCTGCTGCTATCCTGGCTGCCGATTTGACACAATGGCCGCATACCTGGAGTTCAGCATTAATCATACTCGACTTCAACCATGTATTGATGTGTTTTATAAATTAATTCAAGGAAATTCTAAGGCTGGGATAGGATGGCCTCTGATTTTCACACATTAAAAAAGAAAAAAAAAAAGATCAAAGGATGTAATGGAAATAAATCTCTTCTGGGGTAATAATAATATTTAAAAATAATAATAATAATAATAATAATAATAATAATAATAATAATAATAATACACATCGGTTGCTACACACTCATTTCCAACTTATTATTTTTGTTTTCTGTTTGTGTGTAAGTGTCTTTTATTTGTTGGATAATAATAATAGATTTCATATTCTGCAACCCCCAACTTCCTGAGCTTTCCGTGTCACAAGTCCTTGTGCTTGGTTGATATTTTTTATTTTACTTATTTTTTTAATTTAATTGTTTAGCCTTTAATTAATTGAACTGATATATTTAATTAAATTATTTGTTGTATTTTACTGGAGAGGGAAGCTCTCATATCTCGTACACTGAGAACAATGACAATAAAGGGCATTCTGAGTCTGAGCCAAAAATTTGAGGTACATGCAACCTTCAAAAGTCAATTAAGAGAAATTAAAAAAATATATATAATATATACATATATATATATATATGAATAATATATATATATATATATAATAAACATGTTATAAAGTGTTACCAATATTTTTTTACAGTTTTTGAGGGATTAATTCCAATATGTTTATTGTTGTGTCTGTACTTTGCAGTGTTGTAACAGCATTGCGTCATCCAAGAAGCTGTTTCTAATAAATTTTTCCTCTCATGTCGCCAAGCAATAAAAGAGATGTGCAGCACCGAAAAGAGCTAACAGATGATTGACGGGATGTTTTGTTTTTTTTTTTTCCCCCAAAATGTCTTTCTTTCTCATCTGAACACACTTGTTATTGGCCTTCGTTACAAGCAGTCCATGTTTTTCACTTTTTAGTGTGCTACTTTTACGACGATCAAATATCGTTACGTCCTGACACTGCCATGATGGAGAGAACATGTTGTTGTCATGGCTGTCCCGAGATGCCTTCCACGCTCTTTGTCTTCGTGTTTGTGCCCATCCTCTCTTTCCTCCCAAACTTTCCCATGCAACTTCTCTTTACTACAAGCAACCCCCCGGCTTCCTCCCACCGGTGTTTTCAATTTAGCACCACTAAGAGCTGGTTCACATTGTAATGTTATCAATTAGTCCGAGACTCCGCACATTTAACGGGCCCAGGAGTGAGCTTTGGTGATTTACAGGCTGCGAAGGAGATGCAAGGGTGAGATGTGCAGGCATGGGTTGATACAAGGGCTTTCTGTGGGAACCGAGTCCAAGTGGTGCGTACCTTGAAGGATTTGGTCCTCTGTGCGGTTTTTGGTCCCAGTAGGAATGTGGTTAAAAACCCTTAAGATGAAAAGGCTCGTGAGAGCAAATGCAAGAGAAAAGGAAAACATTTGATATTTTCCGCACGGTCAAATGGTTCTTATCGTACGTTTTGGATTCCCCCCCCCCCGCTATACGAATTGTATTTTGGCTGTGTGAAATGATAGCCAGCAAATCCAAGACTTCAGATACCCTCATATGGCAATCATATTGACATTGGGTCAATTAGAACAATGAAGCCTTATCGTTCTAATTATCAAGTGTTGAAGTTGAAGGAAGCTGAAGAGCCACGTGTTCGTTAAAAATTTATATATACAGTTGCTACACACCGACGCTAATGTAATCAAAACCTGGGAGCTCTGTGACCTGACATAACCTTGACCATCTAAGTTACAATAGCTTAGCATATTAACCACAGCCCAGCTTCATCTAATAGGTCCTTTGAAAATGTCCTCATTAACTAATTAACGACACATCTGTGGTCAAAACAGTCACGTTAAAAAATATGTTTAAGGAACGCGACATTAAACCAGCTTCCTTATTCAGGTTTTAAATTGTATTGCACGATACATTTCTGAAGTCACCGTGTGTGTGTTATAAGAGACCAAAGTGGGTTTTGTTGGCTTGTCCGTACACACCAGCGGCCCCCAGGGTGTCTCTCAGTGTCTTCCTCTTAATTACCCATCATTCCTCTCAAGGCCTGGTCCTTCACAAATTACGGCACATTGTCCATCGCCGATCGGCCTGTCATCGCGCGGCTCCACATTTCAGAGCACGGCTCATTGTGGACCGAGAACAGAGCTGGGGGGGGGGGGGGGGGGGCGAGATGAGCCGCACACACCGCAACCGTTTGGGTGTGCGTGTGTGTGTGTGTGTTTGTGCAGATTTGGCCATTAACTGTGGTGCCATCTGACTCTGTGACCCAGACGCTTTTCTGCCACATCAGAATCACCAAATGACAGTGGGACAGTCTACACGTCAGCCTATGAGAGAACAAGTGTATCGGACGGTGTGTGTGTGTGCGTGTGTGTTTGGCGGTCTCAGTGGAAAAAGTGTCCTTTCTGTTGATTATCAGCCTAAGTGCATTACTCAGGCGATGAAGAGAGAAGAAGCGACCTTCTGTTCTCCATAGTTTGATGAACGTCATGAGTGAAGCGCAGTGACGCTGCATTGTCAAGTGGATGCTCTGGGCGCAAATTGCATGAAAAGGAAAAAGTGCGTGTGTGTATGAGAGAGAAAGAGGAACTGATATATCACATTACACCTTACATTACCTCCGTCACGAAGCTCAATTGACAACTAGGCTATCGACTCGATCAAATGCTAACCCTGCCACTCATTTGATTGATGGATTTTATTTATGCTGCTTCCACTAGTTATTCCCCAAAAATTGGGAAGGATAGATTATTCTAAAGAAAGACGTATAAATCCCAACATAGCATTTTTCCTTGCATTAAATTAATTGCATTTTTTAAAATGTATTCATAAAGCTGATTAGCAGATCTGTCTCACATTGCAGAGGTCCAGGGTTCGATTCCGGGCTCCTGCTTGCATGTTCTTCCCGTGACTGCGGGGGGTTTTCCCGGGTACTCCGGTTTCCTTCCACATTCCCAAAAAACATGCAAGGTACGTTAATGGAAGACTCTAAATTGTCCCTAGGTGCGATTGCAAGCGTGAATGGTTGTTCGTCTATGTGTGCCTTGTGATTGGATGGCAACCACTTCAGGGTGTAACCCCGCCCACTGCCCAACGACAGCTGAGATAGGCTCCAGCGCAATCACGACCCTCTTGAGGAGAAGCGGTTTGCATAATGGACGGATAATAATAATAATGATCATCATCATAATGATGATAATAAAAATAATGAAAATATATTAATAAAATATTTTCACATGCTGCTGCAATTTTTGCAGCTGGCAAAGGTTTGATTCCCAGCCATTGCTGGTACCAAGCCCAGTTTAAAAAAAAAGAAAAATGGCGGGTTACTTCAAAGAGGGATCTGGTGTGAAAATCTGTGCCAAATAAATCATGTGAGTGGTTTGCTGTGGTAATCCCTGTTGGGAAAATCAGAACGTCGCAACATATTTGTTTTAAGTTAATTCCTTTTTTAGCAAATGAAGATTTTTATTAAAGCAACAATTTGCTCTGGAGTGCATTATTTCTCTTTCCAATATTTCCTTTTGGAGAAATTGTATAAAAATTTTAAATTGTTGCCAAGTGTCCTGGAACAGACCTTTAAGTGCAATGATTGTCTTGGTACTTTTTTGTCACATTCGGGCTAGATTATCAGTTATTGGCTGGTGACCAATTCTGAGTGTTCCCCAACTCTTGCCCCAAGTCACCGGGTTACCTGCAACACTAAGGTCAAGTGAAATAAAAATTGTATGGATTATCATTTTTATTGCTACGGTAACTTCAACAGCAACACGGAATAAACAAATAAACCGCTTATTTGATGTTTATTATACAGCAGTAATACAAGTTCGCAATCCTCCGAGTGTGATTCTTGACCCGCTGTGTTTTTCCATTTCATTAATCCGGCCTCATAAACGCAACATTGTCCTGAATGATTTCTTACAGCAATTAAAGTGTCAGCGAATGTAGCATATGTGTTTGTGGCGACACGAGCCTTCAACTCGCTTCTCTGGTATTCCCACTGCACAATTCACTTCATCTTGCGGGAGAAAGTCAGTTGAGAGGCCGAGAATGTGTGTGCCAAGTTGTTGCATCAGCTGAACATTAAAAACGGATTGAAAAACAAACACATAGTAAACTATAATTGTAGGCCTTGGCATTGAGGGGCTTTTAATTTTACAAGTTCTCCCTATTATTAGCTTAAATGCAAGTAAAACGCTAATTAATAATTACAAGCACATGCTGTACAAAGCATGGATTTTTTTTTTTTTTTTTTACTGGGACCATAGGTGTAAATGCGATGAAAAAGTGTAATAACGGCCGCTCAAGCGCTTCACCCGACATAGTGGAACGGCACTTTTTACAGGCAAAAATTTATTTCATTCAAAAATCATAATCGCCTGGACTTTTCCTGAGCATAAAGAATGTTTGCTCAATGTTTCACACCGCCTGAAAAATGACCACAGTGTGTCATGTGTAGAAAGAATGTAGCACCCTGCGGCTCCCAAAAACAAATACCTCTTAATTATACGCAATTCCCCATAAGTGCTCGCTGGGACACATGAAAGCATCACTAACTATAAGAGTTGGAATTTGGGGTTGGGGTTTGGGGGAGGTGATGTGACTCGGCTGTAAAAGGGAAAAAAAAAATTAAACGACTCCTTCACAGTTCTGAGGTTTGGTGTTCGAATCTTGTGTAGAGTTTGCATTTCTGTTTCTTCCCACATAAAATAGTAATAATAATAATAATAAAAAAAAATGCATGTTAGGTTCATTAAATATTTTTGAACGAGAATGGGAGTGTAAAAGGTTGGGGGGGGGGCTAAAACAATAATTTAAGTAGGAGAAACTTTGAAATATAAATAATTTATGGCAACAATGGTTTTTTTTGTGCAAAAAATCAAGTACTGTATATTTTTTGCTTTAAGACAATTTGCGACTATGTTTTGACTTAAAGCTTTAAGTTGTGAGGTAATACAAGAGATAATTAGTTGTCTGCTGTGAAATACTGGAAAGCCATTTTACACAAGAATAAAACTTAAAATATTTTTTCTGAATTGCCCAACTTACAATTTTGTCATCTTGAAATTTTGTGCTCACTCAGCTTTTTTTTTTTTACTTTTTTTTTTTTTTAGTGTGCATTGATAGAAGGGTGCTCATTGAATGCAACCAATTCCTTCCCTCTATCACCCAGGATGCAAAAACAAAGAGAGTGATCTACATTTGGTACTGATTAAGAAGAGGCAAATTTCTAAAAGAAAGAGTCGGTGAGCTTGGAGACCACAGAAGTCCCACACACGCATCAGAAGGCTCCTTCTAATTTAGATGTCTAAGAATTCGCAGCCTCGTGCCAGTAAGTCTCAGCCTCTGCGAAAATAAATGGCACAGGGCAGCGCGCACTCGGCCCCATTTGTAAGCCATTAAAATATTTTCGGTGTGACATATTAATTAAGAGTGTTGCCTTGAAGCTTCACGCATGCCGCGTGACGTAGCCAGCGGACACAAATATGTTCACTGATGATCGCTTTCAAATCATCTGTAACTCATCATGTCATTTACAAAACAACGATACACATTTATTGAGATGACTCATGTTAGGTTTTACTCAGTTCAAGTTGATGAGAGGGAGCCCTTATCGCAAAACGCAAGAGGAAGTTCCATCAGAAACTAGAATGAACATTTATATTTTTTTTTAATGAGAATTATTCATTTAAACAGTGATCTTATTGTGTGTGTGTGTGTGTGTGGGTGGGGGTGGGTGTGTGTGTGTGTGTGTGTGTAATTTGCAGTAGCCTATAACTTTGTGGCAACATACTGAGTAGCTTCGAATGTTTTGTATATGCAGGGTCAAATCTGTGATCATCAGCGTTGTTTTTTTTTTTCAGGCCGAGCATGAGCACTTTGACATTTTACTTGTCAAGTATTACAACCTGAAGTTTGCCAAACAACAACATGTGAGAGAGCCATTCCAAAATGAGCAACGCAAAATCTTATTTGGGAGACACAGGACATTTAAACAAGTACCAGATCCAAAAAAATGACCATGGCTTCCATTTGAGTAGCCGCTGATACCAAATAAAGATTTTAGAGCATTCCATTACATTCTGCATTTGTGATGAAAATGTGTTTTATTTTAATCAGGAATTGTTAAAAAAAAAAAAAATTACATAATATACATTTTACTCAAATAATACCATTGTTAGAGTAACAACTTGACATGACTGACATTTTAATATCCAACTGCGTGTTTTAGAAAAGAAATGTGTTCCAATAAAATGTTAATCCCCTTGTGATAGAATCCTGCATAGTGACATTACGTGACAGCTAATCGATCGCTTGTTCATCACACAGCAAACATCACTTTTATCTGGAAAATATGTCCGATTAATGAGTACCCATTAGAAAACAGAGTACCAGTATCGGCACTGATACAATACTGGTATCGGTACATTTGTCGTTTATTCCTTAGATATTAACAATGAAGAGGGACAACCATGGACAGTTTAAACTCAAAGACAAATCTGAATGGGAGAGAAGTGAAGGGAAGTAAAATGTGGCTTCCGAACATTAACGACCCGAGCTCATCTGATCTTGGAAAAGGCCTTATAGGGATACATTACTAATTTTGTTATTTTCAGCTGTAAAACGTTAATATTCTGAAAAACAGACGAGTAGGGCTCAGGTAACGACCAATCACGGCTCAGCTTGCAAACTCCACAAAGGTCGTGATTGATTGTTTGCTGAGCCCTGATCACATTTTTTTGTCATTTTTAGGATACAGCAAGCGGCAAAATGCACTTTTAAAGGTGTTAATTATACATGAAAAATAACAAAACCATCAATTTTTTTTTTACAGCCACAATATTAACTTTTTATTGCGAAAAATGCCAAAAACAGCAAAAATGGGCCACGAATGAACTTAGCACGCCATAATTCATTGAGAAATGAAGGAAAGCTTAATTAGTGCATATTTTGTCCGCGCTGCATCCGGCTATAAGATTTTTGGCCAGCTAGCAAATGAGGAGTGACTATGACACCACCCCTGGATGCTGTTGATGATGATGTTCTTATTCAAAAATCAGAAAGTTCTGCATTTCCCTTAGTAAGACAGTTGTCACACTAATTGCCATGATTGTTTTTGGACTGAAACAAACTGAATCTCTGAATGTGTTTGCATGACTGGTACAAATCCCTTGGGGACTTGAGGATTGTCTTTGCACAATCATAATAACTTTCATCCCCAGCCCCCGTAGCATCACTACAATGTTTACAACATGAGGGCAGTCGGGCCGTGTATTCATTAAAAAAAAACAAAAAACCTTTGATTCAATTCACCGCGCATAAATATATCCATTTCATTATGGACGCTGGTCAAATATTTGTTTCGGCTGTCCCCCCCCCCCCCATATAACGTAGATTGCTACAAGCTGTTCCACTTGGAAAAGGCATTCTCATGATGCTTGTATCCGCTCACACAAATCACGGCTAAATGTTGCATTGGAAATGACGACAGGCAGCCAGTTTATTCACTGAATGTCACGCCCCCTCAGGAGCTCCTTGGTTTTTAACGGAACTGATGTTTTTAATCATCGGTCTCATCTTTAGTACTTCCTCAAACACATTTCTGTTTTATCTCGAATTGCACATAAAACAAAGCAAGCTTTCAATATGATATGTCATTTTCAGGAGGCGATTGAGATTGTTGCTGGAAAGTGGCATTCTGCAGATTCCAGACAACGTGATCGGGTGATTTTTGAGTACAGTAAAATTGGGACAATACCTGCCTCTTAAACGCAGATGCAGCTTTTTTGTAGATTTCCATAAACTCCACGAGTTCTTGTCTAGTCTTAAATTCTCCTTAAAACAGCAACATTGCATTTATTGTTCAGGAATTGTTCACTGAGCTCCATGCAAAACTGGTCCTGCTCATTCAAAAATATGCGCAGGCATTTATTCTCTCTGTTCTGTGAAAACAAATCAGACTCCTGCAGTTTAGCATTAGCTTTAGTTTACTTTGCGGACAGTTTACTAGCTTTTGATGGCCTTAATTGCATTTTATTACAGATTGTGCGCCATTTGTAAAGCGGCCAATGCTGAAAATAACCACAAGATTTTGTCGGATTTAGCTTCAAACGGTGCTTAAAAAACTTAAGCGACTTTTCTGCACATTTACAACAATATTTGCACCTAAATGTTCAATCTAAGGGCTCTACTTTTTGTGCCCACTGCAAATGCGAATTAGACTGGATTTTGCTATTTTCGCAAATGCATGCAGCTGGGCGCTGGTAAAAACAGATATTGGTGTGAACACATGCATTTTGATTTCATTGTTAAATGCGCAGTTAAAAAATAAAAAGGCAAACCTTGTGTGACAATGTCCAAGCAACAGACGAGACAAAATTGGAACTTTTTGGCAAGGCACATCAGCTCTATGCTGCAAAATAATTAAGCAGAACAAAAAGAGAACACTGTCCCTACTGTGAAACAAGGAGGAGGCTCGGTTATGTCCTGGGGCGGCTTTGTTGCACCAAGCACTGGACGTCTCGATTCTGCGCCGATTACAATGAAATCGCAAGACTATCAAAGTATTCCAGCAATGTGAAGTGGCTTTCTGTTTTTGTATTTTTTTTTGTCTTACTGGTGTAGAGTGATTTTTTTTGTCGCAGAATTACACACTAATGAGGAATTTCACAAATCATAACAAAAGCAACGATGAAAGCCGTACAGTGTCTCACAATGAGCAGTACGGTCTATCCGAAGGGGACGATGTAGACACAACTGGATGCGTCACCGCAGTGGGTTGGCACCACATTGGGCCTCTGCAACCATGGGAGACGACCCCTAGGTGGCGGCCTACCTCATGAATACGTCACTGTAATAATAACATCAGCCCAGTGATGAAAGCACTGGCTTTGATTTGCTCAGTGGGCAACAAAAGGCGGTGCGTCTGAACCCTCGGTAAGTTATGATCAGTCGCTCCCGCCCTTTAAACAGCAGCTTGATAGGATCTGTTGTGTGCGCTCTCAGCTTGTCTAATGTTACTCCCATCAAAGAGGCCCCAGTAGAGCTGAATGGAGGATGATGCGTGTACGGCCTCTGCTTAGCGGAGGCATTTCCAGCTGGCGCCAGCGCAGAGGAAACCCACTGAGACACACAACAACACATACAGACATCGGGGTCAGCCTCGATTCACGAGCCCTCCTATTGCCTGACCACAACTCCGCTTTTCAGGCCCCGACTGCCTCTCATCCATTTTATCCTACATTCTGGACCCTAACTCATTTAGATTAAGCTCAATAAAGGTGAGAAGCGAAGCTTGAGGAGCCAAATGAGATCCAACTCAAGAGCTGTAAACAAAATTAGCTCTGTTTTGAGGCCTTTATTGATTTCATGCTTAATATGGTCTTTGTATTTTGCACTGGTGTACGTGTAGAACTATACAGCATCATATCGAGAGCTATTCCAGAAAATTTGTAAATCACAGCCACAATGATAAACATATTATTGAAGGAGACGTTTTTTTTTTTATTTACTTTTTTTAAAGATTCAAACCAGTTCAAATGTGTCCACATTTAACAAAGTTTATTCATTTAATTTTTTCCAAGTTTGGCAGGCGGGATTAAACGTTTAATGGGCCGCATGTGGCCCCCGGGCCGTAGTTTGCCCACGCTTGCCTTAGACTATCTCCATACATCGATCCTGTTCAGGGTTTTGAGGCCTGTCTCAGCTAACTTAAAATCATATTTAAAATTTTGTAAAAAATGAAAAGTGTAGACATGGACCAAAACATGACGGACCACACTTGAGTTGCTGTCCTTGTGCTTAGAATGCTCCTGTGGTACTTATAAAAATAGAACACTTCCTAGAGGACTTCTGTCTCAACTACATTAGACTTCCCAGAATTTTAAGATCAACAAATGTTATCATTTCTATCAGTGACTTCAAAGACTTTATGCAATCGGGGAAACACTTTTAAGACTGCAGTCAGCAGTTGGATTCCAGGAACATGAACAACAAAAATGAGTGTTAGCGCAGCATTGTGCATCAACTCTGGGTTAGGTGACTTTTTAAAAAGCCAACCTGCCATTCTATTTTCTGTTTCGATCATTTGATATTCGAAAGGAATTGAATGGAGGGGATGACTTTTATGTGAGTGCCCTTTGTTGGAATTTGTGCTCAAATGTGCTAAACATTTGCCACATAAAGAATCTTTTAATAAATACGTGATAAAGGTTTTTTAACTAATTGACGGCAATTAAAATGTCACCAATATCGCTATGGAGAAAAATAAAACCCAACGGTAGACTAGAGACTATGTTTACGTTTACAACGACCACACACACACTCAAAACCCGGAATTATTGATTCTGAGCACTTGTGGGAAAATTTTGGAGCGCAAATAAGATGCAGATGAATATCTGCTTTACATGCACATAGAATTGTTGGTACCATTTTGTTAAAGAAAGAAAAAACAAAACAGCACTCACTAAAATAATCCGAAATTATTAACGGATAAAATAAACTGACAATCACAAAAAATCAGGCATCAGCAAAAGCTTTATTCTCACCAAATTTCAGTGACCATGAGGATTCCCCCCCCCCCCGCCCCTTTCTCTAATGAAAGAGGGCCAACAACGACGTCCACGTGTGTCCAATTTTGGAACAGCTAAACGCCAGAGCTCAAATACAAAGTAGTTGCAAGGTCGAGCTTGAATTATTTCGACGAATACAGATAAAAAAAAGAGACTTATGATTGAAAGAATTCAACATTTTTTTTTTTTTTATTATTTATGTCCATGCAGTGAGAACCGGGCAGATGGAAGTGATGTAAGGACAAGCTGTGCTGTGATCTTACACTCCCACACTCCCACACACACACACGCACAAACGCGCATGTTCAGAAACAACAATTTCATCACCATTTGGACTAAATCAAAAGAACTGGGAAAAAAAGTGACGGTATACACACATTATAGCACCAAATTATTAAATTGCCGTCAAACACCACATGTCAGCGTGTGTTCAACATTTAAAAATGAATGTACATTTAGTTGTAAAGTAACAGAAGATGTAAATGATAGAATAGAAAAAATGTTGCACGTTCAAATAAAAATGGCAAATGGATAGAAGGTATGAGTTCCTCTCGTGCCTTCAAAAAATAGCGACATCAGATACGTTGATATTTAAAAATCAAAACGAGACATTCCTTATGTGTCATTGACTTGCATACTATGACTAAAAATGACAATTGTTGAACAGGCCTTAACAGTCCATTCTAACATTCACAGATTTCTTATTGAAGATGTTTGATAATGATAGCACTTTTTTTTTTTTAAAATGTCCCGCAACAGGAAATGATGACAACGGGAATATTGAAATAAATGGTGTCACCTTCAACATTCCAGCATGACAACAAAAGTCAAGTCAACCCAGTTAAGTTACGACTGCAAGTGACATTTCCCAACATTTGCCCCCTAACCTGCGTTCTCACACGCACACAATTTGATTATGGGATGCACTGAAGCATCTCTGACTGCCCGGTTTGAGGGGAAAAAAAAAAAAAAAGTACACCAATATTCACTCCTCTCCCTCCAGTTCACCTTTGAATGGCTGGCTGGCATCGGCCCCCTTCAGCGCTCGGATGACCGGTAACCACGGCGATGGCATCTCAGGCCCTGCCCTCTTGACCTGGTTGAGGCGGCTGAGGGCGGCGTACAGCCCAGAGTTGGTGCTGCCTTGGATGTCCGCGGGATTCTGCTGCTCGCTGGAGAACATCTCCAGAGCGGCCGGAGTGCAGTGCCTTTGCTGTTCCAATAGAAACTACAATGTGACTGACGCACGTCGTCACATCCACGACCTTGACATGCTGGAAACTTATCTTTGCTGTGTTTTCCTTTTTTTTTTTTACCGGGGCTCATTTCTTTTCGAGTATGAATACTCGTTACATTTTTGATGTCGTAATGTTAGATAGAGGTTACGGTTCATCCTTGCCTGTACAATCACATGTTTTTTTTTTTTTAATGGCATTCAAAAAGGACCTTGATATTGTTCCCCACAGAAATTCCAACAAGTTGGCACTTGACCAGCATACTGGAATGGATTGTGTTTGACCTTTGCAGTTGTATACGCAACTATGCTCATTTTTACCGTTACCGGGCAGCGGAAATTAGGCAGCTCGGGATATGATACAGGCAACAACTGTCATGAACTCAATTAAAGATGAGTGCGCCTTTAAAAAGGGTAAATCCAAAAGGGGCATGCGTGACTCACGTCAATAAAGTATGCAGGAAATTGAAATCATCAAATCTTGTGAAAATGTTCAAAAATAACATGTGTGTTGTTTTATTGAATTTACTCACAAACTGGAGTAACTCGGTGTTAAATCTGAGCCAGGTTCATCTACCACAAAGTTGTGAGTTTTAAGTTTTCACGCCAGTCATGCTTGCATCCCTCCAACTCTTTCTTAACTTGAATTCTTTACTCCCCTTTCATTAGAAAATGACATCCAAACGCCACGCAATGTGGCATTTTGGCTGATGCTCGTATTATTTGCAATTGTTTTGCTTTGCTCAAAATGTGAAACGCAGCCATCTCACGTCGTCATGCCAGAATACATTGCGTGGGCGAAAACATGGCGGCTGCTGTGTGTCAAACTATTTTGTAAGCAAATAAAATTAGTTTTAACTTATTGAGTTGAGGAATGTGAAATGTAATTTCAGTTACTTATCAGTTTTAATGTTTCTCCATTCACCCAAATTTCTTCTTTTTTTTTTTTTAGTTTCAATTATTTCGTCCGTTTCCGTTCACTATAATAACCTTGTCCGCGATTAACGGCAAAGAGGCTGGAATTAGCTTCTCTCAGTGATCATGTCTAATAGATGGTCCTGAAACATTTTAAAAGTATCATCCATACTCACTCGTCACCACGTCTCGAGCGACGCATTAGCCGGGAAAAATGCAAAAAGCAACTGTAGCAGACAAAAAAAACTTCAAAAGGTTCCTCATTCCTCCTTCCCTGCTGTCCCCTCATAGCTAAGCCTTTAATCACAGTTTAGTCACGCTCAGCCCTAATTAAAGACCCCTCCAATTCACAGGCGGGCATCTCAGCCGCTGCCTGACCAGAAACCAAGGTCTCGCCCTCCCTCGACTCTTTCCTCCTGCGAGAGAGGTTCTTCAACTAACATGCGTGGCGACGCTGCCTTGGTACGCGATGGCCCCGAGGTGTCGTTAGCAGATAATGACTTTCCTGCTCCAGAGTCGAGAAAATTCTACTCAAGTGACGGATGTGAGGGTGTGCTGGGAAACAAAGTGCCAGATGAGCCACATTCTTCCTTTGACTACTCTAAAAGTCCACTTTGGACAGGATGGCTTAATAAGCCCTTCCCGGGTGTTCGGGTTCCGTACCTGAAGGATGAAACCCCGTGGGCAGGTAAGACGGTCGTACCACATGGCTTTATACATGAGCAGGAGGAGGAGGCTGGTTAGGAAGGCCAACATGATGAGGGTCAGGCCTGTGATCTAAAGAACACACACACACACACGCTAATGAACACTTGTATGGAGTTATTGCTAGAAAAATGCCAGAATTATTCATTATTTGGTCAAGGTTTAGTGCATTTTTATTTGGAAAATGGGAATACAATACAACTTTATTGATATAGCGCATTTCACAATAGCTGTAACAAAGCGCTTGTAATATAAATGAGCAGGAAACACAAACTAAAACACATGAACACATAATAGATACCAGCAGAACAACAACAGTCTCGTGTCTTAAAATAATGTATTCAGAGTCTTTTCCCATTTTTCAGTGTCATTATACCTTGGCTCTGTCTGAGACATCTTTGTAGAAGTTGATGTTTAGCTTCTCAATGTTGGGCATGAACAACCTCTTTTTCTTCTGCTGCAGTTGGTAATGAGTTGTCGTCTTCACAATAACCTGCGGCGGGAAAAAAAAAACCCTCATGCAATTAAAATAAGTAGACTACGTGTAATGGAAGAGTTAAATGTGATGTAACAGATTAGTGGGAAGGTTGCAGCAAGATGCAATCGGCTCACTCCATCTGCAATGTTGCGATGGGCAGCAATATTTTGATCATTGTGCACCGTTATCGGCAAAGAAAAGCAAGGTCGGACTTACCTTGTCCGCAAAAGACTGCTGGAGCTGGCTGACCTCGAGGGGTGTGATGAGGGGGATGTTATCAAAGCCATCATCTGCAGACGGCTGCTTCTCCATTTTATCAGCCAGATTGGTGCCCAGCTTCACCATGACTGCACTGCTGCGGGCGGGCGGGACAGGCAAGTCAGAATTAGCAAGAGTTAGCCAAGATGTCCTGGACGAGATTGAGAAACATCATATAGATGCTAGAGACAATATCAGCTTGAAGAGAGCAAAGTTAGGTTCGTTTTTATCTGCTGCCACCATTGTAATGGTGAAAAATCATAAACCAGTGGGGGGGCAAACCTTTTGTGCTCAAATGCTACTTTAGATTTTTGAAATGGACAGCTATGTCATTTTGTGGTGACACTTAAAAAAAATAAAAAAAATGAGCTTATAGAATTTTTACTATCATTTAGCAGTGATCCTCAACATCAGTTTTGGTGGATTGTGGACAGCTAGTAAAATATAAAGAATTTTTTACATTTGTATTCCAATTTTTTTCAGAACAATACTGAGGTGTACCAAGTTCCCACAAACATACCGTATTGAGTAACAAACAAATACAGTGAAGCTCAACTTTTGGCTAATGGACGTCATAACGAGCAACATACTTTTAGTGCTACGTCAAACGTAAAGTACAAAAGTAATAAAATACACGATTTTTAAAAATGTATATAATTCACATTTTTAAATCGTATTGTTTGTAATAAAAAAATGACCAAAATTGTTTAAGTCAATTAAAAAAAAACAACAAAAAAACGAGCATTTTAACTAGTTTTCAGGAAAAAAAAGTCAGGATTTGTGTAACCCATAGAAATCTTAATCATGGAATTATTCACTGGGCTTAATTAAGGAATTGAATGGGCCAAAAATGGCCTCGCACCACATTTTTTCCTCACACCTAGATAAAAAGCTCAGTTGAATTGAGACTACATCAAGCAAAATGATCTTGCTCGCCCAATAACCCGTCATACGTAATTACGTGTTTTTGTACTCTTAATGACCAAAGAAAGTGTATCCGTTAACATGAAAGGTCCTCATCTAGACAAACTCAATCACATCCCTGCAAAATGGAAATTCTGTCGTCACTGATTTTCCCTGATACCATCTCCTTTTCTCTCACTTTAAACAAGTGATCATCCAAATGTGACAGGAAGGAATAATGAGTCATTCCTCGGTCTTTGGCGCAGTGTAATGATCTCGAGCCCACTGGCCCACTGCTGCGCTGACTCAGTAATGACGCGCAATACGACGGATGTACATAATCCGAGCCGTAATGGCCGAGTGAATGTGCACTTTGGACACATAAATGCTCCGCTTTGCCGACTTTGGTCTGAAAGGGGCTGTCAAATAAATATGTGGCTTGTGTCTCAATATGTTTGTCAGTCAAATCCGTCTTCGGACACAGAATCATATCACACGCAGTATGCAGCAGCTCACCAAGCGAGAACGTTACTCAATGTTCACATTGCGCGGGCGGGTGGGCGTAAGAGGAAAGTGTGAGAGCGATGAATCATCGTGATTAGCATCTGTGATTACCAAATAAGATGGGCGCCTCAGAAAAACACACCACATTCAATTTATGAGCCAAAGCGCCGCAACTAATATCAAGTTCCATTTTAAGAATATGCACGATATATTGATATGAAACTTACTGCATATTTGTGCATTTACATGACAATGTTAGAATCAACACATCAATTAATTTAGTAAGCGTTGTATTGATTAATCATATCTTAAAAGGGACAGTGTGTAGAAATTCATTCATTTTCTAAATTTTCATTTTTTTTAATACAACCGTATGTCTAGTAAACATTGATTATATTACAAGCGTACACGCTACATGTCTCGCCGCCATATTTCTGCTAAAGTGTTTGGAGCGTTTGGACGTGAGCTGCACATATTACCCTTGTGTTTTGTTCTTCTGTCAACGTTCAATAAATTGCTGAAAAGTGCATCTGCTACTGTGGCTCTCTTTTACGGCACGTGAGTACAGTATCGTGTAAAAAAAAAAAAAAAACATTTGAAAAAAAATCACTTTAAGCTGCACATTTCTGCAACAGCAACAACTATTTTACCAAAAAGTAGTGCCATGAACAATGAACCGCAAGACAGCAGGGAAACACTGAAGGCCAATATCCATTTTATGGATGAATTCCTTCGGATATCATTATTGAGCTCAATATATCACTGGCAGAAAAACAATTAAGCGATTAATTGAGCGATAGTTTTCCCCCCATATTGGTTCAAGTAAATGCTGTCAAAAGCCCATCCCATATGTGAATAATGTTTTGGATGCTTCAAGTTTAGGTTGACTGCACACGCAAACGTGAACTTGCTGCATTGAAGCTACCAAATGAAACAAAGGAAATGCAGTCAGACAAAAGAGCATCAATACAACAGAAAATCCACCGGACATGTAGAACTGACAAAGAAATAAATATATAAAATATAACCTCTAGATGTATTTGTTTTCTTTTCCTTCTCTATGATGTGACAATGCAGCTCCACTAACGGATGTGGTGGGATCACTATCTAATAAAGCCAACATTGAGAAGGAAAAAAAAAAAAAAAAGGACAGTCCCTACCAATAAAGGTCCAGTGTGTCACCGACAAGGTATACGATTATGTCTAACCTGCACGAATCAATGACGATCAGAAAAAATATTTACGACGACATTGTAGCAACAGAGCTGTAATTTCTCAGCATCTCATTTTCAGCCTGGCAACACAGAAAAGAGAGAATTAACTTACTGCGGATGTCTCTGCTCTGTGGCCAAGCGGAGGAGATTGCACGTTACTGATGCTGCCGGGGACTTGGCTGTGAAAGATGGTTGCCGTGGTGATGTGTTGTGACCGCACTGCGCATGTCACCCAGCCTGCGGCAGCTTCCGGAAGTTGAACATGAACTCAGCCTTGAGAATCATCTAATGGGAAGTAAGAGACGGATTGATAGTAAACAGAGTTTTAATAAAAATATCAGCAGCATTCAAAGATTTGGTTTGAACAGCCTTCCGATTTGGTGACAATAGCAGAGTAAACAGGCCCATGTTTGGAAGTCAATAACAATTATTTGGTTTTTTTATACTCTTTCCCACATCATTTATGTATATTGTAAAAAGAAGTGGGCCAAAAATAGACCCTTGTGGCACGCCATTAGTAACTGTTAATACATCGGAACACAAGTAATCATATTTAACACAGAGTTCTATGAGAAAGATAGTTGAACAGTTCTGTTTCAACAAGTTAGAAAATGTTGTTCCACATTTCTTTGAGTCAAGTCTGAACTTATCATTGTGTACCATGAGCCTTCACATTTTTGTTTGTGGAACCTGGACTGCATAAATGCCTGAGCATTGTCCCTTTTTCTTAATTTGGACAAAGCAGTCTTTGATCTTCTCCACTGAGGTTCTGGGAATCATATGTAATGTTATGTTAGTGGTGGTAATTAAAAAGAAAACTCCTTTAAAGTTGGACAGAGGGTCAAAGGCTAGTAAGCCGGGAGCACCCATCATACATGCCTTGGACCGAGGAATAGATATCATGTGACCTCTGTAACCTGTGGAAAACTTCAAACATTTTTTACATCAGTGACATACCTAGAGAGACAGTTTTTTTTTTTTTTTTTGGAAGCATGGTGTTCTGGATCAGCTCATTGGAAGACTGCAAGGGAGTGCTGAAGCATATGAAGATGTACGTCTACAGAAGAGAGAAAAGAGATTTAAGTACGTGTGATGCAAGTTCAAGAGAGAGGAGTGGACAGACAGAAAAAGCTCAGCTCGGGCTTGATTAAGCTCAACATTTTCATGGGGACAATGGGCCCGTGCTGTTTCCCTAGTTGGCCGTAGGGAATTAATTCGGTCTTTAGGAAAGCACTCGTCCAAAAATCTTAAGCCCCTCCCCCCGATTCCAAAATGAAGCTACATTTATTATTTTGACCTCTTCTTGGCAGGGGTGTGACATCAAAGTGGATCGCCGATTTGTTGCCTTAGGTGTCATTGTCACAATGTAAGACACCGACAGTACCGAGGGGGTGCTACATTGAAACGTTCATACAGGTTTCTTTTCAGATTTTATGTAAACCGACAGCAATATCAAAGGCGTTATGTATTGATAAATTAACAATTAGTTCACATGTTTTATTTTAGGTCTAATTTGCCGCATTCAAATAACTGTAATAGAACTTAACATTAATTATATTCTCAAAAATGTGTTTAGATTCAATGTCATAACCCAAAGCTATGAAAATGTTTAAGACTTGCTTGAGTTTCTGCGGAGCTTTCAAATACAATTGCTTCAAAGAAGGAATAACGATCCCCCCACGTTTGTTTTGAGTAAGAACTCACCTGTTTCAACACCGAGTTGCACAGCATGGTGCTTTCAACTCGCACGTGTTTCAATGTCCACTGAATTACCAAGAGCGACACCACGCGGATGAAGGACCAAACTACAGAATTTATTGACATGAGGCTAATTTAATAGACGAAGGTTGCGACCAAGATCCGTTCACCTAAATCACAAATAATCACAGTAAAAGCTAATTTTGCAGCGGTGGCAAAAGGAGGGAATAGTCGGGACCATTAGGACTACAGACTGAAATTCACCAAGTTTTTTTTTTTTTTAAAAGGCACGTGACTGTACAACACAGTACTACTACCTGTTTGCTGTTTAAGAGTTGAGCGTCAACCTTTCTGCTTTATCAAAACGTGTTCACATAGCTTAGCTTATGTTGTAAACCGAGTTTTGAAAACAAACAGCAATTTAGATTAAAATAACTGAATAATACACCTTGTTTTTTATTCTAGTGGAGTACGTATTTGCTATTAAATCAGCAGCCTTAAGACACTCAAAAACGCAATACTTGGAGAGCTGCACTTCCAGTGGCTGTGTTACAAAACAGGATACATTTATACAAGTTGGTGTGATCACAAACAATATTTTGTAACATTTTAGTTACATCAGGAACATTTTCAGGCTTATGTCAGAGGCAAGCAAGTTAAAAAAAAAAAAAACCTTTATTTGCTTAACAATTTTAAAACAAAAAGGAAAGGCTAGTTTGATATTTACAATTAACTTTTGAAGATTCTATTAAAATCAACTAGATTCTATTGGTTGCAATGTCATAGCAAATATAATAGATATTTACAAATATACAACTTATTTTCAACAAACAGGATCCTGAGGTCTTCATTTGCTGGAGTCAGGCGGATGTTCCCCGATTTCTAGAATTGACAGAACATTGTGATTGAAAAATGAATGAAACACAGTGGTTAGCTCGACTTGTGACTGAACAGACTGACAGCTTTTTGAGACAAAAGCCCTCACTCTGCTGATTTTGTTTTTTGTCTTGAGCTACCAGTAAATATTTAAGTTACGCAAGTACTAATTGGTGGTAAAAATGCAATGACAAGCAGTAGAAAATTAAAATAAGTTTATAATGTTCCCCAAAAAACGACAATTGCTTGCTTTAAGCTGTTTGTCATCCCTAGTTTAAGTGCAAACATGAAACAAAGCTAATTTCACGTTTTTAATCAATGCAACTGGGGGGGGGGGGTCGTCAATAGAGGGCGCCCTACAGCACAGCGTTCAGTTGCATTTTGTGTGTAGTCTGTGTGCAAAAGAAACGGGACACACACCAGGGGTCTCATGATGCCAAAAGTCATTACAAGCAGGGCACCGAGGTTCAGTCGCTTCCCGGAAGAATTTCGCTGTGCACGGGTTGTGTATTTTTATGCCACACGTTGGATTCTCACAGGTTTGGCTCTGAAAAATTAAACAAAAGCATTTGTTTACTTGTTGGCTTGACACAAAAATATCAAGATAATTTTGAAAGACTTTAACAGAGTGATGTTATTAAGGAGGAGTGGACCTGGAAGGCAATGTTGTGACAGATGCGGCACACTTTGACTTGGTCCTGATACATAGTCCGAATGTATTGCTCCATCTCGATGATGCATCTGGTGGATAAGCAGTATTCTCCCTCTTTCTGCAAAAAATAAGCAATTCTCCTCAAAATAGTGTATTTCTATTTTATTTGACATGATGTACATGACAAACAAATTCATACAAAGGTGAATCAAAAAGCCTTTAGCGAAGAAATGTGCCTGTTAATTGACCAATAGAATAGCCTACAGCTGTTTATTCCGGCATTCTGTGACATAATATGAAGTCAGCCGTGACTGGAAAAAAACAACAACTTATAACTGCGATGTGGCTTGCTTTATGAGGGGGATTTATTCAAGTCAAACTAAGTACGACTTCACAGAAGGCCTAGGTGTGAAATGCACGGGAGCTGACATCTCCCAAGTCATGATTTCGTAAAATGTGTAGAATGTAGCCAGAAATGAAACTGCTAATACAATATCGTATTATCTCAATAAAAAAAAAGACCCAACGAAGAGCAATAGCTCAGGTTTAATTTGTGTTTCTCGTACCTCAACGAGCCAATTATCTCGCACAAGTCGATTGAGCAGCTGTTCCGTGTCTCTCTTCTTTGTTTTTTTGGTCAGCGTGATGGCGCAATTGAGAATTTCAGTGGAGTAGGCCCTGCCAGTGTCCGAGTCGACGATCAGGTCCATCTTAATATGAATAGTGCACACTTGTCAACAGTGGGTTTGTTAATCTTTATGTTGCTTTAGTGAGACTGTGCAAAACACATTGTAGGAAAAGTGTCCAACGATGTTAATGTACATGAATGAACCCACTATTTTCCGGAAAATCTCCAGTTCATGATCGGCGTAGTCAGACGTCATTCTGGTGACATCCGTTTCAATCATGTTAACCTGGACAACAGTTACATCAAAATGATTATCAACAATCCTGCAAGATTATTTTATACACGGTAACAACATTTTCACTCAAACATACATGAATAACAGATGAATTGGGAACTGTTTACCTTTTGTTTAAAACGTTAAAGTATTGAGCCTGGGAGGTCCCTGCAGAATTTGTTAGCATTTGAAAACAAATACGTCTAGATAAAGATAAAGAAAAAAAAAAGAAAAGAAAGGCCTTCCCTGACTGTATGTCCATGCTAAAACTTTAACACAAGATAGTCACATTTGTTACACAGGACATGTTAAATTGTTGAATGTGTCTGAGGCATTTTTGCACCTTTGAATGACTCAAGTATAACCACAGCTTTCTGTATCTCTAGTTCTCTAAACAAAATCATGACTTCTTACGGGTGTACGGACAGCCCATATTACTAATATTGTAAAAGGGAACCGTATTATAACCCCATCTCGAGTCTGGAACTGATCAATAGTATTTTATATGGATAAAGTCAGTTTCAAATTCCAAACAAAGTAGAGATTGACCAGTGGCCCATAAAAGACTCTGCTCAACCTCTACTGCTCTCGGTGGTCTGAAAGGTTTTATTAAACTCTTAAACATCACTTACCAAAGCATAATGCTGCACACCGCTATTTTCGCACATTCCTTTTCTAATTTGCATGAACATGGGCTCCAGATTAGCGTTGATAGTATCAATATAGTCATCAAGTTGGTCTGGGGCATAAACGTCTGGAAATAAAACAAAACAAAATAAATCTCCACATTATATTGAATGCAATCCAACTTTCAAAATTAAGATACATTCCTATGGTTGATTTTTCAGGGGGTTACACCGATATAGCTGGAACGGACAAGCCTCTCCAAAAAATATGATTTCGTCCAGTGGAGAAGTAAAACTCAAAGAGTACGTATGGAAAGGCCACCAGTGCCACCATGTGTAAGCAATCGTGCAGTGACTCACTTTTCTGTATAGCGCAACAATGACCATGGAGTTCCTTCGCTCTTGCTTCATCAACAATTCCACAGCGCATCAGCGCCTGCAAAAATCTTCTGTGGCCGTCGTCCATCTCGTGGCGCGGCTCTTTAAATGCGAGGGAAAATACTGTTATGTTTTTTTTCCTAATATCTAAAAAGGCATTAAACGTGTCAATTGTGCAACATAAACATACTGACAAAAATGCCAATTTGTAGCTTCTTCAGGTGTTAACACCAACATCATTAGGCATTGCTATTCATGGGACTAATCGAGATCTTATATTACAATTCAATGGCGTTGCTAATGAAGTCGTTCTCAAGATAAACTATCGGAACATTTGAAGAAGAAAAACATTACCAGTCGCAAGTGAGCTCCTCGACTTCCGCGCTCTTTCGCCTTCGTCTTTTCCGCCAAGATTGCTGCAGCTACAGATCGATGAATGGCGCCACCTGCTGTTCCGGAGTAGAATTGTGCAAATTCGACCAAGGGGCACAGTGCTCGTGGAATTTCACTGTACATTTCACAAGATCTATTCTAATACTACGAAAGTGATACAATATTACGTTGAAAAGGCACGTCATGTAATTTCCCCGTTTTGCATTCATAAAATTAATTTGGGGACTCACAGAGCACTTTCTTTCCCATTTTTTTAATAAGGACTTGACTTTTTATCAGTGCATGGGTGAAATAAAATTTGTATGTACAAAACAAAATGTAACATTTGGAACTTTTTTTTAATTGTACTTATTTTTTTCCTTTACCTAGTGTCAACCATTAATGCTGAAAAGTACAGAGGTATTGCGAGAAATATGCTGCCATACATAAACTAACGGTTTGAACATTAAATATCCAGTCTTTAGTGTATTCAATTAAAGGTTGAAAAGGCCTTGCAAATGATTGTATTCCATCATTCATATTTTATACAATGCCCCAACTTCTTTTGAATCGTGCCATAATTTAACTCTGTAACATGTTAATTTCCCTGTCTGATCAACAGTCATCTTGCCAAATATGTTGACACGTTCAGTGAGTGTATTGCACCAAAGGAATAAATTGTATTATTGTAATTAAATAAAAAATGATGGCAATTGAAAATGCTTTAATAGCCTAAGAAATTAAATAAGAACATATAATACAAGGAGTCCAAGTTTTTGATTGCAATATAGTCTATTATAAACATTATTTAAATACAGTTTTCAATGTCATTGACTTTTACTGCAGCATTTAAACAAATCATCCTTAACATTATGCCACATATACACAGCTCAGTTTCATCCAACTGTGCAGGGGTGAATTCTGGCCAACATTGAGAAGTTAAAAGTCAGTGATGTCCATTCACCAAATTGCAAAAACCTAAAGGCAGAATTCTGATTAACCCGCTCAAAGGGTTTACAGTACTCTGATGTCAGACAAATCAGAGTAAACAAAATGTCTAAATGGCTGAATAATGTGCACAACTAACAATGACACAAAATGAGGAGAAAACAAAATCGCTGAATGATATGATTCTCGTACTGACACCAGTGAATCACACATATTTCACCTCAACACGACACACACAGATCTCCGGGGCACTTTAGAGTCACCAATAAACCCAATATGCATTTGGGTTATGAGGGGACATTAGAAAATACAATTCTCGGCATCAATGAATACAGCCCTTTACCAACAGCATTCAGCAGCATTAACTAAAGCAACACCTGCTCAAAGGTTGCTTGCATTAACTAGAAGAAATAAATTAGCCACATACAGTAAAGAAATCGTTAGTGTAATCAGGGCACTGCCTTAGTGTTTTAACACATTATTTAAGTCAAAACTTAATTTGTTTGCTTTGCCATCCAATTTGAAAAATGCTCATCTTCAGTTGTGTTGGAGGTTGAGATGGAGCCCGTCTCGGCGAATGAGTGAGCGGCGTGGCACAAGCTGCGCTGGTTGCAAGCCAATCGGTTAGTCTTTCTGCAGACACAATTCCAATTCTTGAAACTATGACTACGTGCTCTTCATCTTTTTTGCCCGTTAAGTCTCTAATTTAGTCAATTCAATTCAATGCAAGTAAACAGGAGTTTACATTGGTCACAATCATTTTGTCAATATAGATGGAGCTTTTTTTGTCAGAAAAGAAAAGATTAAAAGAAGTGGACATTGAGCTTCGGCGTATTTTTAACAATGATCGTGGCATTTCTTACTTCATTGAAAGCAAGTATAAGGGAACCTAGTGGTAATACTGCCAAATGCATTTTTCGCCAACAGTGTTCACCCACTCACCACTGGTCAAGAACCCTCATTGTGACAATCACGTTTTCCGAAGAATCAAAACAATAATTAGACTTCAAAACATGATTAAACTTCGGTAATTTGTCTGATGACCCTCATGCTCGTAATCCTTCTTTCATGTTGCCAGACTTTAGTATTGGAGCTTAGATGTCAGAAAAAGGGCTTCTGGGCGAGCTGGATTTTGTTCTCCAAAGTGCCCAATGTTGACCCAGCGTGCTCATCTAATGTCTTCACCGTTTTGGTTGGCAGCAGGTGACAGATAAAATGCTAAACCTGAGAAGAAGTCATTGAGTAAAAAGAAGAAACATGTCAACTGTTAATGAGTGAAATGACATTACGAGCACATACATGTATTCGCAACAAAAAATGTGTTATTCTTGAGGAATTACGGTAGGTAAGAATTTTGCTTTCCACGCGATGCAGTATGTTTTAATTTTTTTTTTTAGGAGATTTGCAACCTGATTATAAAATGCAATACAATTACCAACAGACTGGCCTGGCTCCACTTGACATAACTGATATAAAAATATTTAACTTCAGTGATGTGAAAGGAGATTACCAAAGAGATACATTGAAAAGTATTGGTCCACCATAAAAAGTCGGTTGAAGACAGTGAATCTAAACAAAAAAAGCAAGCCTTTTTATTGGCTTTCATTCTATTATAATGAGGCCACTTGGCATACCTTGTGTTTTAGTGGGTGGTCGGAAACTGTTCATGTGTCTGGATGGACTGTTGCAACTTCTCTTCTTTGGCCCTTCTGCTGTGGCAAAGCTGTGCAGTAACAAAAAGGCAATCCATTTACTTCTTATATTCTCCCATTCACCCAAAAGTCCTGGGCTTCACACACTTTGCATCTGCATGCATTCTCCTGACCAGACTTCTGAAAACAACCACCGTGCTTAACCAATATGGTCAAAAACAGAGGAGGCGCCATTCTTTTAAATTTTGAGGCTGGCTGTAAATCATGGAGAATGGCTTTTTATTGACAGACTTAACTGGATGTGAGAATCCGTGCAGCCACAGTGAATTTTATTACGAGTCACTAGCTCACCGTTCTCATTTCCATGAAGCTGGTCAGGAATTCATCTATGTCAGTGCGTCCCTCTAAAAAGGTTTCAGCAGTCGCTTCAGAGTCCTCCTCGGCTTGATGTGCTGCAACCTTTAACCGAGCTTGAAGAGTACTCAGACTACAGCTCTAGTGAAGGAAAGAAATGTAATTAGTTTCCTTCCTTTTGTACAAATGCAGAGTACACAAAGAATTTCAACAAGAGAATGTGTAACTATTTACTAAACAATTTGCACCTTTAAAACTCTACAGTGCTAATATTGGCTTTAGAGGCGTAGATCTACATATGACTTTCATGTCAACACTTGCAAACACAGCACACCATTCTGTAAATTCATAATTTTTGTGTTTCAAAGATAGACAGAAGCCAGTATTAAAATCACAATTCAATATTAAAATCACAATTCAATTATTATTAATTCTCCTGACCTAGCACACACGCAAGCGGCCTATTTCCAGACTGTGGTCAACCAGTCGACCACAATTGACTGCTTAGGCACACCGGATTTATTTCTAAACCGATTGATTAAAAAAAAAAAACAGTGATGTTTAAACATTGGCCGCTTAGTTTAAATAAATAAGTGTGTTTTTGATGAGAGTACAGTAACCTGACGAACTCTGGATTGCAGTTCATTCCTTGAACATCAAACTGGTTGTGCCCAATTCAAACTAAACCACTCGTTGGATGTTTCCATGTCGGGAAATTCATTATGTCGCAATGAGCCTTTACCTCACTCAGATCATGTTGTCTCTGCATCTTTGTCTCAAAGGCAAACTTCAGTTGAGTCAACTGTTCAAACTGAATACACAGAAGGAATGTGAGCAGCGGGAAAACAGGAGCAACTGGTGTATTTTGACTGAAAAGATTTGGAATAATAATATCAAACCTTGTAGATAATTTCTTGTCTTTTGCCTTCCAGTTGCGGCTCCATCTGAAGGTTTCTCTCTGGAAAAAACAGAACACAGGTTTTTCTCAGCTGAGTTAAGCTTCTCCTTTCCAGACTGGCAGAGGAAATAAAGTCCGGGGTTGGGAGAGCAACATACTTGCCATATCCATAATGTTCGCGACCAGTTCTTCTTTATCACTTGTGACTTGTTGGAGCTGTGGCAGCATCGTGAAGAATCTCAGTAAAACATCCTCATTTTCTGACATGTCGGACAGTTGAGTCAGACTGGGGCAAGGTGCAGCAAAACGTGGGTACACAGTTGAGTATGTATGAAAAAAAAGAAGAAGAAATATTTTTTTTCTTCAATTACGCTCAAACAAGCATGCTTGAATAATGTCCAAATACTCGAGAATAAATTACTTCAAGTCAGAGAGTTCAGGAAAGGACTCGGGAATCTCAGGCATCTTATACATGTGTCCATTCAGGCCAGCCTGAAAAGACAATTAATGCAAATAGTTAGGTGAAAGGCAGTCACTAAAAAGTCATTCAAAGACAACGCGATGATCAATAATCCACCTCTATTGCGAGATTGTATACTTTAAAATCCAGACTTTAAGACGCTTCGTTTTTCACCAGCTTTTGAACCCCGTAACGTAGACGATTATGTGGCTAATTTATGGATTTTTTACAGGCTAACGAGCTTCAAGCAGACAATATTTTGACACCAACATAAACTACTTCTGTACAGAGAAAAATAATGCTTTTGAAGCGTTAGTTTAGTGGGGGTAATGCTGTATGCATGGAGCATGTTAATCAAAAGTAAAAAAAATGAACATCTGTCTCTGCAAAAATGCATCTTAAATTCAAGTGTGGTCAATACATGTATTTATATCCAGATATATATTTCTTTTAAATATTGAAAGGTGTTACTTACATTTATGTGCTCTGAATAGTCTATAAATTACCATAGTTTTATTTTTTTCAACATCTATGACTGAACTGAACCAAACTATGCTAAATATCAATTATCAATATTGCAAGTTGAAACACTGGAACTAAATAAAAAAATTATTTACAATCTTTTCCTTGTGAAACTGAAGCAAATTATGCTTAATCCCAACCAGAATTTTGAAAATCTTAGTTAAAACCCTGAGGTGTGTTTCATCAATGTACCTGTAAGTCTCCAACGGGTACAGACAAAGGCAGGTCGGTGATGAGACCATAAGGTGTTGGACCTCGAGGGGACCCATGGACAGCATCAACTGCTTGGTGGAGCACTACTCCTACTCCAGAGGAAGCCGGTGCGAGAGGCGGCGTCTGACTTTGCCCAACATGTCGAGGACCATAGTGGTAACCCGGAGTCGGGTAAGGAGGGATGCTCGATGGCTTGTACATACCGCTGTTGGTTTAGGTCAAATACCTTTATGTTACATTATATTCATCTTAAAAAACTGGTTTTGTTTATAAAAAATATTATCTTCATTTGTATCTTAATCTTTGTAACCCTTTATTTTTAAACATGCTTTATGTATACTGTATATACTCAAGCCTGATCTGAAACAATGTGTGTGACTTTTGGAATCAGTAGGTCAACTGTGATTCTGTGAAATTTATTTTTACTAGATCATGATGAAGCCAATCACTTCACCATTTGGAATTTATTTGTCAAGGCATGATGCTAACTTAGTCACTTATCATGCTTTATTAGTTAGAGTTAATGCTTGAGGAGAATTTTGATGAGAGTGCATGACATGGAGGCGGACGGATGGAGGACAACCCAAAACAAATCGTGTCACCCTAATGTGCTAATTCAGGCACTGAGTCAAAACTAAAGCACAATGACCAAAACATGAACAACACCTTCATGTCATGTGCATATTGCTAACCACTCTGTATAAAAGCTGTAGCATTTTTTTTAATTAAGTAGTGCATAGAAAGTGCATAGAAATAGAGCAGACTCACTATGGAAAGCCAGACAGGCCAGTAGACATCAGGGCAGGAGGACTCTTCCAGAACTCATCCAGCAGACTTTGAATGATCTTACCGAGGTCTGAATGCATCCCAAACTACAACAAAAAGGAATGGACGAATTGCATGATGAAGTAATGTTATCAATTGTCTCTGTTCTGAGACATCAGCTTCATGTTTCGGCTATTCATTTGTAAGAGCAGGCCAACTGTTGCAGCAACGATCATTTGGGTAATAATAGTTCTATCGCTGTGTGCCGCGTAGAAGCAATTTGAATTGGCAGTGACTATTTGGCTCCGCTTTTCCTTTGTCAACTCATCCCGTAATGCAAGTGAACGGGCATGTGGCCCCCTTTTGTAGTTCATATATGAACAAAAGCCGGGCTGGCCCGTGCTCTTCAGAAATGACGCTGGGTTGCACAGACAGCAAGAAAATAAATTGCCCCCGCCCCCTGTTGAAAATCTGTGCAGTATTATGAAGCGTAAAATTCCACAACGGAGACCCCGGACTGTTCTACAGATGAAGCTGTACATCGAGCAGGACGGGAAAGAATTCCAGAAAGTTCTTATCCGATTCAAATTCAGAGCCTCATCCTTTAACAATTGTTTTCACCATTTGCAAATGTCCCAACTGGGAGCCATACTTACATTAGTGATGAGGGGGCTCGTGATTAAAGAGCCGTTATTGCTATCGACAAGGTGGTGACCAACAGGAGGGTAGATGCTAACCACTGGCTTCTCCTGGGGGAACTGGGGAGGCAGAAGACTGAAAGCGTAGAGGTCGACAACGTTAGCTTGGACGTTGATTAAACTTTATAGACCTCTCTATCAATATTATGATAAGATATAACAATAGTTTATACCCAACAAGTTTTTGAGATAACATCTCTCACAAGTATTCTAGCATGACTGCATTAGTGACTGACGCTAATGAGGCCTCACCAAACAATTACTCTGTGAAACAACAAGAGATTTGTTGCTAAGTTGTTCCATTTGTTCACAGACTCATTCATGTAAAAATAAATATATTAAAAAAATATATATAGCAAAAGAGTTTCCAAACTGCTTGAATATGATGAGCAATTAATTGACCCCTCTTGGGCTCAGCATAGGCCAATATTATATTTAAAAATTCCCTTTTCTGATCAGTGTGGCCGAGGGGTAGTTGAGTTTTTTGGACTGTAAAACCATTCCAAAGTCTGCAAGTGATACTCAAACAAGTTAACCGTGTCTGTGAATATGAACTCACATGTTAACAGTGACGGTAGAGTTGTTGACTGTAAACGGAATCCGGTATTCGACATCTTTCTGGATTTCTGCAATGCTGTTGGGATATAAAAAAAATCCAGTCAAGTCGAGAGCTGTCGACATGATTGTGTAGTAGTAATGTTGGCGGGTTTTCCCAAAAATTAAAGCGTGAAGGGGGAGTCCAGTTGGAATGACCATTTCGACCTGATACAGTGCACCAAGATGTTAAATCTGGTATTTTATGTGCTCATTAACGTTGCAAAACCAAATGCAACTTCCAATGTAAACGGAACACAAAAGTGATGAGACACAAACGCACAAAAATTATGATGGCCTCATAGTTCAGAGGTGCATAGTTCGATCCCAGTTCCGGCGGAGTTTGCATGTTCTCCACGTGCCTGTGTGGGATTTCTCCAGGTACTGCAGTTCCCTCCCACATTGTTTGTCTTTGTGTGGCCTGCGATTTAGCTGACAACAAGTTTGGGGTGTACTCCGCCTACTGCCCAAAAGACAACTGGGATAGGATTCAGCACCCCCATGCTGACCAGAAAAGAAATTTGATCATGAGTATTGAGTAAACAATGGTAGAATTTTTTTAAAGAAGTGACAAAAATAACACTCATAAATGCACTGTTATAAAACACGCGTGACATGCAGTTTTATCACAAGACATGACAACTCGTGTTGTCAAATCTAAAGATAGCCATGGCCAATTGGCCATAGTCACCACCGTTGACAACTAGATTAGCAAACACGCTGGGCTACGAGGAAGTATTAGCACCAAGGCACACTGTCAAACGCTTGTGTAACAACAGATGATTTACACCTGCCACTTCGGGCGAATCTTGAATCACAGAGGAAAAAAAACACACACAGCTTGTTCCTCCTATAAATGCGAAACAGGTTAGGAGCGCAGTTTAGTTGCGTATGCTCCGCGAAGCTACAAAGTTAGCACGCCATTGTGATTAAAATAACTCAACACAAACCGCTGCTATAATTAAACGATGAACCCTGACAGCCCCCAACGTGATTGCGTTTCGGTTGACGTTACCTGGGATGAGCAGCTTTCAGGGACTCAATCTGTCGTTGTCTTTGTTGTTGCAGACTGTTGAGTGGCGTGTGAGGTCCAGAACCCTTTGAGATGGGGAAAAGCCAGTTCATCCTCTCTAAACTGAATAAGACTTAACTTGGCAATACAATACAAACGTCTGATGTCAACTCAAGTGAAACAGCGGAACAGCGAGCGCTAAGTGGAGCTTTGTGGAGCTAACCCCATTAGCTAGTGAAGAAAATTAACTCGTTTTTTTTTTTTGGTCCGTACACGCGTTTGTAGCTACGTTACAGAATTAAATGTTTTGTGTCAGATTAAATGTATTCGGTGGAGTTTTCTCCTGTAATCAAAATTTCCCCGTTTAACAGTGAGATTAATGTCGCCGGTACGTGAGCTAATTCGGGCTAAAGGAAAACAACATTGACGCTGAAGCAACTTCTTTACGTAGTTGGTCAGAGCAGAGCAGGTGGGATGTAACTTCCTGTTTGTCCTTTCAAAATACAACTTAAATTAAGAAGATCATTGAATTCACTGGTCATGAGTATTTTAATTTTTGAAGGAATATTTGATGTGCTTTGGGTTTTCACTATCACGTACACCTGCACAGCACATATACATACATCACAGAGCAAGTTTATTTCTTTTGGAGCAGAGACGTTTTCCCTAACAAAGTGCAGTTAGTATAAATCCTGTGCGACGTGGACACAATGTTATATCCCCGTACTATTGTTAATTTATTAATTTTATATGGTGGTGTTTCAAATTAGGATTAAGGTTACATCGCGGGGTTATAAATTAGGGTTAGTTTTTCAAAGTAGGACTCCCAATTTAGGCTAGGGTTTAAAAATAACGTTTCAAATTAGGTATAGGCTTGCAAACTCCACACGTGAAGGGCGCAGCCTGGGATCGATCCCGATACCGCTGAACTGTGGGGAAGACGTTCTATAACCAGTTCCTCATTGTGCCGCCATGGAACGATTCTCACGATTCATCATTTCAATTGTGAATAATTATCATGCCAGATATTTATATATGCGACAGATAACTTACAACCTGTCAATGATTAACTTATTGTAGTAGATGCTGACACTAGTCCAATCAATATCGAAGTGAGCAAGTCAGTCTTCGCGGCAGAAAGATGTGTGCATGCAAATTTACCACAATTATCGTGATAGTAATGGGCGTCCTCACCAAGGTCGTATCGAATCTAGATTATTGATTTGACAATTTATCCGGAGATCACTCTGAACATATTCCCTCCCTCCGTGCTCCGAAGAGGAGCATTGAACGTTCATCAAAGGTCAAGAAAGTATGACATTGTCATTTTTCGAGACCAGCTTCACGCTCAGGAGGAAATACTTTCTCTCGTCATCGTGATCCACGAGACCGTACACTTTAGAAACACATTTCACAAGTCAAAAACTATAGAAATGATCCCTGAAAGTATAGTCTTAATTTCAACAAGCGCGACGACGCGATGCCATTCGCGACAGTACTATTTTCACCTCAAGGCCAAGGGCGTGCATGTACTGTAATCACCTTTGTCAAACCTCATATGACGTCTGACAAAGATGCTAAGAGGGAAAGGTCAATATAAATATTTTTGGATGCCTCAAAACAGAATTCAGTAGGTACATCGTAGAGCACAAACCCAGAATGCTTTGCGCGCTCTGCTTTTGATGTTATTGGGTTTTTCTAATCGAAATCACGTGTTTTTTAGCATAACGGTAACCCGGAGTTTTGGCATACATTACAATACGTACTTACATAAAAGTCTTAGCATGGACCTGGGGACACGGGTGGTTTAATTTAGTGTTTGTAAGGGAAAAATTCAAATGCACTGTGCGTCGATTAAAATGTTCCGATGGTAAACTAATAATGAAGAATTGTTCCGCAACGTCGTAAACTGCACTGTATTTACAAACGTTAATCAAGATAAAATGTTTACTTCTCCAACGGATTCATGCGAATAAGTAACACAAATCATGTCAAATCTTGAACAGTAACTTTATTTACGGCAGGTCGGGCTTTGAATTTGGCTTGCAGTCAACTTCTATTACACTTGAGGGCAGCATTTTGGCAACGAGTTGTATTAACCTTAATTTTTATTAAGTATTAACCTTTACTCAAAATTTGTAGTCCAACTGCTTTAATATGTGCTGATTTTATATAGCTCATAGATTAAAAAAATAATACCGCAATGTTTTCCTGCGCCACATTGTACACAATTACATTAACAACTGAACAAGAAAGCACAACATAACCATAAAACGTTAGCTTAGGGTTTAAACTCTTCTTTCGGTTACGCTGGTTGTTCGACAAACGTTAACCTACCAGTATGCTGTACACAGGAGAATGGAACATTTTCACTCCTTATAAATGCAAAATAAAAAAAAAAGTGATTATGTTCAGGTACTCTTCGTAAGGCGCATCATCCTCGAGTTAAAAGCAGTTACGTGACGAGGTTCATTGTGCACGCGCAAAGCAATCTGATGCCACTTAATTGTCACAAAAATGCTCACCAAAAACATGATTCAATTTATTCATTTACCCGAGATAAAAAAAAAGTTCACTTAAAGAGGTACATTTATGTTTAATATTTCAATTAAACAGGTACAACAAGCATATCATTAACAACCGATATTTTACGCAATCCCTAAACATTGGGTGAACATAAAGACTCAAAGCAAACAACAATCAGTAATAAAATGAGTTGCGAGGACTAAAATGAAAAAAAAAAAATATGAGTGCATGACCACTGTTCTGCCTTTCAGGCAAGGTTTATCTAATTTGTTTATGACGACTTTTATTTTGAAAGGTATGCTTTTATGTTGGCGGAAGTACCGTAAAGCAGGAAGTGTTTATGGCTCAACTACGTGTGGGAGGGGAATATATAGTGGCGTAGTTGAAAGAGGAAATAAGAGAGATCGCATTGAATCCAACTGCGATCCAGCAGAGTCTATTTATTCCAACAGAGGCAACGCTGGTATGTAACATGCCATATTGTTGTTTGTTTGAATCTTAAGTTAAATTAAGTTAAGCTAAGCTTGGTGCCCTAGCGTTACAGAGTGAGGTGCCACACCCAAGAGCAAGGAACGCAAGAACAGAATGAAGAAAGTACGAGGCACCAAGAAATCCAGCGTGGGCGCTTGCTAGCAAAAAGTGAGCTCAGGCAGCCAGGGATGGTCCTCGTGCTCAAGATGTTCTTGTATATTGTTCTCAAATAAAAGTCGTTCATTTTGTATTTATTTTTAGTTTCACTCTGTCAACGGTGTCAAGGTTTCCAATTAAAAGCTTGGACTATGCTCAACCACGTCAGGACAGCACAACCACCATGCAAATATATTTTAAGCCCAAGTACATGTGTAACAACTGAAATATCAAGAGACTATATGGCCACTGTGTTATTTCAGTTTGTATAAGTGGTACGGCAGGTCAACTATTTTCATGTTTTGAAATTAATTTGTAAAACCTTTCAGCATAATTCATCCTTTGACTTGAAACAAAAAATGGTGTGCTTGTGACCTGTTCTCCACATTTGCTCCTACTACACTCAGCAAATCTATGTCTGTGTCTCCCATCCAGGACCAGTCTATTTGTTTCTTGGCCTCCAGAGACAACACAAGGTGGACATGAGCTGTAACATGTGGCCTTCACCTAGTAAACATACAGCAAAGAGAGGCATGTTTGTTATACAACGCAACAGTTATGGATACTTGTACAGTATATTACAGCATATTTCATCCCAAGTGTCACAATCACATCCGAAACGCAACTAGAAAAATGTCTAACAGAGACTAGTTAGGTGTATAACACTAACATGGACTAAGTGCCGTTGTTGGGCATACTTATCTGCTTGCCAGCTCTCTTTTCAAACAGGATCGAAAGGAGATGGCTCGCTCCATTGCTTTATATCCCTGCAAATGATGTCATGTTGTGACAGGGAAAAAAGTGGATATAGAAAGAGAAGAATGAGCAGGGAAATATGTTTGAAGCAGTATACAAGAGAGGAAGGCAAGTGGGGAATAAATCAGACGTTTGTTACCATTGTAACAAGGTTAAAGCGTGGCATTTTGGAAGGACAACAGAGGAAGCAAGAATGTGAGAGGAGAGAAAGACATTGAAGAAAAGTTTAGTTATCAAAGAAGAGGACGTCAAACAATAATGTGACACAAAAAAAACGGAACTAAGTTTGTTTCATTGTGTTGAATAATGTTGACACTCGACTGTGTTGTCATATCAGACAACACCACTAGAGAGCAGTGTTTTTTTTTTCTCGAAGCCGCTTAGTGCGGTGACATGAGGTGGTTTCCATTTCTCTCGGAGTTTTTCACCACTTCAAATAATTAGGTGGAGTTGATAACAGCCTTTTTTCTTCAAGCTGTCACGGATGGTAAAGATCAAACATTCTGAAAAATCCCCACAGCTTTCACTATGTACTGCTGATAGGAACAGCGGTTCATTTGATTGTGCTGAATCACAAGAATCAGTTCATTAAAAAGTTTCATTCAAAAGATTTGTTGACTGAATCATTCCGTGCTTTGTCATTCCGTTCATGATTCAACCTTGAGGTTCACATTCATCCTGTAACACATTCACTTGGTGGCACTTGCCCACTTTTTTGGAAAAAAATAAATAAATAACGGTTTGCTATCCAAACCATTTAGAGCTCGCTCAGGAAGGGCAAAATGGACATCATGGGTGAGGAAAAGACACCGCACGCAAGTCAAATTTATACTCACAAAAAAAAAAATGGACTGAATACATTGGAGCATGTGTCCACTATCAATGACATCTTTCCGTTAGTTGATAGAAAAAATACTTCCTCACCCTGGCTCCTCGGTGCAGCCTATCCTTCATGATGCCAATGAACTCCTTGTAAGAAAGCTGGTCATCGTGATCCACGTCAAAGATCTTGAAGATGGTGTTGACCAAGTGACGAGTCAGCTTCAGACCCGTGGCCACATAAACTGCCCTCGCAAACTCATCTGGCAGGTTTGACAAAGACAAATATATGATGTTTCACTGCACACAGAAAAATGGGAACGCGTGCCTGTAACAGCGCTGTCCTAACCTTGTCCGATGGAGCGAGAAGCGAAATTGTACATCTGCATGGCAATGGCAAAGTCCTCTAGGTTGTTGAGGAATTGGAAGAAGCAGCGGAACTCATCAAAGGTGATTCCCTTAAATGGCAAAAAAAAAAAAAGGACATATTAACCCTCTTTGAGGCACATCAGCTCAATGACATATGTACAAAAAACACAACAAAACAAAACGATGAGCAAAAGTAGATGCTCATGGCAATAATGTAAAAAGCTAACTGCCATGTGATTGGCTGTTTAATGCTTTCACATTGTAAATGGGAAGTTTAATGGGAAATGAATGATCGGATGAACAAATTGATAGCGTTTGAGTCAAATCCTGCTCTATTAAATATCAATCAATCATCAATCAGTGACAAAAAGAGACATATCTAGGTAGACTAATAGATGAATACAGTTGATCGAGGGAGAAAAGACTTGACAGCGAGTGTGCATGCACGTGCGTGTGCGTGTGTGCGTGGGTGTGCGTGTGTGTGTGGTCAAGCAAGGCAGCGGAGCGTTGAAGTGTGTAGCACGACAACAGCCGCAGGCAGAAATGGCGGTGGGAAATTTCAGGTGCTATTCATGGCTGGGAGGCAGAAGCACTCACAGAGAAAGAATAACGCAAACAGATGTGTGAGGGAATTGAAGAAGTGACGCTGCTCGCTAAAGATAAAAGGTCAACCCAAAACATCACTTGAAGTTGGTATAGTAAAAATGTGCAGTTACTAGTCAGTTGATCTAATTCTTATCTTTTTTTTTTTTACAGTAACTTGCAAAGGATGACATTTTTCATAGCTTTATAAGCAATTTAGTTTCAAACAGCATCGGCAACGTCAGCTTTACAGATGCCACCTGTGTACTGTTGGAAAATAAGGCGTCTTGGCAAATATGGCTGACATGTCAAATTGTATCAACAGGACGTATTTATTGCAGGCACAGAAATTTTTTGCTTAAATTGACAGAGTGCCAAGAAAGTATGCAAAATACCTTTTCATCAGGTATGCTGTGTCGGACATTTTCCAGGTAAGCACCAATATTCTCCACATTGGTGAAGCGTAAGAGGATCTTGGCAAAGTCCTCCTCACTGATGGTGGCCATTCCTTTAGAGTAGGTCAGAAATTCAATCTCCAGCACCTCAGTCTGGAGGTTGTCCATGAACCTGAAAATATAAAATTAAGCATCACATGGATTTCATTTGAAATTTGCTACAAACATAAATAAAATACTGTAATAATAAAATGGGCTTTTTGTGCAAACTACAGAATAATACCTATAAAAGTCATCAAAAGTGAGCTCAGCCTTCCCTTTCTTCCCGAAGAAATGGACCAGCAGGGTCGTGTCAATAGTTAGACTCTCATCTGCACGCTAAAGGAGACAAAAAGAGAAAGAGGCGATATCTGAGAGAGACTAACAAAACTCATACTTTTGCTTTAGTTTCTCAATACCAAAGAAGGGAGTCACTCAAATCTATACAAAACTAAATCTATCGTGGTGGTCAGTGCACCTTAAAATAGCTAACAAACTGGCAGGGATATCTTGTCAAAATATAGAATCTGAACTTGGTTTCATAATCTTGACAGTTTAAAAAAAAAAAAAAACTCACTAAAACACAACAATGTATATTGAGAAACTGAACGAAGAGGACGAGACAATCATGAATCCAACAGTGCAAGCCGAGTGTCAAGCTAGTTGCTGAACACAAATCATATCAACCGATCAGCATAAACAAAAATAGTCAGCAGTCACCATGACACCATCGTAACAGCCCGCATCGAATTGGTTGTTGCCGATTTTCTATAAGGAACTCGTAAATCGAGTTCTGCAATCCATCCTTGAAGTCAGATTTCAAAAATCTGACAGCAGTCTTGGCAAACTTTGAGGACCAAGTGATGATCAGAGGATGCACACTTGAAGACATCCTCTACGAGTCTACGTCTTCAAACTTCTATTTCTTTACATTAGAGCTGCTAGACTGGTGACTTTTTTTTTTTTACGACAGCAGAAAACAGACTTTTTAAATAGAGCTTACATCGACGCACATAACAGACACACTCATGCTTACTGTCACCAAACATGCTCGAGGTAGAATCAGAATATAGAAAGGAAGAAGATGTAAAAGTTGGAGGGACAGACGAGAGACTGAGCTTGAGATGCATAAAGTGGCCGACGAAACGATGCAATCAAGCGAACACATCGCATGCATTTCGATGCAAATGCCAAACAAACACGGTCACACCATTAACAGCACACATGCAGAGCATGTGCTATGATTCCACCTTTTTTTTTTCTTTCTTTCATTTCACCCTCTAATATTCGCTTCAGTCCAGTTGGGCAAGTTGGTCTACATTCAGTTCTTGTGATTAGAGCCAATTAATAGACTTTGTTCGATTTGTTTTTTTTTGCCCATCATGTAATCTCTTATCATGCTTTTTAACCCTCATAAAAGCTCTACAGGAAAGAGAAATAAAATGGGAAGTAAATAACAATTCTCAGTCACAGCCATGCCCATCACTGCCAAATGTTGTTGTTGATGGCCATGCTACTGTAAGCAGAGATGACGCTGGGTCAAATCTCGTGTTTGCCAAAGATGGAGGAGCATTTATGCCATTATCATAATCATTTGCACCAAAATGTTGAATGGGGCGTCTACCTCGAGATTAAAATCCTAAAACCCAAAGCAGGAAAAAGACAAGTCAAAAAGGGCCAATATTGTTGCCTATTACTGTGCAATTAATCAAAATTCAATTATGATTACGATTATTACAGAATCAGAATCTGAATGCCTTTTTATGTCATTGTACACTCAACAACTACAAAATTGGCCTAATCGTAAAAAAACATATTGTGATTTAATTTATTACTAAAATAATCTTGATTCATATTTTTTCATAATCGAGCAGCCATACAAGGACACATTAATTACGTTTAAAAAAAAACTGTTAAAATTACACGTTGCATGATTTAGACTGTTTGAACAGGATGAATATTTAAAATACAATAATGTTGCAATAAATAATCATGCCAATATATATATTTATTTTTTTATCTATTTGGACCATGAGCTGAGAATGTGTGCACGATTCTATGCTTCCAAATGTGTTTGCATAGCAGAAAAGCAAGGTGGATGGTACTGGAAAACTGGAGCAAAGATTGTAAACCAGCACCTCTATTAGATCCAAATTGACCTCTGACCTCACAGATGTTGATTTCAACGAACGGACAAAACATCTCAGACCCACTCCATCATTTTGCCGAAAGTTTTCCCAGAATAGTGCAAGCCTGTATGTGACCTACTCCATATTTACTTCATTATTCCCTTATTGTATTGGCAGAGCATCCCAAAACATTTGCGCATGAAATGTAGTTTCCAACGTGTCAACTCAAAATGGAAAGGCAGGAAATGAAACTTTTTTTTTCTTTTTTTAAACCACCCCATCAGTTTCTTCTTGCGATTCCCTTTACAGTCTGGACTATCAATTTTTTTTTTAAAAATAGTTAATTAACCCCTTTACTGCCAGCCCTCCCAGTTGACATGTATTGTCACAGTCAGACTTTTTTTCTCAGGCCCTAAATTTGAACACCCTCACATCATCAGTCCTTAGACACCTCCCGCAAACGTAGACGCAGGCTACTCCGCATTTTCATTCCCATGACCTGCTCTTCTCTCCCTTGTCTTCCACCTCCTGTCTTTCCTTTTTTACCTTCCCCGGTCATTTATTTCCCTCTCATACATGCATGTTCTCAGTTTACCCTTATTTCCTTTCTCCTCCTCGTAACTGTCAGTGGCTCGTCCTCTAGCTGTCAGTAAGAGCCTCTTTTGCCACACAAAAGCAAAGAGCTTGACTAATCTGTTGAGTAAACACATCCTTCTTTAAATACAACCCGCTTCTTTCTTTTGCCCTCAAAGTGCTTCCCGAGGCTTTTTTTTTTTCTACCCACCCACTTTGTACCTCAACATTTGTTGTCCGCTGACCTCTGGCCGCCAATCGAGCCTCGCCTCACCTTTTTGGTGATTTTTATCTCTTCCTCTTTTACTCTATTTATCTGATCTACTACTTCTTATCTCGAGTGTATTCTATCACTTCAGTGTATTCCTGTTTCCACAATCGAGTTTACCTTTTGCGTATGTTTGCATAATTTATTCATGATCGTCTTGCAGACCATTTGAATTTAGGAGATGTTTTCCATAGAGTTTATTCATTTTTTTTTTTTTTTCTTCTCACTTTGCTTGATGCTGTGCGCGCTCTGTCCATCTGACATCCCGGAAGATGAAAGGCTCCTGAGAGTAAATACAAGGTCAGACCCAATCCGCTTCACTGTCATTACCTTCACTTCAGCTTCCGCTGCCACGGCAGTGCCGCATCACAAAGCCTGTCATTAGTCAGCGAGCCAGCGTGCTATGTTTTAAGGTGTTACTAATCATTGGCAACACCTCCAAAGTGTTTTTTCAGGTGCACATTTTGGACTGACAAACATTTCACCTAGTTTTACAACCGAAAATTGTGTGCCTGCGTGCTCAGTGAATTTCCATATGGACAAATGTTCAGCGTCATCGATGTCTAAAGGCCTTCACAGGGAAATAAAAAAATTGCTCACTTATATTTAAGTCAAAATGAATGCCACGCGATTTCAGTTATAATAATTATGGAAGCTACAGTGCATTCTAATTAAATATAACAAAAGTTGAGAATATCACTTTGTAACTATGACAATATTTAACAATTTTTGAAATCAAGGTATTTTAATGGGCAAACATTTCTGAGGTTAGCATTTTGAATTCCAAACTATTTCCTTGAGTGGTCTAAATACTGTATAGTTTATAGCGTTAAAAGTGCTGGAAATGATGAGTTGTTTGACACAAACATTGGCGACAAAAACAACACAGATTCAAACATATTATAGACAAGATGTTAAAAAAAAAAGACAAGAGATTGGTTATTAGACAAACACTGCATTGAACTAATGAAAATTATCTAATATTTGGACAATCACGTCACAACAGCTCAGGTCAGATTTAGAAATCGGCACCAACAGACACATCGAGAATAAATGTGCTATAGCCATGAGAACCGTTTAAAGTGATTGATCAAAAATAAAGATATTAATTTAGGTGATTAGAAGGGAATACAAGTAGAGATGTATATACTCTTATGAGTGTATAAACTTCAAAGAAAAAGTATGAAGGCGAAGGAAATGAATGTGGTAAGAGGGGAAAAAACAAACAGGGGAGCCAGGAAAAGATATGAAATAAAAGAAATGAATAAAGACGTTTGAGACACATCTGTCTTGACTCATGTCCACGTGAAATGACTTGCAGCCTGACAAATTATTAATTTTTATGCTTTTTGGTTTTCAGGGAACTCATATTGGGGATAACCTCATTGTCTTCATGCATTTTAGGTCTAAATCTGATATGTGTGATCGGAACAGCCAAACACATAAGGATGATTACAGAATAAAAAAAATAAAATAAAATAAAAATAAAATAACACTGGAGGAACGACATGATAGAGGACAGTTGGGTCTGTGTACCTCCGCCAGGTCAGAAAAGAGGATTTGGCTGGCGCCTCGCCTTAGAACGTCCCAGTAACTCCGTGCCACAAACTCTTGACTGTCTTTTTTTAGCACCTGTAGGGGTGGTCAAGGGGGGCCAGGGTCAGTTCACTTCCAACACCACCACTTCTGGAAGCAGCCAATTTTTTGAATATATAATAAAATCAAGTAATGAGGTGCCATGGGTCCGCCTGGCCCATAACAAAATCCCCAACAGATGTCGGCTTACGCTAACTGGAATCCGTTTACATAACAACCTGCTTATAAACGTTAATTTGAAAGAATATAAATTCTCACATTAAAAGAACACAGATATTAAATGCATTCGTGTCGAGCGCAGCGCATACTAGGTGATGTCAGATCGTAATATCAACACAATGTGTCTAAGAAAAATGATTATGTGGCATTTGCGGGGCATCGCGCATTCACCAAACGTTTGTGTTTGGGCTAACATATGCACAAGCAGTACGTGCGAATAAAAATGAGAAATGTTCTGACTGAAAGCCTGGCTTCTGTCCTTGACCCTGATAAAGAGCGGGTTGTACAGAAGTGTGCTCGGCCCCTACCTCTCATTTTCTTCACGGCGAACATTACTGAAGGCTTTTTAACATGACCGCACACTTTAATGTGAGGACACTAACAAGTAAAATTTTGGACTGATTAGTTACTGATTTTTAAACGGGAAATTTCACCCTTTGATCACATTCTTCAAACCGTCTAAGGTGAGAAAAAAAACACTACGGGGGTATGTTTTTAGATACATACGCTGTTCATGGGGGCAACCTGATATCCATACAGCTGCATACTCTACCACACAGAGAAGAGGCATGAGGGGGAGAGAGAGAGAGAGAGAGAGAGAGAGAGAGAGAGAGAGAGAGAGAGAGAGAGGACGGCAGAGCATGCATTCAGAGAGGAAGGAGGAGAGAAGATAAAAGACATGTTAGTACATGCAAGGAGAGAGGTTGTGGATACACTCTGCATAGGGAGGGACATGTCGTTTCCAATGCATCTCTTATTATTGCTTAGAGCAACACATATTTCACAGATCACCGCTTAAAATGTGCATCCGAAGATGATCTTTCTGTATTTTAAATGCATAATATATAGTATGTGCGGGTGAATTTCAGCTGTGGTGGGTAGCAGTATTTTGAATTGAATTACATGATGAGATTAGCCAACGAGTCACAATTACGTCAACAATCAAAATTGTAGTATTGCTTGTTTTTGAAGCTTTGTTTTGCAAATAACTACAAAGATCGCCTGTGGCTGAAGTTACTGCTGTCTGTTTTCGGTTGTTACGGACCACAATATTTCATGGCCGTTAATGTGTTTCTGTGTTGTGGGGGGTTAATCTGAGTGTATTTGTGTGCTGGACATCTCCACCAAACACTCAACAAACCAATCGGTGCAAGGAAGAGCGGCCTGATTGACAAATGGCTTCATTTGATTTCAGGAGTGCCACCAGCAATCTATGAATAAGCTGTACTTTGTTTTAGAAACATTGTCAGTGCTACTGCAATCAGTCAATGATAATATACATAATAAAATATTCAGTCAAATGCTGTCGTAACCAATACAGACAAATAACAATAAAACTCAGTGGCATATATTCTTGCTAATTTGTGAGAAAAAAAAATATTAGTGAAATTCAACCCGTAACTTTCTTCTTCTACTCTCTTAATGTAAGATATGTGTACTGCATGCACCACACTGCCCCCCAGAGTTCATTGCGTGCACAGAAGGAACATTTTTATTTTTTTTATTTTTATGTATTGTTTTTAATATTGTGATTATTTGAATATCTAATTATTTTCAATATGTTACTCATTTATTTTCTTCTTTGGGCAGTAGGTGGGGTAGAACCTGGACTGGTTGCCAGCCAATCACAGGGCACACAAAAGAATACAAGAAAATGTTGCTCTTCAGCCGTAAACACAGAAGCATTGAATAAGACAAATTATACGAGAGTATATCCATTTGATCCAGTACACAGTTGGGATGTCATCGTCATGGTACAACAGAGAACAAAAATCTTGTAAGGCAGCATGCACTCAGTCATGGTTAAATGACGTCTTATTATTCCAATACCTCCAAAGATGACAGTAAACTGTTACTGAACGCTTTTCATCATTTTAAATGCATCCACATGTACAGTTTGGCACAGCAGTTCAGTAAGCTCAAACGCACGACACCGCAGCAACTGTTGTAGCACGAAAACCGTTGTGAATGATTTAAAATGATCAGAGCCAACAATGTTTACTGTTTGGATGATTAATAATGTTATTATTAGTTTCAATAAGATAATGGATTGTAGTGTATCAGTTTTAAGTCTACATGGACAATCCATAATCGACATACTATTGGTTATATTCAGGGCAATTGGAAAAACGTGTTGTTTTAATATTTTACTGTATGGATCCTTGACCCCACATCGTTGATGACCAACTCACTTACCAACTGTGCTGACTTCTCAGCATCTCCTTTCCTCCCCTTCTTCTCATTTTTCTTCCGGAAGATCTCCTGAAGCTACAAAGAGGCCAAGAATTATGAGCTTCATGAGATTATTTCAGTAAAGTTTTTTTTTTTTTTTAATACACTGTAATCAAATATAAACCACACCTTACTGACACTCATTCACTTGATTATGTAATTCCAAGAGTTTTAACGTGAAACACATTTATTTTCTGCATATCACCGTACATTAAGACAAAACCGACTAAATACACACGAACTATCATCACTAATATAAGAAATTAAACTCACAATAGAATAAAAACAAAGTCACGGATGATTGGTTTCCCCTTCCTATTAGCGACTTACCACCAAGAACTCCCTCTTGTCCACCATCTGGTTGCCGTCTGCATCAAACATATTGAAAGCAATCTTAAAACCAGCATGGGGCTCTGCAGTAGAGGAGAACACACATGGTGAGAGTTATCAACAGAATCTGTTAAAGGTAATTGTAAATACCCAAATAGCATACAGTCATAAGTGGGTAATGGTCGGTTACAGTAGAAATTAGCATGAGCTTCAATTTAATTAATTCCTTCAACTTGAATTTAAAATGTACCTATAGTTAGAGGTGAGCTGTTTTCCAGAATGGATTGCTTTGGGACCTCAGAAGCTCCCCTGGGCTCACCATTTCATCTAATTAATGAACTATTTTAATTGTAGTGTAATTTACAGTACTTGTATTATCTGATTGTCCAATTCTTCAGATTACATAATAGGACTAGCCTATTGAACAAAACCTGCTTGACAGACACTGCAAACGATAAAATGTATGGAATAATGTTTTATCGCAAAGGTTGAAATCTACTTTCGCTAACTTTGGGCTGCCAAATATGTAGTGCAGAGACAGAAAGATATGGAGTAACTCACTTGTCAGGATGCAGAGCAGGAACAGGTACTCTGTGTATGAGATGACACCTGGCAGCAAGAAGACCATGAGTGAGTTAGTAGAAGTATGGCAAAAAAAAAAAAAAAAACTTTTTATTCAATTTATGCTAATTAGGGCTTCTAAATGAGCCTGTTCCTAGGAAATTTTTGGCATTGCCAAGTACATTAATATGATTTTTCTTTAGACATATGTTACGAAATAATGACGTTATAAAGTTTTACTCGAATTGGAAGGTGCTTTTCTGACCAGATCAAGAGGCAAAATAACACAAAAGGGTTCCCCAAAAGGCTCTTTTTCTCACACAAAAGGCTTTATTTCTTCAGAACCCTTCATCTGATTTTCTAAATTCTTGCTGTTATTGTCGTATTCAGTATAAAGTGGCCTTTCCAATCAGAATTTGCATTTTGACATTGCTACTATTTCCCTTTGATCCAAACTGCGTGCGTGCAGGTGTGTGTGTGTATGTATAGGCAGGCGAAAAATGTTTCAGGACGTGATCCTTTCTTGCTTCGGGCCCATTAACACTCTTTTTCGCTTTTCTGTCTGATTGTCCAGATAGTTCAGGTTGACTCGCTTGAGTGTTACGGGACACTGCTTTCTTGTGGATGTGGACATGTATGCGGTGTGTTTGTGTGCGTGTGTGTGTGTGTATGTGTGTTGGTGAACATGACACCAGGTAGAGCCAGTGACAGGCTTGTGTTTCCAACAGCGCAACTACTTTGTGTAAAGAAGCTGATTTGGATCTGAAGCTCCCCCCCACCCCCAACAACTTCCCATATAGTTTGAACAACACAATGATCATGTCGTACTCAAGCGACTGAGGGCTCTCGTGGAGACAGAAGTTGTTGTTGTATTATGAGTTACATAGGTTTTCACACAGTATAGTTTTCATTAACATTCGTCAAATACAAATCGTGATTTTAAAATCGTGCATATTTAGAGCCTTTCTGCAATACATTTTCCTAGATAACATCAAACCCCATTTTTATAATTACGACTATATTAAAACTACAAAGGAAACGAATATTAAAAAACAGAGAGAACATCAAACACACACACACAGCATTCCATTTTATTTTGTCATTCTCGGAAACCTGTCGCCATTCCAAGGAATTTAGCTGCTCTGCTCAGTACGGGAATACGTGTCCCGACAAACACAGTTTGTATTACCGTACATAAATATCAGCACATTAACTGACAAATCGTCAAAATTAAATGGGGAAAGTCCACAGGTGTGTAACTTGTTTTTGAGAGGGGGTGTTGCAATAATATCCTATCTCATTGGTACTGTATATCTATACGAAGACTAGCGAGGAGTGGAGAGAGGACAGGAGATGCGGTTTATTTTTAGTTTGGCCAGCAGGTTGGTTGGCTGTCGGGAGAGACAGCAGGCCTCCAACCTTGGATTAGAGACACCTACTGTGACTCAACTCGAACACACACATTGGCAGGTAAAGCCCTGGAACGGAGTAAAATATGCTATTTGAGATGTGAGCCTCAGAGATTCATAACTATCATCTTTATCAAGTGAAGTAAATCCAATGCGGTAAATAAAACCCTGACACCAATCCAACAATTCATGATCCGTAGTGATGTGAGACCATTTAAACCATTTGACTTACTTCTTGATGCAGTAACAAATAATGGTAGACATACAAAATGCCTTTTCTGATTATAGAATTTGTGTGTGGAGAGGGGTGTGTGCGAACCTATTCTCTATACATGTATGTGTGTGTGTGTATATTTGAGTGCATACTGCACCTCGTTCTCTCAGGTTACGGAATAGTTTGGACGATCCTCTCCATACAGGAGGAGTATCTGAGAGGATTTTCTCCAGCTCCTGAAAAAATAAAATGCATGAAATAACGGTCACTTGTGAACATTCTCATGGAAATCATTCAAAATTATTTACTGTGAGCAAGTTTAGCTTGAAACATGACACATACCTTTGAAGAAAAACACAAGCATGTTGTTGGAATGCTGACATAACGTTTGCGGGACATGGAACAGTTGAGCGACTCGAAAACATAACAAACTACAAGTGTACAATTGAGAATGCTTTTGAACACACCTTGAGTGGGCAGATTCCAAATGGATTGTGTTTTGAGATCACACTAAGTGCATGTTTTGGATGCAACCAGCAGAGGCACTGTTGAGTCATTCTCAAGTACTTTCTAAAAATAGAACACCATAACCTCAACTGTTGGAAGTTGGGCAATATCCATGCAGGTCTCCGCAATAGCTAAACCACTCCAGGCTGCAATAATCAACACAATGCAGGAATAGTTCAGAACTATCTAGATTTATTGTTAGCAGTCATGAAAATCAATATTTTGAAGAAAGAATAAGTGAATACATTCATTGTTAATTTTCGTCATAACACTAGTGAACAGCACATTGTAATCTAAGATGGGCCCCTTAAAATATTTTTGATTCTCATCTAAAAAGAAATGTCTTTGCTTTTTCCTAGCACATCAGTTTTTTGAGATATTTTCATTTTTTGGCCGATAAAAGCTTGCGCAATACTGATTTTACTATGCATTGTAATTTCTGACATTTCAGAAAAAAATTCCACCTGTTGCTGACCCTAACCATGAACATAAATATTACTAAATATTACATAAAATATTGTGTATATTATTAAAAGGGCAGATTTGGAATCAACGCCCCAAAGAATCATCTTGAAATGTTTGCTTGCATCGCTGATAAAAAAACATAGTAAAAATGTGTTGACCAGTTTAATCGAACAAACAAGCACTACTCCATATCTGACCATCAATCTAATATGAACCATATCATAAACATCACTTTTTAAGGAAGTTAATAAGGAAAGTCACATTTGAGATTGAAACAGACAACCACATGTAAAATACAACAGATGCTGACAACGTGGAGGAAAGAAGAAAGGAGCTTTTAGAGTGTGTCTCCCACCTGTTTGGTCAGGGACCTCCAGGGCCTCTTGTCTGCCAGACAAAAAAAAGAGAGAAAAAGAAGGGGAAGAGGAGAAGAGGGTTTGGGTGGGCTCTGTCAGATAGCATCTGTATTATCTAGAAATGGGTCTTAATGTGCGCGCCTCAGTCACAACACACACACATTCTCTGTATATACAAGCGTGATCATCACAGGCCCATCTAAAGTGCCCTGTACTGGTCTTTGTAGTGGGTGGAATGTCCCAGTAAAAGCACCTACTACTTTTGTTCTGTTTTATACAACAAAGTTCATCTTAATTCAACTTCAAAGGGGAGCATTAGAGGATGTCGGCTGCTGAGTGGGTATGTGTGGCTGTCTCATATGTCAGGAGCAATGCAGACGTAAACACTCATACAGGTGCATAGTTTGCACGCAACAAATGTCCACTTTTGAACAATATAAAAAAAATGTGTTTGGTGGGGATAACTGGCACAAAACAGCGGAGTAAATAGCAGCTTGGCAGTTAATCAGTTATCAGAAAGTGCAAATGGGAGCAAATGGAATGTCGAATGAAGGGAGAGCTCTGTGTGTCTGTGTCAATGTGTCTGACTAACATTAATCTTAGACTAAACAAAAGCTGTAAGGCCATTCGCTTTGAGGTTGCGCTGAAAAATTTGTTTCTAATGGCAGCACGTCTACATAGATAGCAAAGACCGGGTCAAACGTTGAGATGTGAGCGCTGCTACAGAAACATTGAAGCCTGACAGCAAAACAATTGAGGTAAAACACATGAAATGAATTTTAAAAGGTAGACAAACGATTGAAGGTGGAGAAAAGAATGCAATACATACTCCTTGGTTCACTCATGGTGACTGACTCAATAAAATTCTGAGGAGTCATGTAAAGCTGGCCGTCATACTCCACAGAGCTAAACATACGGAAACGATGCTCATGGGACGACATGTGCACATCTCCCTCCTCAAAGTCCATCGGTTGTGCCTGTAGAACAAAAAAAAAAAAAAGAAGGGTACACTAAAGTTAGTTACAATAACTGCATACAGATGGACAGTATGATTATTATCATAGTGCCATTTTGCTATTATTGCACCTTGACGAAACTGCTCTACATGCTATATTTGCTCTCAACAACTCAGCCCCACATACACAAAGAAAGTCTATTGAAAAAGTCTCCTTTTTGCTGTATCTTTTTCTTTTTTTTTTTTTTTGCACAAAGCTTCTTTATATTATAAATAGAGCACAAGCCTTTGTGGCAATGTAACAAGCTTCAGTACATTTCTTTTCTGTATACTTTCAACATGATTGGAATCTCAAATCAGCCAGCCCATCAACTTGATTAGCTGCAGTGCTACAATACCAGTTTGTGCTGCATGAAGCTTTGTAATTCCAAGACAGCTTTCCAAATTTAAACCTGCTTGGCCACAGGGCTCATTGCAGCGAGGTTTCTGCACAGCTCAGCTAACATGCTAATGAGAAAACCGATCCATTCATAAAGCTTTGATGCTGCCTTCATGGAGGAAGCATAAATATGAGATGAGTCTTCTGCTGACTTACAGAGAAGCGTGAGAAGGCTGTGGCTTTGACTCTCACGAAGGAATAAAGTTTAAAAAGTATTAGAGAGGCAGTTTGCTTCCAGTGCCATGCTAGAACGAATTAATAACTATGTAAAATGTATTTTTGTTAGTTACATGGAGCTTTGTATTAACAGTGAAACCAAACTATTTTTACATCGATCTGCGCATGTCACTTGCTTATAAAATGGCAGTTCTGATTAATGTAGTGGCACATAAAAAGGCAGCTTGCAATACATCACGTCAAATGTACACAGTTGACCAGAGACTTTCAATTTGAAAGATTTGAATCATGATGACAAAAAAAAAGTCTGCATGTAAACTCGGTTAATATGCAGTTTGATCATTTGGATATAGGAGAATACATTAACAGAAAAGCAAAGCGTCAAAACAGTTTTTGCCAGAGCCGATATTTTTATGGACTCGTTCCGATTGCATAAACAAATGTGACTTTTAAGATGAAGAGAACACATCGGTGATAAGTTAATGCCAATAAAATATCTTTCATCTATCTATACAAACGACATATAGTGACAGGTGGAACAATTATATGCTCTATCCCCACACAGGAAGGCCAGAGCCGGAATCGAACCCTGGACCTCTGATCTGTGAGGCAGATGTGTGAACTAGTCATCCACCATTCCGCCCGGTAACCGGAGTCCAATTTTTGTAACGTTTTTATTTGGTGGCGTTCCATAAGATTGGAATAAATATTGGATAAGTATTGGATAAAGGTCGGGAAACAATGATTTCAAGTGTTTAATGAACCTACCACGCATGTTTTTGGAATGTGCATGGAAGGAGTACCAAGACAACACCCATGCAAGCAGAGGAAAAGCATGGGACAAAAAACTCCAGGAGGCTGGTAGCCAAGACTCAAAACCCCGGAAGTCAGAACTGTGAGGCGGACATCCTAACCACTCAACCACCCTGCTATTGCGGTTCGGTTGCTTCTCAAATTTCAATTCAAAGCTGTATTGCCGTGAGTCCTGTTGACATTTCAGCACCAGCTGGATCGGAGAGCGCCTCCGCTGCATGTGCGCGTACACGTCGCTCAGCTGCCAAATAGTGAGCAAAGCGTTTTCGGAACAAACTATGGATATTTATTCAGAATATACAGACATTTTATACGGCCGACGTGATAAAATACCGACTTCACTATGTGCGCATTCCTACATTTGTGAAAAGCGATGCAAAAGTAGTCGTGGTTTTCTTTCACGTAGGATGAAAACACACACGCACACAAGGCCAGTGAGCGTCAATAAAAAACATATTTCATGTGTGGCGAAGCCGTATGTGGTACCACCTTACGGGTACAAGTCACCCACCTTCTCTTTAGCTTCAACGGCTGGGATGGATGGCAGCAAACCGTGGATGCTGCGAGTCCCCATCGTCCTGCTCCAGCCTCGGCGCTTATTCATGTCCTCGTAGAAGTAAAGTGCCACGGCACCTCCCGTCGCCAGACAAAGGCCCAAAGTGAGACACTTCCGCGCTCTTGAGGCGGTCTGACGCCCGGTCAGCTCGTTTTTCAACACCGGGCGCAGGCTAAGCTTAACGGCCAGCGAAGCCACTCTGCGGAAGGCAGCCATTGTTGCTGTTAGTGATGCCGTTAAGATGATGTGGTCAGAACTTTGCGGACAGCTTGGAAATATCGCGTGACTTGGACTCTATCGCGAGAAGTGCTGTGTACAGCGCAAAACACAATTGGTTTGCAGTTACATTAACGTCCATTTAGAAAATTGCTGCTTGAGACCGATCCAGAAACGTGTTTTTTTCCTTATTTAAATAAAAAATACGAGTTTATACCGTTAATGATCAGATTTTTTCTATGTACTCAATCAATATCAACGGTTGTAATTGCATTGCACTTGTGTATTTAAGGTACATCGGTGATCAAAAAGGTTCTGTTAAATTAACCCTTAACAATGGTTACTCCAAGAAATTGCACGTTTAGCGTGGTTTATTGAAACTAAATTCTGTATGCAGACTCAGCGAAACTGGCAAAAAACCGTAAGACGTTATTTTGTACTGATCACACCACTTTATCGGGTTTTGGTAACATCTAGCCAAATTTAGATGACTCTAATCGTCCGAAATTTAGAACATTGTTTATTCATCTATTGAGACAATGTATGAATAATTTGGATGCTTTGGAAACTTTATGTCAAAATGTGAGAAAAATAATCAAGGTGGTGAATAGGTTTTAATCTTATTTGGGAATAAAATGACTTTCATTGGGCTCAATCAAACAGATATCAAATATCAATTGTCATTTAAAGTCAGTGCCTGATGAGGCCTTTCTCATCACTTTGAAGATCAATGAAAAAGGAGAAGTTTCAGAGAATAACCTGTTTTTTGTTCACACATGGAACAAGTTTCACCCTGTGAACCATTACTCCACTTAACCCAAAGTCCACATTGGATCAAACGCTTTACCATCAAACAGTCTTTTATGCAAATTTCATATTTTAATGTGATTAATTACAATGTTAATTCTCTTTTGCGCTTGTAACACTGATTATGTAACTCAAGTAGGAGCAGAGTGGGGGTAAATGTGATAAAAAAAAATTTGATAAAATCACATCTTGTGCATTAAAAAAAATAAAACTGACTTTATATTGCAGATATTGCGACTTACTATTCCATTCGGTTCAACCATACCAATCTGACAACAATGTACATTAACCTTTCGGCTATTTAGTTATTACCTTGTCCAGCCATTCGATCAGTAATTTCATTGTGTAGGAGGGTGCAGGTTGGAATGAGGGGGTGCTGCTGCCCTGGGGGCCTCCATACAAAAATAGTTCTTACATGGTTGGCTTCACACTGGCCCATGCCATTAAGGAAGCAGTAATCCAAAAAAAAAAAAACTAGGATGGAGTCACGTGGCCATGGGAACGCTTCACTTTGCACCTCCTGTGGAAATGTGCCACTGGAGTTGACGTCTGCATTGTGAAGAGATCAATATCTAATATATCAGGATCTGATCAGCCTAGGGGCGACGCTGATCGATCCTTTGGGGGCAAAGTTATTTTCTGGCCATAAATACTAATGAATCGGGGGAAAGCAAGTGCACACCATACACTGTGGCTGGTGTTTAAAATTTACACCCCCCCAAATGCCTAAACGAAATAACGTTGCCCCACAAATCTTTTGATCTTTTTTTTTTCTTGCAGAAATAGACATGAGTACAAAATGATCAGTTTAGTGATCACTGTGCACATGCATATGGACACACACCCACACTCCCACCCAAACACAAAGCATGCGCTACCTCACCTTCAAGTCATTTATCAATGAAACTCCCCAGGGAGGGGGGCAGCTGTGGGTGCATGTGTGTGTATGGATACCAAAATCGCTCTTGTTTGAAACACAACTATTTCTAACAAACACAGAAGGAGTGTGAAGTGTGTAGGAAGTAAAGATACAAATCGGTGTTGAATAAGTTACCCACACATCATATCTCCATAGCTAGTTTATATTTCTCACAAGCCAGTGTCCTACATTTCTCTGAGCTCAGGAAGCTTTAAGAAAACTTGCAATTCTCAGGTGTCTACATTGCAATAGGTTGACCAAGTTTGAAGGTGGTGTAACCAGCATCTACTGAGGATGCGAACCAAGCTCCTCTCAAATACTGACAACTCTTAATTTGCATAAACACTTCCATATTATGTGTACAGTATTTGTCTATAAAATAATTCTGATACTGTGAAACTAGGCCTATTTAATTTAATCAATTTAATCAACTTTATTTGGTCAGGTGGGTGCGCAAAGGACAATTATTATTATTATTATTATTATTATTATTATTATTATTATTATTACACAACTATGAGAAATACAGACGATTACTATCATACACTGATTTTTTTTGTTGAATTTAGTCAGTTTTATTTCGACAAGTGGGTGCAGGAAATAAAATCATCTGGATCCATGCAGATACATTTTTAAGCAGACTGTACATCTAGGTACTTAAAAGTGTATATTATTCCAGACTTTTCTGTTGAGTGCAATCACTTGACAAACTAAAACTGAGTAAATTTAATTTTCAAATTCAATTTATGCAAAATGGCGTTAAATTTTTCACTGCTTTATTGCTGTTCCCATTGTTTTAGAATGGTCTAATTAGTTTATTCCTTTACTCTTAAACAAATTTATATTGGCCAATGTCCAGTGGTATGAATGTTGCAGAGGAACATTTGAGTGCTATACAGTACAATTATGTAACACTTATCATTTGTCTACATGTAATTTGACTGCAAACAGTTACCGTGAGTGCAATAGTCACCCGTTTCGGTCACTCTATACTGACAGCACAGTAGGCTAAATAAAAAAAGAAGTCATGCAATACAAATCCAAGTGTCACGTGTTAGGGTATTTTGGAGGCCTGCAGTTCAAACAGGTATTTCCCCACTCCTGCTTGTTTTCACCTGATCCTCTTACAAGATCTTCTCCACTTTGAAGCTTGTGCGTCTTTGATTCACCCTTTAAGGCCACAATTAAGGACGTATGAGCTCCTGTGCGGTTCAAAGATCCCTGGCAAGATCAATGAAGGGATTGACAGTCAAGTGATGTCGTTTGCACAGGTGTGTACGGGCCGCCCTGTGTGAGTTTGCGCCTGTACGCTCCTTGTAAATGTACTGCTGGCTTACATAAAAACGCGGGGGCAATAAATCAACAGCCGTCTGCGAAGATTACGCAAACAGGGGCTTTCCTTCTCCTTGTCGCTGCACCTGAGCCATTTTGATATGGGGGCCAATGTGGGGTTGTAAAGCGTTTAGGGAAATCCTAAAATCACTTTCATGCGGTTTGACACACACACACGCACTTTCTCGCTATATTTATTCTTCACACCAAAGTCGCTGCACTCGTGTAAGTGCACAAACGCTTGATTGGTAGGGATCTCCTTACAGGCCCTCGATAACGACTCACCCCCGTCCCCCCCCCAACACACACACACACACGCACACACAAAAGTGTTTTTCAAAAAGCAGTCGTGATTCTATAAAGTCCAAGTCCAGTAATATGATAAGGCCGAGAACGTGCGCTGCTTTAGTCCGGGGAGTGCGCGGTCTGAATGGGCTGTCTTTGAGGGGCAGCGCTGAAATGCGCCATAAAGGAGGAGATCACGGCTCATTTGCATAAAAGATCACTCGGGGCGAGTGTCTACCCTGAGTGCATTATATAGACGCAAGCTGCTGCCGCCTCTTTCATTTTTATTCTATCGCTGGATAGAGCAGGAGATTGTGCATGAATAAAACGTAAGAAGTGAATTGAGGAGGAGGGAGAGAAAGACAGAGAGGGAGGGAGAGAGAGAGAGAGAGAGAGGAAACCCTCCAACGTGCATCGTGCACATACTCCAAAGAGGAGTATCCCGAGGAGAAGAGCCGCACTGGTGAGATGATGATGATGACGACGATGATGCGCTGATAAACTGCAACGCAGAGGAGGAGACGGGACGCGTTTTTTGCTAAGTAGGATGTCTGCATACATCCGCTCCACAAGGTGCTGATTAACTGCGCTGCAACTTTTACTTTTTTGCTCCAAGAAGCTCAACGGCTCTCCACTTCGGGTTTTGTAAACCGAATCGGTTCGTTCTCACTGTGATGGGGGCAGCAGCTGACGTTGGGATCTTCAACGGATTTCTGGACAGCTTTGGCTCCGCGGGTGGCGCTCATTTCCTTCTCACCCCGGCGGGCGCGGAGGAATACAACGCGGTGAGCGGACTCATGCAGCAAGAACAGCAGGAACACCTGATGTCGTCGGAACGCCTTTCCCGGAGCTTAGCGGACCTCAGCCACCTGAAGGGGATTCTGAGGCGGCGACAGCTGTACTGCAGGACCGGTTTCCACTTGGAGATCCATCCCGATGGTACCGTGCGCGGCACCAGAGAGGACCACAGCAGATTCGGTAAGAAATGCTTTACTGTCCTTACTATTATTGATTATCCTGCTTTTAATATCTAGAGGGGAAATTTAACTTTCATTCTGTTGTATTGTGTCGCACACCACACACATCGAAAAAAATCACTCGCATGCAGAGAGATGAGAGAGTGAAAGGGTGCTGTATTGCTTGACAACAGCCAGAAAGCAGATTAGCATCTTTCCAAAAATTTAGTTGCCATTTTTCTATTTTGTCCGCATGAGAGACTTGAACCTTCACTCTCGGATTCTGTCCCTCCAGCAAACTGCTCTACCTCACGAGTATCACAATTACTTTGGCTCAAGTATAGATCACATGCTAACCATCACTATTAATGTAATTGATTTACCGCCAACTTTAGATAACCACACATATCGTACATTATCACTTGTCCAGTCTATTGATATTGAGCAATATAACACAATTTGATTGGTTAACCAAAACACATTTTATAAACAGTTAATGTAGGATGCAGTGCAGTTGTATACAAATTCAGCTTTTCATCCATCCATTTTTTTAATCCCGCTTATCCCATTAAGTCATTTACTGCCATTGACGGAAAAAGACGTCAAAGGAAAAAATTTTTTTTACTCGACTGGTAGTGAATGCATTCCGGTTGCGAGTGATCCAGAGCCAAAAGGTGGTCACAGCTTGGACTGGTCATAAGCCAGTTGGAGGGCACATATCATGAACCATTTCCATTCGCACATAAGGACAATTTATACTCTCCACACAAGCATGAAGAGAACATACAAACGCCACACTAACCACTCGCCCACCTTGCTGCCCGTCAATCACCATATTGTTCACTTAACAGCTCTCTCTCAGGGGCCGTATCACTCAAAAACAGCATTGTTATCATTGTAAAGGCAGAATTGTGATACGGTTCTTACAGTTTATCAAAGTGTCCGTAATGTTGTAGCAGCACCCCTTGCATATTGAAGTACTTGCAATATGTTTTGCCCCCGTGGCAACTGCTGCTGCAATATATTGAGCTACACAGTCAGTAATGGGGTTCCATAAGAGTCCATTTGTAGCACATAAGGCTGACTAATAGGCTCCACGAACCGTTTGACTAAGGCAAAAGACAAGTATGTTTCCAAGCTGCAAAAAGCCAAGTGTCAACGGTACAAAATGTGCTTTATATGCTGAGAATGTACACGGGGTGTTTTGTTTGCACATAGAGTGAAAGCTTTTCATTATATCCTGGGTTATAAAGATGATCCAACGCTTTATCATAAACATCAAAGTAGGCCGCTTAAAGATTTATTTTGCAGCTCTGAGGTAGTAACTCTTCTGGCACTTGGTTCATTTCCCCCGAGATCCAAATGTGACTTTGTGCCAGAGGCCATTCCAGACATCTAACCTCACTTCTTACAGCTATATTCAAGTTACTGTAACTTGGCTTGTGGAGTTTCACTCCTTTGGTTTAGCAAACAATTTAGGAGGAAAACATTTGAGTAGGTTGGCAATACGAACCGAAACATAAGATGCTGTTTTGATGGTTCCTGTTGAAGGGTTTTGTGTTTTAATGTGTTGTAACGTGTGCACAGGTATTTTGGAGTTTATCAGTCTAGCCGTGGGGCTGGTGAGCATTCGAGGTGTGGACAGCGGCCTTTACCTCTCCATGAACAGCAAAGGAGAACTGTATGGATCGGTGAGTATATTTTACCATAAAAATCATCACCTTTCAATGATAACAAATAGAAACGAGTCACATAATCGCGGTTCACAATGCCGCTGACAAGAGCGACAAGTGTAGTCTTCACTTAAGCCTGCCTATAATTTTGTGGAGGCACCCATGATTAAGTCCATAAATCCACCATACCTGTTCTTATCCATGAGGTCCAGGCGCTACGTTCTCCTCGGGAAATATGTTAAAGTGCTTTCACTGAGTTGAATATAACGACAAAAGTAGATTTGCTGTAGTAACTTGGCTGAGAACCATTCTAGATGGCGACCATATTGGATCTCCGTTTTAATCATTGTCTGTGGGCGCTGGAATTCAGCGTCCAACGGTGCACAAAATGTGTGCAGTGCACAAGAATGGATTACACGTTAATAATAAAATATAAATAATAAATTTTGCTCATCAAGGATTATATGCTATTTATCCTGTTCATCTAAAAACAAATGTTTCGAAGTATTTTTATTGTAATCTTTAATTTTTCAATATTTTATTTTGGACCTTTCAATGTGACTCACCTGGGCAGTGAAATTCTAGACTGTTAATCTTCATTTTCTTTGATTTTTTTTTGCAGCAGAAGCTATCAGCTGAAAGTGTTTTTCGGGAGCAATTTGAAGAGAACTGGTACAACACCTACTCATCCAACATCTACAGACATGGAGAAAAAGGAGCCTTTTATTTTGTTGCTTTGAACAAAGACGGTACACCGCGGGATGGAACAAGATCAAGGAGACATCAGAGGTTCACGCACTTCCTTCCGAGGCCTGTGGATCCAGACAGAGTACCAGAACTCTACAGGGATATACTTGGACAGAGCTGAGGCCAACGTGGACCAGAAAGTGAACTGAAAAGTCGAAAGAAATGCACCAGATCCAGATTCCCGATTGCTAGTATGGTAGAAGCGACTCTCTCTGAACCACTTTGCAACGGAGTTTGACAGAGTAGCACCGGGGAACATCTGGGATAATGCAAACAAAAGAGAACCCCCATATATTATCTTGTTATCGGCATATGCAATGATATCTGCAGTCAAAGATGGAGAAAGTCTCCATGCTGCCTGCTTGTCCAAATCTGCATGTTTAAAGGGGAAGTCAACCCCCCAAAAAATGTATTTCCAAGAATATGTTTTAGGCAGACACACTGGTCTGAAAATGGCATTTTGATTAATATTGCATTCGTGGAAAATGAATTAAGCAGCAAAGTCCACTCATTTATTTGCCATCTCATAGGGCGGCCATTTTGTCATTTTCAGTCAACAGAAGTAACAAAATGGCCGCCCTATGAGATGACTAAAACCTGCTAAACTCATATTCCAATAACAAAATTTTAACCAGAATGCCATGTTTAGACTAGAGAAGACACATAGAACGTTTTTATGAAAATATTGCTGGTTGACTTCCCCTTTAAGTGAACAAAGGCGAGTTGAGATTAAACAAGCAGATAAGTGTTTTTTTTTCCCTGCTGCTTTTCTTTTTCATTGCAGGATCCTTTTCTTTCATGCTACACATTACCGAGGCTGCTAAGTAAACCACTTCTAATAATGTATAGCCCACTATACAGTATGGCTGGTTTACAGCAAAGGGTAGTTTTATGCACTGGAAAGCAGCCGTGTTTGTGCTGTAGAAGGGAGCCGAAGCCATCTGAAAGGTCCTGCATTGCTGATGCACTGAAAATAAGAATGAGGAATAAGACAGCGAAGAAGAGCTAATTTGTATGGACTTCCTTTCTTGCGGTGGCTGTGTCTGCTCCAAACTCTTATACTCTACGACCCAGTGAAGGAATTGTACTGTTCTCCTCGCTGATTGCAGTCAAACGACGAGCACAGAGTGGACATAAGGAATTTACAGACCTGTTGACAGATTGTATTCTTATTTATGAGGCTCTAAATCCTGGGACAAACAGTATATTTATTTCCTATATTTATTTATTTTAAGAATATATTTTTACAGGTATGACAAAATAAAATAGAGCAACTTTTTCTGATGTTTTGCTTTGTGTGTTATTTCTGCCTATTCATATAGTCCTACAAGAAATGCATGTATCTCCAAGTAGAGTAAAAAGAATTTTTGTATTGTCTGCAAATCGAGATCTTCAAATTTAGTAGATTATTTTCATCCACAAAAGAACAAATTTGACAATTTTCTTCTTAGAATTAAAATAAAATATAGCAGAGAAACATGTTTTTTTTTATGAACTCATTCACTGCCATTGGCGGATATAGACGCCAAAAAGGCATGGCAATTCCACTGGCAGACACGAAACAACACAGTTAAAGTTGTAATTTAATCCACAGAAACATGAAGACATTTTGAAAGATGTGGATCAAATCAAATAGAATGGGGCTCTTGATAGTCTATGTTCCCCTACATGTTGTCAGCGTCAGTCTTTCGACATTCACGAGGGCAGAGGCGCAACACTATGGTTGCCACGAGAAAAAGGAGGTTTGGTAAAATAATTGGTGCCTTGTTGTGCTTTTCTTTTTTGTAATATTTGGTTGCAACAATTTACACAATTGGATGCTATGTGAAAACAAAAAAAGATTCACACACACACAGATTTCAATTGCACTCCCGTTTTATAATGGATTCTTATTTAATTGACAGTAAAATTCCTACTTAAATAAAAAGTCACATGGATTAGAGGAGCAACAATAAATGAAAAAAAAAGAAAGGTGCCGGGTGTTAAGCGATATGGTTCGTTGAAGTCAACTCATTTAAAAAAAATACAAATTAAGATGAGGCATTCTTTTAATGACCTCACTCACAAGTAAATAAAAAAACTCATCTTGGAAAAAAAAAGAGTAAATTATTAAATATATAAGGAGATAAAATGAAGTCATTAACCACATAACATGAAGTCATCAGTGTGAAGCGACGGTTTGCACTTCCACTGACATTCACCGCAATTAACAAATGAGTGGTAGGCCGGATGCTATGCAGCAGTCTTTCATCCTCTCCTTCATCATTCTTTTATTTCTCTCTTCACCTGCCTACCTACAGGTGAGTCATGCCCTTTTTCTTGGAACAACCCAGAATGAATACACCACTCTCGCACAGTGAGCACAGACACGCGTAAGAGTGATTGTGTCAGTAATGATGTCCCAAAGTCAATCAAATGTTTGTGCTTGAACATGTGTGGAATCTTTTGCAGGGTGATTATGTTCTTGTCAGAGTTCACTTGGCAAAGATCCCTTAACTTGTTTCTTTTCTTTTTGTGACATTTTTTTTTCTAAATAATTTTTGACTACTATTTAGCTGACCTAACAAAATGTTTAAAAAGATTTGCTGATGCCTCATTCATAAGTCAGGACGATCATGGTTTGAATCATCAACCAAGATCCATCCATCAATCCATTTTCTATGCCGCTCGTCCTCCGAGCTCGAGCTGAGAAGCAAGGTACAACCTGGATTGCGAGTCGCCTATCGACCAAGACTCGTTTCCGCTCACATCCAATCATTGCATGTTTTTGGAATGTGGACGGAAACTACCCATGCAGAAAAAAACCCACGCAAGTGAGAACTTGCAAACACCACACAGGAAGGCCCGAGCAGTGATTTGAACGGCAAATCTCTGAACTATGAGGCAGACATGTAACCACAAAGCACGATACTTTCCGCACTTGATTTAATGATTCTGGTGAAATGCATCAAGAGTAAATATCCATCACTTTGAATTTTGGCCTTTGCCTTTTTAGTGAACCATGTGATACTGCTTAATGTGCTTTGATTGAGAATCGTAATCTCCTAAGGGTTAATGAAGAGGCAGACAAAAATATTTACTGACTGACTGATCTCACCTTTGACCTCAGCTACCTGTCTAAGGACACTGCGTCCAATAGTTGCCTGAATTTCATCAGCGATGAATGTTCTCAGCTTCTCTCTCCTTTATAGCTCATAATTTTGTAGCGTAATGTAGAACGTTATGTGTTTAGAATGTTTTTAAGTTTTTGCCAAAAGGCTGATGATTTGTGAATTTGGAGTCTAAGTATGCCAGCGATGTCAAACGTTTGGCAAAAAAGAGGGTTTGATTTGAAAAATGAGTTGAGGTCACTGAGAATTTCAAAGGAAATTAGTAACTTGTTTTTTTAGTAACTGTAAAAATTGTAAAACAAAAAAAAAGATGGAAGCCTTGACAAGGCATGCTCTAATTTCATCTGTAACCACAACTAGGCCTTTTGAATCAGAGGAATGAAGGACCTCCTTTGATGTAAAACCAACCTTTAGAAGCAGGGAGAACATTGTGTCTAGTTAGGAAAAGAATCAGATTGGATGTAATCCCCAGATAGGGGTCCGCAGTGTGTGGTGAGAGCAAGACCTCCGAGTCAGAAAGATGGCTGAGTACCAGCACGCGCGCGTTTGCGTGTGTGCCACTGTTCAAACCAGGACAGAGTGAGGAAGGAATGGCTTGAAGGTTCCGAAGAAACAGGTGCCTTTGTGAGAGGAGGAATTACTAACAGTAACGCTGCATGTGGGTTCGAAGTGTTGCAGCCTGTCATGCTGCAATCTTCCTTTGAAGTGTGCGCGTGTGTGCGTGCGCGTGTGTGTGTGTGCGCGTGCGCACTGGGAAAGGGGGAGGCATGTTTATATGAGTCAAAATGACTGCATAGATTCATGTCAGCACAACTTTTGTGTACGTGTGTGTGTCTGTGTGTAAGAGCAAAAAAAGCGTGCGGGTGTGCGTGTGTGTGTGTGTGTGTGTGTGAGCGCCAGAGTGTGTGTGATCTATGAATCTGTGTGAAGGTGAGCCAGGGGTTCTCCTGACCAGAGGCATGTCTGACTGATGTGTGAGGGCTTGTGTGCGTGCATGCATGTGTGTGAGCGTGTAGTGCCCCGCCTCTTATCCCTGATTTTTTTTTTTGTGGCACAGTCCTCTGTGGGGTTTTCCATCAAATTGTTAGCTCGCCTATTCTGGATTTGGCACGCAAGCAGCCACGAAGCGTTTTAAAAATATAAAATTGGGATTAAACAGCAAGTTTTTGGGAGGCAGGGTCATTTTTTTCTAAAATATTGAGGAGGATTAAACAAGTTTATTTTTGGTTCTCGCTCCCTTCTCCATTCTGAGCATGGGAATTATTTATGAAATTTCTGTTCAATTAATTTTTTTACCTTCAAACTAATATACTATAATTTTGTGGCGCTACCGTTTTGTTTTATGCTCTTTTTTTTTTTTTTACATTATAGTTACTGTCTGGAATGCCCTTGTGTAAACGGACCAAAGCCACAGGCACCAATGCACTTTTCAAATATTTATCAAATGCCGGGAGATCAGTAAATCAAACAAACACGGTGACTTGTCATAGCTTGAGCCAACAGGCCCACCTTTCTGCAACGGGCCAACCTCTCTCCAGCTTGAACGTCGCACGCCACCCCACTAGACCTCGCCTCTAAAACGCACATATCTAACACTATTTTTGGTGCTGAGCGCAAGACTAGCACAAAGCACAGTCGAACTGTGCAAGAGGAGGCACTATTCTTTCTTTTGATATTTTCCTAGACTCACACAGTTGGAAGAGGACGCTTGCGCCGTTGTGGGAGGGAACATAGCTAACTTCTGGCCAATCAAAGCAGCTGCCGTTATTCACTTTAAAGTCAGGGTGGTTATTGGCACCCGTAAAGTGTGTATATATAGATAAACAGCAAGATTTCAAGATCTCGTCTTGTGGCTTATGTAGAGTGCAATTGGAGAAGGGAAGGGTAAAACAAACAAAAAAAAAAAATGTGTCTATATGTGTTCTCTTTTGCAGATTTCACCTATTGCAGATACACATTGGTGGACTGTAGTCCAATTTCCATTATTCCTTGACGTTACCCGACTGATGTCATCGTCTTGTAGGATCACTGCATACCGGCACATCACATCATCCAGTCCCTAGATCAAGAATGGGCAACTGGCAGCCTGTACCCGCATTCGGACTGGCCTTTGGATCATTTTTTGAAAATTAAATGCTGAACGTTGTAATAAGAGTGTTCACCATTAGATGGCAGACGTCACTCAAGAGCACATCCAACCTCAAGACTGCAGGTAAGCATCAGAGAAGAAGACAGTGGGTCCTGGACAGAAGCCAGGGCCAAATTTGGTCAAGACAATGGTGTCTTATATGTTCACTGAATTTTAACACAAACCTGTCTGCCAAGTTTGCTGAGAGAATGAAACATTGTCACCGGAGTTGTCACAACAGCACTGATCTCAAAAGTACACAAACCTATTTTTTTCCACAGGAAACATTTTTTTAAGAGCATGAAGATATATTAAATTTGTGTTGTATTTTGTCATAGCAACTTTGTTGAACAAACACCTCCTGCAAAATTCCAAACTGTTTACGCACAGACACATTTTTCAAAATAGCTCTCTCACAAAAGATTTAATTGCCTGTGTAATTAGACATTGATGAGTAAGCAGGCACCTCACAGACCCATTTATTTAATTCAAGCAATCAAAATGTAATTGTTCAAGGGGACATCCACTTTGAGACAAATAAGTGCCCTCTTCACAAACAACAGTCTCCCATGCACTGCACTACACTGGAGCTAGGGGGTGCTATAATCTGTCCAACACCCGCTCTTCAAAACTTTCTGTTCAAATACAATTCCCGTTCCTATGTTTGTGCTGCAGCTGCACCGCGTATGTATTGATGAAGGCAGGGAGCTGCTGGGTAAGTCTTTCAGTTGCTGTACTTGCGTGTTAAGGCTTTGACACACCAATCCGCCATCGATCGTCGGTAGTGAATACATTAAAAAATGCAATATTTTTGCACTCAGCCTACGTTTTCCATTACATTCAATGTACTTTGCAAACACATTCGAGTGAGTTTGTCAGTGAAATGAACATCCCTTGTCATTATACTTTATGGAAGAAGAGAGAACCTCTCATGTAGTTTTTTTTCTCAGCCCCCCACCACCGATCTGTCAAGCCCTCCCTTGGTCCCGGAAGGGAAAAAAATCCTGGCACCTCTTGTGGATACTATTGTTATTATTCTTAGTAGAAGTAGTAGTAGTAGTATAGAAAACATTTGATCCCAGGCCCTTCTGTAGTTGAGTAAATAATCCTCCCACCAGGCCACAATACGAGGTAAGACCATAGTTTGTAATTCCTCAGAGCTTTCAACACATTTCCGTCACTGTCTCATCAATGACAACATGTGTGTATGAAAGAGCATATGCTTGTGTGCGTGAGATGGGTGAGGGGTTTTGTTTTTGTTAAAAGGCAGGCAGGTGTGGAGGTGATACCTGCTGGTACCTATCTCCAAAAGGCAGCACCCACACAGGACATCTTCCTGCGGTCGACAACACACGTGCGCACACATGGAACATCACACGCGCGCTGTCATTCATCGCCTCTCTGTGCGTGAGATTAATGGTGCGAGTGACTCAGCTGTGGTGAATTCAGACAAAACAAACCTCTTTCCCAATGCTCACAACAGATATCCAGCTTTTGACTAGCAAATGATTTGACCTCTCATGACACCTGAGCGACCCATCAGTGACTACTATCCACCCCTTTAAACACACGCCATATACATTTGAATGATATTTAACTCAGCTTGCCCTCTGTGTGTTTTTTTTTTTGGAACCATAAATGAAAGTTAGCGACAAAATGGTGCTCAATGAAATATAGCATGCCAACATCAATAATTCAAAATGCAAGCGCGCTTAACTTCAGCTATGTACGTTACTACTATACATGAAGTCGACAACTTTCGACAAGCATCAGCAAAAGGAAAATTCCAATTTCCATTAGCAGTTAGTGGAAAATTCATCACTACTAATGTCAAACAACAGAGGAGAATTGGTCCCAAAATGTAATGTAGACATCGCTACTTATGCCCACTTCAACCTCTGAATATATCGCAATGATTATCCTCTCGATCTCTCACTTGAGAGAGAATGAGGAAATGAGCACAAGTTTCTGTCATGCAGGATCTGTTTTCGTTGATAAGTCACCAAGAAACGCAAACAGCATGCGAACGTTCTGAGAGGCTTTTGTTAAGGTGGATTTTTCACAGGTTAATTAACTATTAGATTTCAATCTACGTGTTAGCTTGACTTACCATACACATTTTTGCCAAGTTCACCTGCCACCGAGTATCCCAAAATCCACAGATGGGCATTTTGTCCCAGGGACAAAACGGTCTGACGGACGCCCATTTTGGGGACGGTGGATGAAGGATGAGAAGTTTTTTTAAATAGGATGTTCTAAGCAATGACGGAAGCAGGTTTTCGTCCGTCCCTTTAACTGTCAATAATCGGGTCAAGTGCCACATTTATAGAATGTCATATGTATAATATTATAATATATAAATATTTTCAATTGGAGTAGAAATAAATCTTGTAATGCAGTTGCATGCCCTTTACCTCAGAGTTCAACTGAGAGTAAGTGAGTGAGCGACAAAAACACAGAAACAATACTTGTCGCTGTGTGAAGAAGCAATTGAGAGCCAAAATAAGCATCTTAAGTTGTGTTAATTTTAGCAAAGGGATGAAGAACAATAAATACAGCAATTTCTATAGTGTGACACCCGCCCGAGCTCATCTGTGAATTTGCCTTGTGTGACAACGAGAGTCTGAGAAAGGTCATGGTTCGCTGTGTAGTTGTGTTCGCCGTGGTTTGGGGGGAAAAAAAGCATCCATCAATGTTTATGATGTATGGAGAAAGTCTTCATCAAGTGGTCAGCATTTCAATGTTTTCACATTTTATATCGAAATGTAATATACATTATTAGGGAGTGGTGGTGGGAATCAATATTGTTGATTGTAACTATACATGTTCAATTATTATTGAAAAAGTTCAAGCGAGGTCATTAAGTCTCTTCAATGCTCCTAAATACTCAAGAGACGCTGAATTCATTACTGGCACAATTTTTATTGTCCACATTCACTCGTCTAACATGATTATAGCATATACCCGCACGAACGCACACACACACACACACACGCACCCCCACACACACAAACACACACCTCTCTTTCGGCCTCTCAAACTGGATGGAAGTAATTAAAGCAAGTGAAGCTAAATTGAAGTGTATTGAACTCCTCTCTCACACGCTCCCACTCTGTCAATAGATCACTCGCCAAGCTATATCGATCCCAGCAGAGACCACAAAACACTCCTCTGCAGTGTGTGTGGTTTGAGAAGAGAACAAGAGGTAAAGATTTGTGCAAGACATTTTACTACAATTACTCCGCCTTATTTCTTTCGGTCAGCATACACTGAAAAAAAAAATAAAATAGCAGGCGACTTAACTTTCAGTCGCACGCGATTAAAATGTGGTCAACTGAGATCGTTTTCTTCCCTTTGTGCTGAAAATTATTCAAATGATCGGTGATAATTTGGCACATTGTAATCATGCGCAACCGATGCACATGTTCAAATGAAGTCGATCCAATGGCAGGATTTCTATGTTCTCTTCTTTAAACGTCTTTATCTCACGTACGTCATGAGCTTTCCACCTCCACACACCACGTGATGAACGGATCCCATCGAGCAGTCATCATAAACATCCGGTGACACCTCAAGTGACCCTGCACTGCGTCAACCATTTAGTGACGTGCAACAAGAACACACATGAGAGCCGCGGTGCGGAGGAATTAAAAAAAGAACGAATAGATTCTTATTGAATATTCATCAGGAATTCCCCAGAAGGTCTTGACATGACAAATGTGTCTCCGATACACAGCATCAATGGCAAAAGAGAAGAACGCTTCTGCTGTTGTTGAAATGCCATTTTCTTGACTTGATGCAAATTCAATTGGAGTCGAATTGATTATGTCTATTTTTGGATCAATACAAACTGAGTTTGCTGACTCAGGTCCTCCGCTGTGATTTGAACGAGATGCTTTGGATCCTTTTCTACTGAATGTTATGTTAATTCAGACGGCACATGGCATTCTTAGGGCAACCCTAAAAAGAAAATGGTTATTGCTTTTCTTCTTTCTTTACAATCGTCGACAAATGAGTACAGTGTCTTGAGAACACGGTCACCAAATTAAATCAATCTTGACGTGTCGTTCATCAAGTACAGGTTTCATGTTTAGATAGGATTGTTTTTCTTTCAAATTTGGGGGCCTAAGCAGGAACGTACTGGGACAAAAAATAAATAAATTCAGCCCAGAAATATTCATCAATGGTGGGGCATGTATGCACCTGGAATTTTTTTTTTTTTTTTTTTTCTAATTTCCCGAAAATGTCCATTTGGGAAACTTTTAAAAAACAAATCTATTAAAATAGTCCTCTATTTTTCTGCAGATTTGTGCATTTTATTTATTTATTTTTTGTCTTATACACTGTATTGAAAATATAACGTATCATTTTACATAAAACTACAGAACAGGCACTGGGGTCCTCATATTGTCCAAAATATAGGAGAATGTGATGAGGGGACGGGAAATCAGATGCATGTCTGGCACCTAGCATTTCAGATCATCCACAATAATATTCTAGAAGAAAACCAAAACCATTTTTGAACTATTGATCGCAAATTCCAAGCACAAAATGATCACCAAGCATTTACATATTTGTGACAAATCCACCTGTTATTTTTTTTTTTTACACTTATTTTGATCCTCTGTCTTCGAGGTTGAATCCAGGCTGAAGCTGCCCAGCTGTGGAGCACGGAGCCTACACGTTAGGACAGGAACATCCGCACAACCTGTGATTTATCACCGAGTGTACAGATTCTCGCACACGCGCGCGCGCACACAAACCGCAAAGACACAGTGACAGGTGTGTTTTGCATACGGCTTGGAAGCACAGAGACAAGATCAGTTGCTCGATGCGCTGCGTAACAGTGTTCCCATACTGATGCTTGAAGTCAGGTGGGCTGACACATTAGGAACGTCTTTGAAGGTATGTTTATGCATAACACACACACGCGCACACACACGCATGCTCGCACACTGACCAGCTGTTTCTCTCTTCCACTACTCTTTGATGTCTATAATTTGCCATTCTATCCTCAGCACTTGCAATCTCTTCCTCTATCTTTCTTGCACTTAACACACACACGCGCGTACACGCGCACACACGCACGCACTCCTTGCACCAGTCAATGTGGTAACAGAGGCCGAAAGAAACTCAAATCAACTTTATTTAAAATATATGAAGCCTCCGCAAAAACTGGATGCCCATGTGGGTGGGGGGGGGAGGGTTCACTCAGAACAGATACACCTGATACATGCTAGCACGCCGACAACAATCATTCCACCCTTAAATAATAATAATAATAATAATAATAATAATAATAATTTGCCCTTTATTAGTCCCACAATGGGGAAATTCGAGATTCGAACCCAGGCCTCCTGGGGAGACTGGGTCTTGAACGCGGCGCCTTAGACCACTCGGCCATCCTGGCAGCCCCTGAGTCCTCCTCTTGCCTGGAAGCCATCTGCTTGCCTCACTCATGGACTCGCAACAGGAATGAAGGATGTTATTGTTGTCATCAGCGACACCCCCTTGGTGACAGAAAGTAGGCTAGACCTTAGACCAGCTAAAAGCAGGTCTAAGTTGTAGCACAGGTGGTGCAATGAGAATTTGGTAGATTTTGATTGAAGCGCAGGCAGATTTTTTCCACGAACGATAAGAGTGGAGGTCGGTTTCCGAGTGTCCACTTCACAGTGATGATCTGTGATCGCCCTGGTCAACGTTACATCGTCTAAAAGTGGAGGTCTGTTTGCAGTCCCCTATAAACGTACTTTGTCCACTTTATCTTCTGCGTGGACTCTAGCGAGTCTATTTCTGTGTCTGTAATGTCAAAGGCCGTGTGTGCACCGCTCCTGAGTGGAGCCGCTTCCATTGTAAGTAAGTCAAGTGTGTTCACACCCACAACGGCGCAAATGTCCCGCTCGTACTGCTTCCATCTACAAAAAAACAAAAACAAAAAAACAAAGTAAATTCTTCCCATACACACAGTTAGACTGCAGTTTGCGCCAGACTTGAGCTGGGCAGGAAAATTGAGCAATCAATCTTTTCTCCAAACGGCACATGTCCTTTTCACCAAGTTCACTCCGCAGCATCCGTAAAGAGTGTCAAATACAGCCACCTTCTTGTTTGCAAAAAAATAAACACCAGAACTAAAGCCTGCTATCCTGTTGCCTCTCACTTTTTACTGCACATCACCAATGTGCCGAAATAGCCAAGTTGCTTTGAAAGGCCACGTGCAGAATAACAGGCCTTCTACTTGCATGCTGATGATAGTTTGACTTGGCAGTTTAAGGGACAATGAAGGGAAAACCAGTTTGTGGTTTTTTACTACATTCACAAACAGCAGTAAGTGTAACGCCTCTGCACTACACATCTGCAGGGCGTTAAAATGGCAATATAATGTCATTCTCCTTCCTCTTTAGTTTTCAGTGACTTTCTTGAGAACATAGTGGTACTTGAAAATCAGAACACTCTGCAACTGACCAAAATTTACATTCAAAATTTTACTCAAGAAATTTTCAACATGTCACATAAGAAGTCTTTTTTTTTCTTCGTCAGTTGATTCAGATCTCAATGGATTTTTTTTTCTTTTCATTTCCATAGACAAAAACAGAAAAGCAGCCATATGCTGATTTTTTTTAAAGATGGAAAGTCATCATAATAAGAGGCAACATTTCAAATATGTTGATCCAAAGAGACCAGCATTGACAGCAGGTTACCGGCAGTAAAACCATCAAATGTTGTTAATACTTGTCAGTGGAAATCTATGTTCTTGATTTGAAATTTTCAAATGTGTGTTATTATGACTGTTACTCAGTGAGAATTAAGAAATTACTTAACTTGGAAAGCACAGTTGTTTGTACAACACAGTAGCTTTGCCATCAGAAACAAATGAACAAATAATCTCTTTATCATACACACGCACACACACACACACACACTAGTGATTTTGATGGATTGGCCCTGTATTGTGTGCTATTCCCATTATTGACCGGCAATTATTGACGAGGCAGCATGAAATATTAATAGCGTATTGAATGTATGGGGGACGAAAACAAGAAGAGTGAAAATATTGAAACTTTTACAGAAAACATACTCTTTCTGTACAGCACAACTCAGACAAACAAACAAATGCGAAATTGAGAAAGGAAATTAGAAACACAAACAAAAAAGAGTTTTGCTAGATTATAAATGTTTTAAATTAAATCACAAACAACATGAACAAAATATTGAAATAAACAGGTCAAAAATCATAATTCACTCATAGTGAACTCAAGATTAATATTTTTAATCGCAGTCCTTTTCCACTTTATTTCCATAAACGTTCCAATTTCTTCAAATACTTGAGTCTTTGTTTTTATATGCAAATAGAACTTTTAGGAAAAGAGTCAACTTTCATAATCATCTGATTTAAAAAGGGGATAGCATTTTAGTATTTATGTAATTTAAAATATAATATAAAATATTTTTACATTTATACCTATTATGTAAATGACAACTGGATCACGTGTCCCTTTAACCACTAACCACTATTTCACGGTCCAGCCTTAAATTCATTCTAATTTAATTTTTTAAGTCATCATCTAACACAAATCGAACTGGTCCATTTTCATTTAAAATCAAATGAAAATCAAAATCAGGTTGTCCCTCCTGATCTACGTTGTTGTGCGGCCATCTATTGTCCAGAAGGGGTATTGCGGCTCGCAACAGTAATAATAGTTCTGTAAATTAGCAAATTAAGTCCGATATGTCAGAATCACATGTATGTAACTAACAAGATCTTTCAGTGCATTTGATTGGCTACTTACTGCATGTCGCATCGTACTATTACGTGGGTCCAACAGAGGGGAAGAAGTCACACCCGTTCCAGAATTTGCGTTACCCCCACTTCTATTTCCGGCCTTCAAAATAAAAGCATACCAGCAAACCATTACACTACACTTCACGCGACCAATCGGTCACCACGTTAATTAGTGTGATTGTGTACACCAGCTGCTGCTGTCTCACTTTAAAATGTGCCCAGTGCAGTCGAGCGCCTCATCGTCGCTTGTTGAGACTTTGGACGACATCCTCCGGCCCACCCCGCGTCATCGTAGCCCACCATGCCCACCAAGAATAACCCCGAGACGCGCATCAGTAGATATAAGAATAAGGGGAAAGATCTGGCCGTAAGTTTGAGTTAATGTGTGAGCGAGTACCACGGTCACAAGAACGAGGCTCTTTTGTTGTGTTTGTGTCCAGAAACTTCGAGAAAAGAGGATTTTGGAGTGCGTGGAGTTGCGCAAAGCTCAAAAGAATGAGAGCGTTATGAAGAGAAGACACATATCGCTGTCGTCTTTCCCCGACGATGATGCGCTTACTCCTACGTGCATTTCCGACGACAAGGTCAGCTCGAGCACGCCTGACGTGTTGGAAGGCTTTCGTTGGGCTTACTTGCGCTTCTTTTTAACGCGGCTGTCTTGTAGGTTCGCACTTTAACCGTTGGAGAAATTCTCAAAGACATTTATTCTGACTGTAAGATCGCGCAAACTCGTGGATGCCAAGCTGCCAGGCGAGTAACACTTTCTCAGGGTAAATGGTGTTGGGTGAAATTTTTGGGTGGACTAAAATTCACTTGAACGGGATATTCAAACCAAACTGTCCAAAGTAAGAAAATTTTGTTCCAATAAAAAAAAAAAAAATGGAGAATTTAATTAAAATATTTTATGCACAACTCGGCTCGCTAACAAGTAGCTGGAATTAAAGAAAAATTACAACTGAAATTCAATTGCTGATTCAAGGATCAAACGCTTGTTGTGAATTTTGCCTTTTTTTAAAGGGACAGGATATTGATTTAAGAAATATTTGTGGATACACTGATTTTAATTGTGCTTCTTTACTGTAACTTTTCTGCCTTTAACTGTCATACTCGGGCGTCTTCAATCCTGTTCTGTGAGGCCCAAATGTTCGCCTCTTTCCCTGCTGCAACGCACCTCATTCCAATGATGAGGACGTTATCTAGTTTGTGCAGACCTTGTCGATTATCGGATCATTTGAATCGGATGTGTTGTAGCAGGGAGAGATGAAAACGGACAGGACAGCGGACCTCTGGGAATAGGGTTGAAGACCCCTGTTGTAGATGATGCATTTCTGGGCAATTTTAGTACCATTGAAGTGAAATGGGAATAATTTTCTGCATCACACTTTTCCCACTGCACAGTGGTTGCGAATAACTCAACATTAAGTAATTTTAGGTGTTCAGTTTTTTGTTTTTTTTAAATGATTAACTTTTGGTACCCTCATCAGAAAACTTCTTTCACAAGAGTGCAACCCTCCTCTGAAAGAGATAATCGACGCTGGTTTCCTGACCCGCTTTGTGCTCTTCTTGGGTATGGAGGATGAGCCCAATCTGCAGTTTGAAGCCGCTTGGGCGCTGACCAACATTGCCTCTGGAACATCTTGGCATACAAAGCAGGTGAGAGCACTGCAGGAAGACTATTGGTACAAATGTAACATTGCACTTGATATACAGTCATTCTTCTGGGGGTAATAAAAAAGAATTTGAAAGATTTGGAATGGGTCAGTTCAATTTCTGTCCTCAGGTGGTAGAGCATGACGCTGTACCGTGCTTTATTTCTCTGCTGGCATCTCCTCATTTGCACATCAGTGAACAAGCAGTATGGGCCCTTGGGAATATTGCAGGTGATGCGCTTGATTTACTTTGTATCATTTTACAAGTTCAAATGACAATTTTCTTGTGCTTTCTCAACGAGATGAATTTTCAGTGCTGTTTTTCCTTTCTAATCGTTACTTGCAGGTGATGGTCCCAATTATAGAGATTTTCTCATTGACTGTAACGTGATCCCCGCCTTACTGGCACGGGTCTCCCCGGAAACTCCAGTAGGTTTTTGTGCATAGTTCTTTACATTATCACGGTCTAATTTATGCAACTAAGAATTTAAAAATTCTTAATCCTTTCAGGTTGGCTATCTACGCAACCTTACATGGACATTGTCAAATTTGTGCAGAAATAAAAACCCATTTCCACCTTTGTCTGCGGTCCAACAGGCAAGTGTACTTTTTTTGAAGTGTACTAGGAAATTCAGTCCCATTGTTGATTTCACAGCATTGAATACGGCCCAGCTTTTGGAATTTTTTTTTTTTTTTCAATTTCAATTTACCTTCATGAACAATGACCTGCATATGTAAAACAAAGCTCAGCAATTAAACTAATAAAATATTAAACATCAGTTACAGTTAAGGATTGACTGACTTAAAAAGTTGCAGCATTTGTGAGGATTAAACCGTTAAACTCCTGCAGGTGCTTCCTACATTGATCCAGTTTCTCCATCTTGGGGACAAGGATATTTTGTCAGATGCATGCTGGGCAATCTCCTACCTGACAGACGGTAACAATGATCGTATTGCTATCGTGGTCAGAACAGGTGTTGTCCATCGGCTGGTGCAACTCATGAGCCACAAGGAGCTCAGCGTCATGGTAACCAAATTCTTGCCAGGCAAGTATGCTTTGTTCATCGAATTATTGGCTAAGTTTGTCATTTCGGACCCGTGTACTCGAGACCCCTGCCCTTCGTGCCATCGGGAACATCGTGAGTGGCTCAGATCTGCAGACGCAGGCGGCGATTGATGCTGGCGTTCTTGGCGTACTTCCTCGCCTCATGAGCCACCCAAAGGCCAACGTGCAGAAGGAAGCGACATGGGCTTTGTCAAACATTGCAGCTGGGCCTTGCGCACAAATCCAACAGCTCCTCGCTTGTGGCCTACTCCCTCCTTTGGTGGAACTACTTCGAAATGTAAGTGGTAAAACGTCTGAGAATCATATCAAACAATTGGCTGATTATTCATATTTTGTTTCCGAAAGGGAGATTTCAAGACTCAAAGGGAGGCCGTGTGGGCAGTGACGAACTTCACCAGTGGGGGCACTGTTGAGCAGGTGGTCCAGTTGGTGCACAGTGGGGCACTTGAGGCAATAATGAACCTTCTGAAAGTAAAAGATGCCAAAATTCTCCTGGTCATATTAGATGCCATCAACAACATTTTTATGGTGAGTGATCTGAAGCATAACTACGTGATATGATCAGTTGGAGTCTGACTTGCACTGTTAATTTACTGTTCAGGCAGCAGAGAAGATCAGCGAGACGGAGAAACTCTGCCTGCTGGTTGAAGAGCTGGGAGGACTGGATCGCATTGAAAGTCTCCAGAACCATGAAAATGAGAAGGTGTACCAGGCTGCTCACAACATCATTGAGAAGTACTTTGTTGATGTAAGTCGACGTACTGTGCGGTGTCTATTGTATTGTCTGAACTTGAAACTTTAATTGGAGCATTTTTGGTTTGAAATGGGCATGAATCTCTGAGCGGCAGTTGCTGTATTTCGTTGCTTTTAACTCTACATGGGTTGTGTAAACTGTTTAAAGGACCGGTTGAGAGGTTGGTCCTTTGTGATGGTTGGAAAGAATAGACGGCCTTAGCTTCAGTCAAACAATCGATATCTTGACTCATTTGATAATTTTTTCCCCCTCTTTTAACAGGGTGAGATGGAGGCGCTGAAGGTTGATCCCGCAAGCACGGAAGACTCTTTTGTATTCAAGACCCCTGACGCTGTCAAAAGATTTGAATTTTAGACTATTGTTCTACTATGCAAGTGAAATAAATATTTTCATACCAAACTGGCTTGCATGTCACCTGATAAATTTCTAAATATTTTAAAAAGGAATATATTGGAAATGATCTGCATTGTGGAAATGTAACCAAGGAAATATTTCAGGGCGAGCAAGCCGTTTTGCACTTCATCCCTGCAGATTCTAGTTTTGATACTTGAGGTATTTTGACTGACTCATTCCACGTCAAGACAACTGGCAAGAGTTTTAAATTGTCAATCTTCACCATCCCCCAAGAAAGAGGAGTCAGGCTTTGCCCAACATGGTGTGATATTTCCAAGCCGAAATAAAAAGACGGCAAGCGTGTGCGCTGTGACAAATCCGCCTTTACGCTTGCTTGAGTGCCGTAGTGATGAATATGGTTTGAACTGTTGCTACTTTCATGTTGAGATTGAATCTCAAACATTTTCATGCTTCATTTCCTGTACATGCCACAAGATGGCAGCAAAGCACCATTTTGTCTTAAAGAATTTTGGACAAGGTGGTACCAAAGGAATATTTTTATTTTGGTCAGAGCACCAAAAAGATGAATCGGAGTGTTTTTAGCAAATAATTACTGGGTTAAAAATAAATCTGCAAATGCTCAACTGCAAATTTGCGGGGATTCACTGCATCAGAAGTGGTGTTGCGCAATCATGATCACATGAATTCCCTCGCCATCCAAGATGAACCAATTTGTTTGCACGGATTTAGTGACGTGATTTATTAGAAAATATTAAAGCAAAAGCGATTAAGGAGAATGTGAAAATGAAGTACACATTAGTGTCCGTTTACATCTTTTCGTAGGTGAGTTCATGCCCGCAGGTGCTGCAGGTTTTCTTGTAGAGATCCTCTTCTAGATCAACCACCACCTCTGGTCCATATTCGTGTTGGTGAGCGCTGGTGTCTTTGGTCCACATGCTGCTCCTCACCGCCCGACGCAGCTCTGACAAACACAACACGCATTGGCAAGAATCTCTTAAGCCTCCACGCGAAAGTGCTCTGTATTCAAGCGTTTAACTCACCTTTAACTTTCTTGTTGAAGCGTTTTTGTTTCTGCACTTCTCTGTTTTCTTCCCTCGTCTCCTTAGCTTCCTCCAGCGCCGACTCCGAGCCCCACACTTCCATACATCGCTTCTCAACGTGCACTTTCAGGTAGAGCTTCATGTCCCCCCAGTGTGGGTTGTGAGGGTTTTTCCTCAATATGAACTTGAGCGGGGGCTCTCGCTTGTCCAGATCGCAGTCCTTCAGTAGGTAGTTCTGCTTGGCCTCAGTTCTGGAGATCAACTTGTGTTTCTCGTCGTTGTCTCTGAAGGAGAAATACCGTCAACTTATTTGGATAACGAAAGAAGAAATGGTAAGTGATTCCGACACAGATTTCCGACAGGGCAAAAGCAACCTCAAATCCCTTTAGGCCACCACATATTGTGGCTAAACGCAACAACTGTCACGCAGCACACGACGCACGCGGTCCTCAAAATAGTTTTGATGTGATTTTTTAATTTTCTTAATTTCTAGCATTTTAGGTTCATCGTGAAATTTTGACCAACAGACAATTATCCTTTTGCTACATTTTTTTACTGTACACTAGTGTATTTGTCTTGGTTCAACAAAGGTTGGAAAATACCGGGGTAAAGTATTTTACAGCCCAAAGGTGATATGTGTACACATGTACCTGCATTTGTCACACACAGACAGGTCAAAACTGTTGCTGAGGTAGGAATCCATAAAGGGCTTTTGGCAGTCATCGCAAAACAGGTAGTCTGGCTCAATGACCGGAGCTGCGAATAAATACAGGACATTATGAACGAACAATCCCACAAACACACAAAAGCGCCTCGCCCGCCTACCTGGTTGGTGCACCACCTTGGTGGCCTTCTGCTTGTCCTCCAAGCCGTCGTCTTCCTCGATGAAAAAGCCCGCACCAGAGTCGATGGTTTTACATACTTTGGCCGAAGTCGCGCTCTGCTCGGCGGCAAAAGGGCGGCTCGCTATCCGGGCTTGACGGAGCATCAGCGCCCGCTGTCGATTCCTCTCGATTTTTGCACGCATCGCAGCTGAAAGTTCGGGTCTGGGACATTGTTCAAGGTCGGGACCAGCGTTAACAAGTACCCGGGGTGACGCGGAGGGGTTCATAATCGCTCGTTGGAAACAAAATGGCTTGACAGGACATATACTAGGACAGTAAGCGTAGACAAACCTACACAGAATATTCGCTACCTAATGAGTCCACTAGTTACGCAAAAACACAGATACGCACCCATTCTGTAGAAAAAAAGCTTAACAACGTGCTTAGGTGTCGGCCATATTGGCAAGGGCAAGTTTCCACTTCAAAGGCAACGCGCGGACACTAAAATCAAGTGTAACCTGCTAATTTAAAAAATGATTTTCATGGTTATTTGCTGTCAATATCAATGTGTGTGCAATTGAAAGAAATCATCTGGAAAAAAAAGAGGCAGAATAAATTTGTACCGCTACAAACTCGCCCGTTTCTGTGTTGTGATTGTAGGGCGTTGTGCATAGCCGAATGAAGAACGAAGTGTAGTCATCCTTGTTATTTCAAGTTTGTTTATGTCCATATACTAACATTGCGCCGAGGCCTTTGCCTCTACTAGCTTATTAACGTTGTCGTATGCACTCATCGCAAAATAATCTTGTCTTATCTATGGGTAATGCAAACGTATCAGCGTCTTCTTCTTGTCAATTTGGCGTTTGAGCTGTAGTCACTACCGCCATCTCGTGGTTTGTATCCATACTGTATATGGACATGTACAGTACCGTGTCGTTTTAAATACATGTTCAAGTTTGTACGAGTCGTGCGTGTGTGTGTCCGCCTGTGTGCGCGCGTTTTGCACGTTTTGGTGCTGGCATTAAAAAAAAAATCTCCATCTTTTCTGGAAAAAAAAATACTTTCCTATAGATTTTTTTCAATCAATGGAAACATGTTTTTTTTTGATAGAACAAACCTGAGGTGAGTCTGCCTGTGCATATATTGTCCTCGGTGTCCATTCAATTCCTGTTGCATAGTCATAGCCACCTATGGCACTGATGTTCCTACATTAATTATGATTTTATTCAATGTTAAACAGACCAATCAATATCAATTTCAATAGATCAATGAATGAATTTGGACACTAGAATGCCTAAATATTATAGCATTAGTACAAGTTGAGAGGTTATTAATTTATTTAATAATAACGTTTTATACAGTGAGTTGAGGAATATAGTATATATTTTTTTTTACATTGTTATACATGATTCCAGTAACAAATGAGAACCGATCCATGTTTCCATAACAATAAAATGAAAATTAAAAAAAGGTCATAATATCCAATGATGGACTGTTGTAGACGTTTTTGCAATGGACACATGCCCATGTGCATCGCACAGATAATCATCAAAGCAACAATTTCAAATGACACTGCATGAACGCCCTAAAGCTGTATTCTGAGAATAGACGTTGAATTGACTATGATTACATACAGGAGTTTATATACAGTACAGTCATGTTTTTATATACAGTACAGCCATGTTTTATATATATATATATATATATATATATATATATATATATATATATATATATATATATATATATATATATATATATGTTTTATATATATATATATATATATATATATAAAATATATTTATATATATATAATATATTTATATATATTTATTTATTTATAATTTTTTTATTCAATTACACATAAATGCAAAATAAAACAATCTGACAATAATCTCAATTGAGTTCAATTTATATACTTAGGGAGTGGGGAAAAATATAGATCAAGTGTATTTCTGTGGTGTTTTTTTCCCCACCCGTATAGCCAGATGTCCGTCGAAATCAGAAACACTTCTCTATTGATAACCAGAGAGATTAGTGAAACACACAAGCATATACCTCTATACCAGTTAGATGAATATGAAATAAATGTTTTGGAGCTTTAAAAATGTATATCGAGAAAAAACTGATTCCAGCACCTTACCACCTTACACTCTGACTTTACAGTACATGTATTATGTGCCGTTAAAATTGCACGGAAAAAGTTGTCATTTTTGTGAGCACAAACCAGTTCGGATGACAAGAGAAAAACGCAGTGGATGGTCACCATCCAGACACTTGAATGTCACCATATCTATACTCCATTTAAAACATATGTTCAGTCAATTCAAGTAAATCAAGGAAGTGATTTGTTTGAAGAAATTGGTACCAGAAAAGGAAAAAAAAACTGATCGGTCACAGAAATAACATGAACAGTTTTAAATTTTACCGATGAAAATCAGACATTGTTTTTTTAATTATGATCTCCTGAGACAATTTATTTATTTTTTTTTACTCGGCTGGTAGTTTCAATAGACCGACTCACTGATTACAATTTTGAAGACACTTGTGATGATAATTAGAGGGCACACCTTAGTTGAACTTCCTTGCAGTCAAACTATTTTCAAAACTTTCCTATGACTCATGTCCATTGGTTAATTTAAGAAAATGTGCGAATATACTTTTACTTTTGCCAGATTCAAGTTATTTCTGTGACCATTGTGGGGTTTTCTTTCATTCACAATTTTGGCCACGTGTATAACTAGCAATATGTTTTTCTTCCGTTTTCACTCGCTGTAAGTGTAAAGATGTCCCATTACTTTTGTCTGTATCGCTTACCGATCGAGAAGTTCAAGATCAGCAATGGTTTTTTTTCTCCAACCGGCATGTGAACATCAAATTTAGAGGGTCAGCAGCCACCGAGGATGACAGTCAGGACGTGACGCGTTTAAAGGCATAGCAAACACAAACACGGTGTGTTCACAATCGTACAGGATGAAAAACAAACAAACACTGTTCCCATCACATATATTGACACAGATATTTCATACCTCAGTCAGTTCAAATTTGGAACACTGTGCTGAGAATTTTTAATAGCTTATCTTTGTTATTCATGAAATGAATGAACAGTAACTGTGCAAATGATTCGGATTAACCAAATTGAATGACAATGTACAAGTGATGCAGCGCGTGAAATAAAACATTTGAAATCTAAACATCGAGCTCCCACACATTTGAAGTCTCTCTTTTTAAACTTCACCGTTTCCATGGGTAGTAGTGGAGTCTTTCGTACACATCATCACCTTTGACCTTGCTTGGCTGGTCCATGTCAGTCAGTGTTCATGTCACCGGTCCATCCGTCTCTTCAAGTATACGTATCAACCCACAAAATGGAGTCTCACGTCAGAAATCAAGTTATCAAGTGGCTCCGCTCTCAAATGGTCACGGGGCAAATGATAATTTTGTCCTCCAGCATGACGCTGATGATGAGGAAAACAAAGTAGAGCAGGAACATGAGGGAGCCCAGCAGCTTGCTCATTCTCCACTTACAGGCTGCGATGGAGATGATGACGAAGAGGAGCATGAGGAAGAGGAGGACGATGGCGCAGAAAAGGCCGTTGCTGCTCACCTCCACCGGCTTGAAGTCGTTGATGATGTTGTAGATGAGCCACGGGAAAGGCAGACTAGCGGGGAAGTTAATAAATAATGAGCTGGAGGGTGGTCGCATTTTTATCTCATGTAAACCTTCAACTTACCCCACAGTGATGTCAAAGATGTTAGAGCCCACTGAGCTGGACACAGCCATGTCACCGAGGCCTTTTCGTGCCACAATCACACTGGTGATGAGGTCGGGGATGGAAGTGCCCGCTGCGAGAATAGTCAGACCCATGATCTCCTCGGTGATCCAGAATGTCTCCCCAACCTACGGGGCAAACAAACGTTTGATTAATACTACATTTATTCATTCATTATATCACGGCAGCCAGAATCATGCAGACATGTCTTAATATCATTTTGGAAATGGTCTTTTGAGAAACAACAACTAACACATTAATAATTAATTATTAGAAATACAATTTTTTTTTTTATAAACAAAGAGTTAAAAATAAAAACACATGCTAAAAATATTTCATCTTCCATTTATTTTCCAGAAAATGACAAAGGTATGATGGATAAAATGGCTGCCTGTGAATGTAAAATTTAACAAAGCAACACATTCACTTTTTGACATACTTATGACCAAATCAAGATGTATTTATTTATTATCAGTCTTAATAAACTGTGTCCCAAAAATTATGACACATCTCCTTTTTTTTTTGTTTGTTTCGAATATCATTTGAACAGATGTAAGGATATTTCTACCACTAAAGGATGCAGTTATCTTAACAAAAAAAAAAACAACAACAAAAAACAAACAAACAAACAAACATAATCCTTGGATGCCAAAATTGAAAGATCAGTGTTTCACATATTTTGTGTTATTCCGGCTAGCATAATATGTTGATGTTGTGTGTAACTAGCAGGACGCCTGGGCTCAAATGTCCGTCATGTTTTATGGCCCACAGATTGAATAACGTCTGTTGCCTTGTTTAATAAATGGTTAACTTTCAAATGAGTGTCTCTTTTATGTGGATCTACACGCTAACACGACTCTCAAGGAGGCAATGACGTATTGTACGACAACATTGCCTGTTTGCGTTGTCAAGAGGCCTGTTAGCCCGCAAGCTAGCATCTTTCATTGTGGCATAGAAATCTTGCAATAATTCTTTAGAATATAAATTAAACCAACTACCGGCAGCTTTAAGAAGACACACAGTATTTCCACGGCTCAAACGTATAGAAATGAGCAGGCATATGAATAAAGTAAAACATTTTTGATTGACAGTTGACAGTGGCGTGAGGCATGATTTCAGCGCACATATTGGACGCGCCCACAGCACCCAAGAGCTGAGTGAATTTACAATTTCTCACAATTCTGAAGCCTCCTTTTCATTACATACTTGACATTTTTTTTTTGTCATTCACATTTGACAGGCTTGTTAACAGCACTCTTCTCTGTGCTGAGTAACCCGTTCTGCCCTCTGGACTGACTTTCCCTCGCTTTGCATGAACACATTTCTCTGGGAGTCAAGTATTTTTCATCATTGGTGGTCACAGTGGCTTAGCTGACAACAATGACAAATGACAATTAGTATTTCACAAATGGGATAAACTGACATTACACTTTTATAAGGCTGTCGTGTCGTGATGCTCGGATTCAACTTTATTTACTTATTAATACAAATAGCTTCATGCACCGTGATTGTCTGCCGGCCAGTCGAGGGGTGTACCCTGCCCTCGTCCAAAGTCAAGTGGGATATGCTCCAGCTCACCCGCGACCCTAATGAGGATCAGTGGTATAGACCTTGCACGCATGATCTCTTGCTTCATGTCTGTCTTTTGCAGTTGCGCCATTAAAAGAGAGCGTTGCAGGTTTATCTGGCGGTGGCTCAAGGGAGATTAGCCAGGGATTAGCAGCAGAGGTCATATATTTAACGCCCTGACTGCTGCGTTCTGTGTGCAGCTCTAAAATAGACAGGAGAGTATAGGAAAAAAAAACGTGGAGCGTGTGTGTGTCAGTTACCTGATGCGCCCACCACACCATCAGATAGGAGAAGAAAGCAATCCAAGTGATGGAGCCAAGGAAGGTGATGGGAAAGAACCTTTCTGAGGACTGAAACAACCACAGAGGATATTATTCAATGTCCATCTTGAGCTCATGTCTTATATATACAGTAATAAAGTTTCATTTAAATGTGCATTTAAGGACATATTTTCTTCCCCTCAAATTGACATATGCTGTAATGAGAGAATATAATTTTGCAGTGGTTTGCAACCCTTTTGCACCACCTAAAAAAAAATTTCACTCTCCAAGTACCACTATAATGACCAACTACAATGACATATTTATAATTTTTAATGGCATATTATAGTATATAATTTTGAAATGAAAAATATCATAAAATTCTGCTCAGTTTAAATACTCAAGCTAAAGAAATATTGGAAAAGATTAAAAAAAATACTTAATTCAACTAAAATGTATTTAATTAAATAAAATAATGACTTCAATAAATCTTAAAAAAAAAACTGTTTATAAATATCAAATGCAAAAAGTAGCATATTGCATCAATATCAAAGTTATATTCAACTGAATTTTACATAAAAATGGAATCCTAAAAAGTTAAACTCGAACTCTGTATGCATAGCCATAAGTTGCATTGTAATATTTTTGATTGTATTGCGTGTTTTAGAAGTTGTAAACGTAATTTGAATTTTTAATTCAGTGACTCCTTAGCTCGCACATCACTCGTGGTACTCGCACCGCACTTTAAGAATCACGGGCACATTGTATCCGCTTCCTCTCAATTTCAAGCCATTGTTCAAATGTGACAGAACGCATTTACATTTTCTTTCATTCCTCTCAATTTTCAATATAAAATGCAATTATTATACAAACTCATTATTTCCGTTATTCCAACAAACTACCAAATGAAAGAATAGACTACCTCCATTCACCAGGTGTGCGTGTGTGTGTGGGGGGGTGTGTGTGTGTGTGTGCATCGTCACCTCTCTCCTAACATCAGGCAGCGTGAGCCAGAGAGGAAAGACAATCGGGAGGATGATGAGGTAGGTGAGCCGTTTCCTGGTAGTGTCAGGCCAGGCCAAGCTCAGAGGTTGATCTTCATCTTCCTCCTCCTCGCCACCCTGAAGAAGAGCCCATTTACGATGCTGCATTTTCTCCCACCACATTTATTTGTTGAAATCCAAACGACAGCAAGAAGCAAATGCCATACCTCATCTCCTACGACACCATTCATGGGAGGCGTGACTTCCACGGCGACCTTGGTACTGGTGGGAATGGTTTTAATTGCTTGTGGAAAGAACACACACACACACACACACACACACACACACAGATATTTGGGAATAAAACACAAGAAGAAGAACTGCGGCTTGGCATTGCATTTGTATTTCTTGCATCTTAATTCTGGGAGGGGTGTCATATTGACAAAAAAATATCCAATAATTAAACAAAGAAATTCTCCAGCTCACTTGCGAGTCACAACCCTCGTGAGGATAAGTAGGACAGAAGCTGGATGGATTGTAATTGTAACTCACCAACACCATTGGCACTAATGGCCTGATCTTCCTTACACTTCTGTTTTGCCATTTTGTGGAGGATCGATGCCTTCTCTTTGAATCGGTCTGAAACCGGTACAAGAAAGTTCTGTTTTAATAATAATAATAATAATAATAATATTCCCTTTATTAGTCCCACAATGGGGAAATTCGAGATTCGAACCCAGGCCTCCTGGGGAGACTGGGTCCTGAACGCGGCGCCTTAGACCACTCGGCCATCCTGGCAGCCAGTGATTACGATTCAATTTGTGCTTAAAGGGAAATATTTTTTTTTTTTGTGAAGTGTGAGTAAGGAAACAATGCAATAACAGTCCAGGAGCATTGGTGTGAATAGCATTCGTGTATAATGATAAAAAACAAACAAAAAAAAAAAAAAAAACACTTTTCACTCATTCATTGTATGTATGTATCTCTGAATGTACTTTTTGGCTTCTATACCCGTCAATGGCAGTGAATGAGTTAAAGAACCGGCTCAACCACTTCTTTATACGTCTACATCTTTATCAATGACTCATATACAGCGTTATGTCAACGAAGCTATTAACTCATTCAATCCATTAGACGTATATTTACATTTTCAAAATTGTCGTCCCTGCCTCCCAAAGACGTATTTATACGTCATAGCCTTTTTTTTTTTTGGCGTCATAGCTCCATGTTTTTATCTTGAGAACACAATATTCTGCAGGCCTTCAAAAAACGCTGTGATTTAGGTGTTTCCTCTCGTGAAAACGGCTGGGAATAAATGAGTTAAAAGCCGTGGTACAGTATTTTAGTTAGTTTCCTTTTCCTTTTGTTTGAAGTCATAAAACAGGTACTATTTGCTACAATTATTAGAGTCATCATAATTCTTCTGAAAAGCAAGAGTATCTTGTAAAGGCATTTTTTTTTTTCCAATTTGATCTTGTGTGGCGTGCGCCTATTCTTGTTGGTGTTTTCTATCCAGAGTGTATTTTTGCCTAAACACACCTTCATTACTCAACGGGTCCAATGTGTGTATCATGAGCTGGAAAATGCTGTTTCTCATCAATGAGTTGTGCAGCGAAGCACAGCTGCCTTCCCTCTGTAACCTCGGTTTGGCCTGTGAAAATGCAAACGTCACCAATCACCAGTCATAATATTCTTTTGAAAAATACATTTCAAATTGCACACATCGAAGTCGACTCACCATCAGTTTGTTCTCATCATCTGCAGCTGGAGGGGTGACCTGTTTGAGAAACACAATGTTCCTTTTGACACCATTTAGAAGAACGAACATTCAAATAAAAAGTAATGTGGTATATTCATAAGTAAGTGCATGCATTCCAAGTAATGTATTGCAAAATTTCTAAATGGAGGTATTTAGACACAAAAGGTACAGGTGAAAAGGGCTGAAAAATAAATTAAAAAAAAAAAAAAAACATCCAGCATGCACTATATTGATGCATTTGGATTCAGAGGTTTGGGTCTGACTGCAATTGTGTGTACAATTGTTTAAGAAATCTGCATACCATGTCCGGGTAAAATATCTTATATTAATAATGATCAGGGATTATTTGACAGAATTGGAGAAAATGAAAATAATGACGTGATGACGATTAGCAGTGTTTTAGATGTAAGCCTACATATGGAAATAAAATGTAGAAAGGCATGATAAAATCACCTGTAAAATACACATTTGAATATAACAAAAGCTCGCTACCTACTGAATTGAATGCATATTTAATAAGTACAATTTTTAAAATGAACGTACCGGTTATTTACCTTCCCTAGATCACTGGGGGGCAAAAAGATGGCTGCCCTCTGGCTTCAACGTGACTGGCGTGTTGTCTGGTCCCCCAACTTGAGACTTGAGTCTCAGAAAACAATATTTTATTCAAATTATTATATTTCTAATTTAATTTTATCATTGTAGAAAATACGACAAAGTGTTGGTATGTTAACCTTTGCTACAGTTCCTCATTTGCATATTTTATATTACATAATGTGTGAATTGTGATTTAGGCACGCACGATGTCACTTATGGCTGGAAGCCTGGAAACTTAAATCGACATCTAACAACGACACTTATCATCGACGTCTAACAATGGCATTGTCAAATGACAAGTAGCGACGACGTTGTGAAATTATGCATGTCACATGCACAAATACAGAGACAGTCGGTGTGACGACATCTTTTTGACACAAATGGAAGCCCATAACAGAATGCCTTGCAATTTGGGTGCAGGGTTTTCTTCCCGAATATTTTACATTGATTATTGTTATTATTTAAATTTTTTTATTGTTGTTATTCTTATTTCTATCAAGACTATCGCAACAAATAACACACAACATTGTCTATAATCCTAATCGATAACATAACATTGGAGATGATCTGTCATCTCTGTACAGTACGAGCAATACTTGTAAATACATTTTTACCAAGCAGATGCTAATGTACATTAAATGTTCTTATTATATACGACAAGCCAATTAATTTCAGCAATATGGATAAAATTAGGATATTTTCTTTCTCTGCAAATACCGTTCTATTCCCAGTCCTTTGGTCAGGAAATGTCAAAAGGTGAGTAGTTTTACTTTATTTTAGTTTTATTTCATAGGGATGCTCGGTTTATCATGGTCCCGATCTATAGAAGTTTGAGTAAGAAATTGTTATTGTTTGTAAAGTCTTTCATTTATCCATCGATCCATCCTTTATTCAAGCCGCTTCTCCTCACGAGTGTTGCGGACGTGCTGGAGCCTATTCCAGCTGTCTTCGGGCAGTAGGCGGAGGACAACCTGAACTGGTTGCCAGCCAATCGCAGGGCGCACAAAAAAACGAACAACCATCTGCGCTCACGCTCACACCGAGGGACAATTTTGAAGCGTTCAAATAGCTTCATGCATGTTTTTGGAATGAAGGAGGAAACCAGAGTACCCGGAGAAAACCCACGCAGGCACCGGGAGAACACGCAAACTCCAAAGAGGAGTCGGAAAATTTGTATGTGTCATTTACAAATATGCCTTTGTTGGCACACAACCTTTGACTTTGACCAGAGCGTTCAAAGAAGAAATAAAGACGGCGCAGCTCTTACGACGAGTGCACGTGCGCTGTCCTCGAAAATGGAGACACTGATGGCAATAATTTATGTAGATAATGCCTGTGTTGCTCCGATTGAGCGAGCGTTGGGATGTGTGTTTGCTGTCGTCACTGCAGGTAAGAAGATGTTAAGGGGATCAGAGAGGATTGGTGTCTTTCGTGCTATCATCAAACAAACCGGCAGCTTCTCACTTTCTTTTCAAAACAGAAACAGAAGCAAATATTCGCTTCAGTCTCCTTACAATGTCCCCAACGGTTAAAACTTCAGAATGTTGTCAGATCGAATTGATTGAATTTTTTTTTTTCTCCACCCGTCAGTGTTCTGCTGCGATTCCCTCAACCACCAGAGAGCACCTGACTATTATTAGCGGCTATAATGAGATTGAAGAGCATTAACCTTTGGGATTATTTAGCGGCAACCATTACATGAGGGCAGGTGGACATCAAGTGCCTTGCAACAAAAATGGAAAAGCTCTTCTCGGGGGTGATGTTATGTAGCCAAAGATACAGCTGATTCCCAGAAGGCAGCAACAGCCACAGAGCGTTTGATCGGCCCAATGTGCTCTTTAATATATACAAGGTAATAGAATTTCTGACATTTGACGTTAAATGTGGAACAGATTCTTAAAAGCATGGAGACACACACACACACATACATATATATATATATATATATATATATATATATAATGTTTTTTGTTTGTTTGTTTTGTTTTAATTAATTAATTAATATATTTATTTATTTTATATATTATATATATATTTTTTTTTAAATTAATTAATTTATTTATATATTTATCTCATATATTATATATATATATATATATATATATATATATATATAAATTAATTAATTTATTTATATATTTATTTATATATTTATATATTTATTTATGTATTATATATATATATATACATTATATATATTATATTATATCAGCATTAAAACACACGACAATCATTATCATTATGTGTAGCGTAATCAACCCCCCCCAAAAAGCCAAGTCATGCTTCTTGAGAAGCAGTTTGTTATTGGCAACTGTTCGATGATCACCACAGCGGAGGGAGGGGCTTGCAGGGTGATGTAGCAGATCATCAGCTCAAAGCATCAATTAGCATCAACTCCCACCACGATGATGCGTTTATCATTTTGGTTTTGTGTCAGTCTCGGTTTGACCTTGTTACCACGCCACGCAGCGCAAACACACTACATAATTTGGATTTGCCACGTGACGTGATTGGAAAAGTGGAAGTCAAGTGATTGCATCTGAGTGCAGACGGCATCAGCCACATGAAGAACAGACCCCGGTTTCTATCCTCACAGATGAACGAGAGTCAAGAGGCATCTTCATGATGTCATACAGAGGACAAGATGTGTTGAAGGAGCAAGTGATGATGAGAAAGAGAGAGACTTCAAATGCTCTTTTCGGACATTTTCTTCCACTTGAAAATGAAAAGCCAATTTAGGTTGAACATTGAAGAAATGGAACAACTTTTAGAACACTTTGAACCCAATGCCTGCTGATTAATTGAACCAAAGTGTGTTCACCTTGCCGTTACATCATCAACCATTCCAAGAGCTGAATGGTTTCGCGACTGAACCCGGTTTCTAAAAGTAGAAACTAAAGATGAAGCCTGTTCTTTAAGTCAGCACGAAGAGGCCGTGGCCTTTCTTGGTGTCTGGAACTCTCTTCTGACTGACACTGGTGGAAGGACAAGGCATACGTTTATATCCCTGCACAGAGGAATTCACATGACTTTGACCTTCTGTTAAGTACTAAGTGGTGTATCAACACCTTTTGTGCTCCTGGCGCATCAGCCTGTCTGGCTTCAAAATTGGCATCGACAGCTCTCTGCGTGAAACGCATTCTCGCAGGCGCGCCTGACAAAAAACGACCTTTGCAAAATAGCTGTTCAACACTTTTAGCAGTATCTGATCACCGTTTTAAAAAATTGTAGTTTTTTTTTTAAGTCCATTTAATACTTGACTATGATGGCTTTGGAATGTGTGTGGATGGATGAGCAGAGAAAACTTGGGTTCTTGATGGACGGAATGAAAGGATGAAGAGCATTAAATGTAAGGATGGATGGAGGGATGATAAATTTATGGATAGAAATAAATGCAGGGATGAATTTGGATGACTGAATGGATGGATGATGAGAGATGGATTCTTGTACGGCTGGTTTTATAAATATAACGAAGGATCCAGAAACAAACCTCTGGATGGTTGATTGGACTTCTAGAAAATTGAATGGACGCAGAGGTGCAGAGATGGACTGATAGATTTAGGAACAGGATTGATGAATGGATGAAGTGAAAGGCAGGTAGCTGGCATGATAAAGAGATAGATGGTTTGATAAATGAAGGGATCATAGATGGATCGAGAAATGATGGATGGGTGAAGGGAGTGACAGATTGATTGGACAAGGGTTGAATGGATGGAAGGATGGATGGACGAGCAATGGAATGGATCGTTGGATAGATGCATAGATGGATGGCTTGGTGGCTGATGGATTAGTGAATTGATTAATGACAACCAATTTCAAAGGTGGTTGCAGTGATGGGAAAATGAAGCTTCAAATTTGCCTCATGAATCAGCTATCGTATTTTTCAGTTCTCTAGATGGCACTGTTGGTTTAAATGAAGGGTTTGAAAAATTACAAGTCAGCCCAATGTTGAACACAGAGTGCCATCTACAGGAGTCCAAAAGTACTACAACTGCTTCATGAAGCAGATTTGAAGCTTCATTTACCCATCACTAAGGGGTTGGGTTAAAGGATGGAATGTTGAGCGGGAGTGTCTGATGGATTGAGAAACAGATGAAACAAAGGTTCAATAGGGTTGGAAGGACGAGCTATGGAACGGAATGGCAGTTGGATGAACAAAGAGAAAAATGAACGACTTAACAGATGGGCGGTTGGATGAATGGGTGAATGGTTGAATGAATTCTCAGTGAGATTGAGGAACCGATGGGGAGCTTGCCGATTGGCCCGAGTGAACGAATGAATGGCTGATTGCGTGAAGGACTGGACATACCTTAGGTGCAGACTCCATTATGTCCACCTGGTTGCTGCCCAGTTGTCTTTTGATGAGCAGTTCTATTTTGGCGTTGAACTTCATGAATGTCACGTAGGTGCCGTAGCACATGAGCAGACTGATACTTTCCGTCAGTGTGATTTGATTATCCAGAAAGAAATAGATGAGCATGAGCAAGCCGATAATGTAGAAGGAGACGTCTCTGAACAGAGGCCACCAGGTGAGGTTCAGCACCTCTTTGGAGAAGATGGCGCACATGCCGATGACAAACAAGATGTTAAAGACGGCGGAGCCAACGATGGTGCCGATGCCCACGTTACTGTGGGAGACGAAGACTCCGATGACGGAGGTGAACAACTCCGGAGCCGAGCCGCCTGCCGCCATGAAGGTGGCGCCCGCGACATCATCAGAGATCTCCAGCTTTTCGGTAATGACGGTCAGCGCCGGGACGAAGAATTCATCGCACACGATGGCTAAGGCTATAAACATGTACAACATCCCAAACATATGAAACGCCACAAAGCCTTGGCGTCTCTCCTCCACGCTAAAGTAGTCTGTTGGGTAGTCCCCGTGATTCATCTCGATTTCTGATGTTTGCTGGGCCCCGCCGTCCGATACATTCTGGTGCTCCAAGAGAGTTCTTTGGGGCACCTCTGCATCTCCCGAACCCTCGGATTCAGGATCACCGGGCACCCCCGCGGTGACGAGAGACAAGGCACTCCATGAACACACGACGCACACCACCGCCAGGCTGACGATGAAGCCGAGAATTCGCCCTGGCCGCAGTTTTCTCTTCACGCCCTGGTAGTGATGCCTCATGCAGCTGCGAGGAGGTCCGAGAAGGGGAACAAAGCTGGACGAATCCATCGTGTCTTGACTCCTTCTTGGCAGGAAGGACTTCATCGTCTTTGGCTCTCCGGCAGACTGGAAGTATCTTCTTTCACCAAACCCAATGATGGGTCGGCAGCGCTGTTGGCTATGACGGCGGGGATCTGACAGGCCGCACCGGTTCACCGATTGGTTTGCATGTTGCTTCTCTTTTTAAACCCAATGGCGGCCATTCAGTCGGATTCCGGGGTCTAGCCCATTTAAAGGTTTCCTCATATTACTCCCTGGACGCACACACAAATAAACAAAATTAAGTTCAGAAGAACTATAATGCTGATATTAAATGCATCTACACAAAAAAATTTTTTTAAAAAACGAGCATCACAATCCAATGAGATCCAATACATGAGATGTAACACAACTCAAAGATTCCAAATAATGCTACCTTGTGCATTACGTTATAATTAATCTAATGACATGTTTATTAACGTGTGCATGGCCTCATAATGAGCGCGCTGGCTAATATTTAGACTAACTCGGAGCTAAGTGAGATAATCCAAATAATAGCGACTTTTCCGTTTAAAACAAAGTTGTCGGCCATCATAATTTAATAATAAATAAAAAATATCTCATTACGGTAATATCTCTTTGACAGTGTAATATTATTACAGTTCTATTAGATTCATTTAATTCACTAAGGTGGTAAACAGAACAGCGCTAACTGTGCTAACCACATTAGCATGGGTTATTTTAAGGTGCCGTCGAAGTTTTATTATATCATACAGTCATTTGTGAATTCAACGAAAAGTTTGTCATTGACAGAGCATAAAAAAAAATAACAAAGGTGCAGGTAAAAAGTTTATTCTCTCATGGCTGACAACATTGAAGGAAGTTGACAGTGCATTATCAACGCCGGTTTTAGGCATTGAGTGTTTATTTTAGTCTAGGGGGAGTTATACTGGCAAGATTCTGCGGCTGCTGCAGCCTTCTTAACATTGTGACGAGAACCTGTGAGCATCTTCTGACATTAGTGAAAGCTTATTAGGAAGCTCTCTAATCCCTGATAAGATATACTTAGATAAGCCACAGAGCCAGCACACTGCTGCTGCACCGAGTCAAAAAGTAGACATTGCCATCAATCAAATGGCAATTTTAGGGTGGGAAAGGTCGAAGGGTAAAAATAACATATTGGGGCAGCAGGATATATAACTTTCATATTTCACAAATTCAGGCTTCACCTTAAGAAATGTTTTTTATTTTTTGGGGGAAATTCTTGTCTGAGAACCACAAAAGCACATCAAAGCAACAGCATACTGGTATTGTATGCAAACATAAAATAAATAAATAAATAAATCAGCACATTACCTTAATTGGAGGTTGCTCTGCCAGCCGGTCTGAAGATGGAATAATATTCCAATCAGTCCCAAAGTCAGAAAATTCCAATTGGATGTTCAGTTTCAAGTGGCAAACACAAAATTCTCGGAACGATCTTCGTCCTTGAAAAGAAGTTCCAAAGCGAACAAGCCAAATGGCGAACGCCAAGTGCGCCTCCCTCGCTCTCTCTCTCTCTCTCTCTATTCCTCCCCCCTTGAGACGCTGCCTCCCTCCTTCTGCATCTCCCCGTTCCTCCCACTTGCGTTCTACTTTCAAGACCAAGTCCAACGTTGGTCCTGCGTCTCCTCCCGCCACCACTTCACACCATCCCCTCTCTTCATCCTCACACCCAAGTCGATGGGTGTTGTCAGCCTCAACCAGCTTACGGCGCGATAAACCTGCGGCCTATCGTGCCATCAGGTCACTGGCCTGTGAAGAAAGCCCAGGAAAACTATCCCGAGCACTGTACTCTGACTTAACAACAACATTGCAGGGGTGAGAGAAATGAAAAATATCTAAAAATAGTTCTTGTGCATGATAGATGACAAAGAATGCATACAGAATGAAAAAAAATATATATATATTAAAGCACCGCCATTAATTGTTTTGAAAATGATCCATGCACGCTATTTTCCCCCCAAACCTGTTGGATTAAAATAATCTGGCCTTTTGTTTCTCATCTCCTACAGTGACTATCCAATTAAAAAGGAGCATACTTAATGGAGTGGCCCTCTCACTTTCACTCACCAGCAGGTGATGCAGTCGAGGGTTTAGAAGACAAAGATTGGCTCCATCCTGAGCCTGCCAAGACCCTGGCCAAAATCCTCTACCATCTGGGAAGACATTTACAGGAAGTGGGCGAGTCCTCACCATGCATTCTCGTGTTTCGGCAATATGTTGTCACAGCCTGATGCGACTTTTTGATTGATTTATGCCGCTTGAAGACAGTAGTTGCTAAATTAAGATGTGTGCAATGTCGTGTCAGGGCTAAACTTGTTATATAACGAAGGTAGCGTTCCTTCAAGGTCGCCTGGGGTACAGTAAATCGCCTGCATGACCTGAAGTTAAAATAAGACTCTTGCCATGCAAGAAAAAGCACTCTTGACCTTGTGTGCTTTTGTAGCACACAAGATTTTTAATTTTTTCTTCGCCTGTTTGGAAAGAACTACAGGTGGTGGGGGTTACCTTTAAAATGTCTACTTTCAATTAAAAAAAAAAAAAAGATAAATCTGGAAACCATCAGAAAACACAAGCATCCAGTCAACCCACCAGCACATACACTGATTATTTATTTTTTTTGGACTATGATTGATCTTGGCAGCTAAAATTAAAAAAATGACTTCTTCCATGTGGATATTTTCCTCTTTATTAGGCACAAAAAAAACATTGCGTTATACAAGAAGGCAATCTTAAGTGCATCTTGCTGAGAATATCGAGCAACATTCTCCACATGTTGCGACTTCTAATCACAGTTGTTGATTCGTTTTGGTTTCTTCAGTCTAACTGTCTCAAGGGAAGGACCCAACACGGGTTTGTGCCGCCTCAGAAGATAATTACCTCCTCTTCTTCTTGATTACAAAAACTATCTGAAAGCAAATCACCCCCCATTCATGCCACCGTGATTCGGGTCCTCACCATTTAAGTGCTTCTTTCCTCAACTCAAATCTCAAATCTGTCCTCCATCAACAGCACTTGGCCTTCTTTCCATAGCTGTCCACCACCTCTGGTGAGACGCTCTCGTCTTCGCTTACATCAGCGGTGACTGCCTTGCCGACCAGCTGGAAGATGTCCTCAGCCGCTACGCCCATGGGGTCGGCCACCTTCACGGTCAACATGTCCAGACTGAGGACGGTCCCTTTCGTGATCTTCACCTTGGCCACAACTGACTTCCCCAGCTGCAGAAAAGGAATGTCATGATTATCCATTTTACAAATGCAATCTTCACTTAGATGCAAACATCTGTAGTAGTTTTACGAATTATTTTCATTTTTTTAAAATTCTTTCTTTTGACAATGTTGACACAAATGCAAAAAGTTAGGCTAACCGCAAAGTGACAACGAATGTAGCTTTGCTTGAAAAATGTGGTCGTACTGCTTTAACTATTAAGAAAATATCCAGACGGCCGTACATCTGCAGTTCAGCAACTGCAAATTCACCCATTAGGCGATTTTTCTTTTATTAAGAACGTAGGAGTGGTTTTGGTGTGGTTTCAGTCAACAGTCAAAACTTTTTGTTCTTCCTAAAGAGTTCGTTTGCCATGATTCATTCAGCAACGCAACAATAGTTCACACATTCTGAGACGTGAGTCACTTTCTTCTGTGACAAAGCATGCTACGGCCTGTTCTCGAATTAGAAATTCTGATTGGGGGTTTTCCGCATTCGCTTCTGTATTCGAGACGCCGCTGGTTTGTGCACAGCCCCGGTATATGGCAACTGATTTGCATTTGCGAGATGTATTTGTTTGAATTTTCCTGATCTGAAAAAATGCAAAGTAGAATACCCGTCGGAATTCTCATGTCTTGCTGTCAGCATTCCATTAAGATCAATAACAATGCCTGGGGAAAATGAGAATCAAGGTATTTTGGTTTTTAACTTGGTCTATGAAGCACTTTGTTTTGTTATTTTAAGTATGGGAGGTGCTACACAAATTAAGTACTGATTAGTTCATCTCCATTTTACCTCAGTTGCTTCAAGACGTGAAAAACCAATCAATGCGATCGAAAGAATTCTCCAACCAAATCAAGTATTATCCATAATCCACATCGCAAGATCCCATTCAGTATTTACTAAGATAAGATAATACTTGAGTATTAAAACATCCTGTGCCATACCTACATTTCCAAATTCATGTAAATATAGTATCAATCAAAATTTATTAGATTTATTAAACAGGGATATGTCCTAATTATTGGCTGCGATAATTTGCTTATGTACAAGTGTGTATATAGGCCCAGTAGTTGCAATTAATGTACTTTGTCTTTGAATCTCATCAAGCACCCGCGTTTTGCAAAGTAAAGAGGTAGCACCTTGTCACGACATGGCTTCTCACAAGGAAGCAGCTTCTTGAGACCACTTCCCATTGCCCTCTCCACCAGTCGGATGGAACGAACCAGCTCGGCCAGCTCAGAGGGCTCCAGGGATGCTGCGTGGTCACTTCCCTTCCATGTCTTGTCCAATGTGATGTGGCGCTCTAAGACCTTTGCCCCCAGAGCAACAGCCGCCACGGAAATGCTGATTCCAGATTCGTGGCCGGAATACCCAATTGGAATATCGGGGAATTCCTTCTGATATTCCTGTTGATGACGAGCACTTTTAAGACGAGGTGTGATTCCAGCATATCACGACATTGTATGCTGGTCTTTTCTGATTTATTTACCGTGATTACTCTGAGGTTGACATCCTCAGCTTCTAGGGGGTAGGCACTGGTACACTGCAGGATGGCAAAATTTGGGTTGTGCTCCTTCACGGTCTTGTACACCCGACGCATCGTCTCCATGGACTGCATCCCACTGGACACCACCATGGGGCGCCCTGACACAAGAGGAAAAAACAGGATGTTAATTCATATGAAAGCAAAGTTATTGAACTTTAGGTTGTTTGTCTTTCTATGCCACGTTGAAACGGCAGGTGCATCATCCACTAAAATCAGTGTTGCACAACTTTTATTAACTCATTCTCTACCAGCCTAGTAAAAAAAAAAAAATGGATCTTTGACGTATTTAGCCGTCAATGGTAGTGAATGAGTTAAGCCATAGATCAAACTTTTTGTGAGTACATTTTTTTTATCCACAACAATAAAAACTCAATTACTGCATTTTCCTCCACCCTTTCCATGTCAATTTCATATCATAAGAAGTACAATCCGAATCAAAAGTTTTCACACGAAATCGGGAAACAGTCAAAAATAAATGCTTTCCTCAAACAGAAAAAAACCCAACAATAATAACCATGTACAGGGTTTCACTTTTCATCATAGTATTGTTCCTAATTCCAAAACATGCGTACGAATAAATTATGCAACTGAGCAAATATATTCCGACAGCCCCTACTTAAGGAACGGCTGTATTTTGGAGCTGATCATTGAAATAATTCTCGATTCGGGTTTTCCCACCTTTCTTGGCAGTCTTCTCCAGGTAAGGGAAGTTGTTGGTGTCTCCTGAGCCCACTTTAAAGAAAGGCACATTTAGCTCATGGAGGAATTCTACCGCCATCTAAAAGGTGAAAATAGTTTAGGTGGAATATATGTATTGCAAACTTGTTCAAAGCATAACGCCTGCAAATACGTCAAGTGACCGACCTCATCCATGCCCGAGGCAGTGAAGAAGATGCCCACTTCCTCTGCATACTTCTGAAGCTCCTTGTACTGCTCATGGCTGAACTCCAGGTGGCGTTTGTGATCACCATAGGTCTCACCCCACGAGTGTTTGGCCTTGTATGGACGATCTAATGCACGTTTGTTGAACTTGTACTGCAGCTCGCTCTTCTGGAACTTGGCACAATCAGCACCACAGTCCTGTCAAGGTGCAATAAAGTGAGACAAATATGACACCGTGCAATTACACGAATAATATGAATCAAGGCGTAGCATAGGCAAATACTAATAAAAAAAAAGAAAAAAAAAGAATGTTTTGTAGGGGAGAGGGAGTGTACTGCAGCTCACTCTTCTGGAACTTGGCACAATCAGCACCACTGTCCTGTCAAGGTGTAATAAAGTGAAGCAAATATGACAACGTGCAATTACACGAATAAATGAATCAAGGCGTAACATCGACAAATACGCATAAAAATAGAATGTCCTGCTTAGGAGAGGGAGGAGCTGCACATACCATACAAGACAAACAAAACGTCACAAAAAAAACTGTCAGCAGACTGAGAGCTCTAGAAACGAGACCATTTAGAATTTTTTTTTACTTGAGGTTCATTTTGTTTTTGGCACAAATCCATTTGTTGTTCAAGAAAAAAAGCAATTTTGGTTGCATATCCGTGTGACAGCTTTTACCTTTGCCATTTTGATCATTTTCTTGGCTAGCTCGATGTCTCCCTGATGGTTTTGCCCAATTTCGGCAATGATGAAGCACGGATAGTTGGCTCCGATCATCCTACCGGGGCAAAGTTCGAATTTCAAAGGCATATTGGCGACAGAAAATAGAAAAAAAACACTATTTGTAAGAATGAATGGAAGTGTTCGTAGAGAAGCAATAAGTTGCTCGTCCAATGAACTCAGGAAGGCCGACCCGGAAATGTTTCTGTGACGCAAATCCCGGACGTGTCTTGACTTCCGCGTTTGTAGCACGTCTGTCATGAGATACATATCACCATTGTTGTATTATATTTATTATTATATACAGTGTGTTGTGTTTTCTATATTTTCTGCTGTTTGATTAAAAAAATCTAATTACTATCGTAATTCAATGCATCATCCCGGGCGCAGAAGTGATGCGCACCATGGCACGTCACCGCACAGCGATTTTTTTTTTAACTTTATTTAAAAAAATATAGATGAATAAAAATAATTAAAATCAATGCCAAAAGAAGAGGCAACATAATTTTAGATAACTACCGGAACATTAGAACGTTTGCAATAATCATGCTTTCACAGCTTTGTGGTTCATACAGTTAAATATGGAAGAAAATGTTTTCATATATACAAAAACGGAGTTGGGATTCCAGCACATACATGGTCAGCTTCCAATTTGCACATTATGCAATTTGCTAATATAAAATCACATGTGTGATGATGTATATTCCTTGTGGTAAGCAATAATACAGTACAATTTTCTTTGTCATTTTGGTCACAGTAATCTGGAGCTAGTGTGTATCCCAATTGATGGGCTGAGAATTTTCTTTCACATTCACACCTATGGACAATTATCATTAACGTGCATGTTTTTGGATGGTGCAATACACATGACAAAAAGGAAAGCTGTCTGCTGCTGATATCAATCATCCTCCCTCATGTACTCCCTGATATATTACTGAGACAATCTGGTAAAACAGGGTGTGAGGCTTGTTGGTTTAGATAGGAACATACGAGATACAGGCTTTATTCCTGTCAAACAGGTCTTTATGGCCATTGTAAGAAATTGTGGAAAAACAAACCTCTAAAAGCAAGGCTTGTTTATTTAAACATCATCATTTGAACAGATGTCAAGCGCTATCTTCTTATCTATCCATCCTCATGACACCACCTTTAAGAAATTTACATAACAGTACCAGTGCCTCTGAACCATTGTCTTTTATTGCCTCCATCAGCCATTGTGAGGTGGCATTTCCTGAATTCAGATGTTCATGCCCACAACGGCGTAAAATGCCGTTACTAAGAAAATTATTCAAAGGCAAGCATTTTTCTTTGAAATCTTTATTTAATACATAAAGATGAACATATTTCTTTGCGTAGAATAAGTCTTATGGGAGCAAATGTGTACTTTTCATTCACAAGTTGTGAGATTTGCTGTTGTTTACTTTTGGGTCAGGATTATACAATAATAACTGTTTGTGCTACTCTTTCGGAGAATTCCCCCAGATTGACAAAAACAATCAGATACATTTTGGGAATTGGCTAAAGGCCGTCCACCACCTCTGGAGTGACGCTCTCATCTTCATCTACATCCTCATTTACAGTCTTGCCAACCAGCTGGAACATGTCTTCAGCCGCGACACCCATGGGCTCGGCCACCTTCACTACCAGCATGTCCAGTCTGAGGGCAGTTCCTTTGGGGATCTTCACCTTGGCCACCACGGATTTCCCCAGCTGCAGGAAAGGAACAAGGTCACAAGAGTTGACTTTTGGAGACAAAAGAACATTATTCTCATAACAACCATGAAATTATCAAGCAAAAGATTGTAGAGACAGACCAATAACTCATTTATTACCATTGACGGCTAAAGACGTTAAAGATCTTTTTTTCTTTTTTTTTTTTTTTACTCGGCTGGTAGTGAATAAGTTTTAATTTCCGCTGTCTTTTTATTTGATTAATTTAAGGGTCTTAGCAAAGTTCTTCACTAATCAAATTCAATTACTTAAGATAATTCAACGAATAGAACAGGCGTTGCAATCTTTCTCTCGCCCTCTCACCTTGCGTTCTCTGCCTACTCATACGGGGTTCAGTTGGTCTGAGGAGCGCCGGCTAAGACATCTGTGCATGTGTGTGTTTATGTAAATTGCCTTGAGAGCTTCCGTTGTGAAATGACACGGCAGTATATGATGTACTGAGAGAAGTTGGGCAAAACTATCATTATCTCTCACCTTTCGATGGAATGGCTCCTCGCAACACAACCTCTTCTTGAAACCACTTCCCAGTGCGACCTCCACCAGTCGGATGGAACGAATCATTTCGGCCAATTCGGGAGGCTCCAGAGAACCAGCATGGTCGCTCCCCCTCCAAGTCTTGTCCAGTGTGACGTGACGCTCTATGATCTTTGCCCCCAAAGCAACAGCCGACACTGAAATAATTATTCCGCGCTCATGGCCAGAATAACCAATTGGAATATCGGGGAATTCCTTCTGAAATTCCTGTCAAGACAAAAGATAAAGGACATCTTATCTTATCTTATCTGTCAAGATGAGACATGCTTGTACAGCATCATTTCATTTCATGAAGGGATTTTCTGTTTTTATTTACTGCGATCACTCTGAGGTTGACATCCTTGGGCTCGAGAGGGTAGGTGCTGGTACACTGCAGGATGGCAAAATTTGGGTTGTGCGCCTTCACTGTTTTGTACACCCGACGCATTGTCTCTATGGTCTGCATACCACTGGACACCACCATGGGGCGCCCTGAAAAACACACACACACACAAAAGAGAAACACAATTTCCAACATGAGTTGACCATTCAAAATTGTAATTTCATTGTTAGGCCGTGCTTTTGGTATCCGGTTCTTCAGTGGGTCTTACCAGACTTAATCCATCTCTTAATACAACTACTATCGTGTCACAGTTACAGAAACAGAACCAAAATGGGTGTGTGTGTGTGTGTCTATGTATCATCCATGTCCATTAAAATAATTAAATTGTGACAGCTTTTAAAACTAACCAATCACCTTTCTTGGCAGCCATTTCCAGATAAGGGAAGTTGTTGGTGTCTCCTGAGCCCACTTTAAAGAAAGGCACATTAATCTCATGGAGAAACTCAACCGCCATCTAAAAAGTGCAATAGTCAAGGTTAAACTTCATATTTGCTCAAAGCGTACAATCGGCAAATACACCGAGCGATGATTCATTCACACAGTACCTCGTCCATTCCTGAGGCAGTGAAGAAGATCCCCACTTCATTTGCATACTTCTGCAGCTCTTTGAACTGCTCGTGGCTGAACTCAAGGTGGCGTTTGTGATCACCGTAGGTTTCCCCCCACGAGTTTTTAGTCTTATAAGGACGCTCCAAAGCACGTTTGTTAAACTTGCACTGCAGCTCACTTTTCTGGAACTTGGCACAGTCAGCACCACAGTCCTGTCAAAGTAAGTACACTTGGAATGGATTTGAATGAAAGGGTTAATCTGTAACAACTACTCTATAATAACGACAATATTTTTACAATAATATATTATACGTACTAAAGATAAAGATGTCCTTTAATAGTCCCACAATGGGGGAATTTGCACACACTTACATAAATTAATACACAAAATATACATATACAGACATTTCTAGTGTAATAAAATTAATAACAATGTAACAACTAATAGTGAAGTGCATGGTAAAATAAAGGAGTACATTTTTCAGTTGTTACCTTTGCCATTTTGATCATTTTCTTGGCTATCTCAATGTCTCCCTGATGATTTTGTCCAATTTCAGCGATAACAAAACATGGATGATTCCCTCCAATCATCCTACCAGGACACAGCTCAAACATTAAAGGCATTTTGCTGACAGCTCAAACGAGTTAAAGTAGAATTATAAGCTGGAGGCAATAAATTGTCATGAAGGTTCCAGTGTCAAAGAAGGACGCAGATGCGTTGTAATTGACTATTTAAACCAACTGTGGGCGTGGTCAAGTTTTCAGTGGTGGGTGAGGTTACATTAAAACACGTTTACAAAGGGCGTTGACAGGAAATACACAAAAAAAAAATTAAATACAATAATCAAAGTCATGTGTATTACGGAAGAGGATTAGGGCCATGAATGAGAAAAAAAAAAGATTGGAAGGATTCTGACTTTAATCTCAGAATTCTGACTTTAAAGTGAGAATTCTGACTTTAATCTCAGAATTCTCACTTTAAAGTGAGATTAAAGTCAGAATTCTCACTTTAATCTCAGAATTCTGACTTTAAAGTGAGAATTCTGAGATTAAAGTCAGAATTCTGACTTTAAAGTGAGAATTCTGACTTTAATCTCAGAATTCTGACTTTAAAGTGAGAATTCTGAGATTAAAGTCAGAATTCTGACTTTAAAGTGAGAATTCTGACTTTAATCTCAGCAATGTGGGAAAAGTCACGTAATGATGCCACGTCTTCGTGAGGCACGGGATGTCAAGGTCAGGGGCGCAACTATCAACTGTCTGAGGAGGAGTATGCACACACACAGCCGGTGCACCCCGAGAGACACAAGAATCCCCATTGCTCCCAAGTTCTACCAATCGATCTATTTTCGGACCAAGCATCGAGTTAATGTTCTTCTCGTGATCTGTTAAATTTTAGCAACAGATCAGTACGCAGATGCAAGACAATGGTAACTTGTCATTTTACAAGTTAATTTTTAGCTAACCCTGAATATTCACAAGCTTCCTCCACCTGTTTAGTGAACAAATCCGACCTGCGCTAAACGTCCTACCTAAGGCAGGATTGATAACCCTACGTGTCACCTGCAACCGCACTGGGCATTGCTAGGACGTCTCGACGGGTAGGAAGGAATTCTAGAGGAACCGTCATGGGGGGGAGGACGCCTAATCAGTGACGTGACTCTGTTATTAATTATGTCATTACACGTGAACAGCTGTTAAATATATAAAATACCCACTCTAAATATTTTTTCTCCCATATGGAGCGAATGTTGTGTTCAGTGTCCTGAATGGTCCATCCTGAGCTTCGGTGGATATTATCTTGCGGTGGTGGGATGTAAGATGAAATTTAGAGCTCCTTGTGAAAGTCTGGAGACATAACATCTCCACCGTCAGGTATGGTCGTGAGAAAGCCAAAAGAAGAGGTAGGAGATCGGCAGCGACGTTAAACCACAGAACAGGTGTGGTGGAGAGGAGTGGAGAGTTGGCTGGAGACAGGGAAACCAGTTTGACGGGGCTTCGCTTGCCCCAGGTGGTCGGAGTGTTTGGGAAGCTGCATCATTTGCATAAGCATCTGGGAGAGCTTGCAAAATTCGAGCGGATGTGTCCAAATAGTTGCGCGTGGCGGGATTCACCAGAGCTGGCTCGGCACCGAGTACTGAAAGGAGTCACGGGAGTCGAATACTGGTGAGGGGTGTAGCTAGCTTTTGGCTAACGAGTGGTGAGAGACAGGTAGGATGTCTAACTGCTGTTTTGGTGTTGCGAGCCAAGTCGAACAAATGAATTCCAAATACAACATTTAAATGAAGAAGTCTTTTCGTGAATCCTTAAAAAGTGAGGGTATCGGTAACGGTCGGCCTGTGGCTTTTAACTTCCAGCAGAGAAGTTGTGGTTGATAAGCAAAATGGCTGACAAACACATTTACATTTTCTACATCATGAGTCTGTCCTTTGTGTGTTCTCAGTCTCTGACTCTGGACTGGACCAGTCAAATATAGTGGCAACGTAATTTCTGACGAGCACAGTAGGTTCCATTTTACTGAAAATAAGGTTCCCTGATGGGGAATGCTCCATCATCTTTTATTTTGGTTGTCTCAATTATTCAGTTTGGAGAAGGGGTTGGATAGTTTGAACCTTAGATGCACAATGACACCATTAGGTAACTTTAAAAAAAATTTAAAAAATAAAAAATAAAAACTTGTCGTTCAGAGTTGAATTTGCCTCATTTTTAACCACTCGCCATGATGTTTTTAGTTCTATAAAACGCCGAAAACTCCGCACAGCAAGCTCATGCAGGCGTGTCCTGCTTGATGTTTTTTTTCCGGTCTCGCAAGCGTCGGCGCGACGTGATAGGACGACATGGTTTAATAGGCCATGATGAGTCTTAATCGCTCATTAAAAAAATTGTCGGCGTTAAAGGGGGTTGGATTAATCATATTAATAACGCGTTTTTCTTACTATATATATATATATATATATATTAATAAACAAAAAACCTGACATAGGTTGGTAATTTGAAAAATGTTTTCATTCTTTTTTACGTCGCGTGATGAGCAATGATAGTTTAATAAAAATCCTGCAGTCAACGTATTGAACATGGAAGAATGGGACAACATAAAAGCATTCTTCTCCAACAGAATCTGAAGACATTCTTTAGTTATGCCAAAGTAATGGATCAGTTTACATACCACTTTCATTCACAATAAGTCTAATTAGTACAATGGCAATTATTCCACAAGTGCGGGAAGGAAAAAAATAGATGCGTTAACATTTACGATGCAACACTCAACTAAATTATGTGAACTTTGAATCCATCCATCATTCCACTGATTGTGACGCATAAAAATCATAAAAAATATGTCCGTCTTTGAAGGCATGTTATTATTATTATTTTTTTTTTTTTTAGCTGTTTCCTGATGATACTGCTCTCCCAAAACCAAGACTAAGTTAATGGTCAGCTTTTGTCCAGTGTTGGAATTTAGCTTTATATCAATGTTAGAATTGAATTTTAACCCAATGTAAACTCGAATTAGTAATCTGACTCCAATTTGCGACCTTAACCAACTCTCACTCATCCAACAATATGCGCGCTCGTTCTGCAATAGAAAGGTATCAGGAAGCCGGCATTTTCACGCACAAGTGGATTTATTCCCAATACACAGCTTTTCTACATGGCACCTGGGTCTCGGGTCCCTCTCAATACAACTCTACACCTCTCTTGCCACCAGCGAATGTAACTAACCAGAACTTTTCCGAGTTGCCCAGTAGTCATTCATACTATACAATATGTAAATTATACAAAGACAAAGGCATCCTGGCATGATTTTATTGGCTATGTGTATCCTGCAGTTAACTTTAGCTTGTTCTACCCTTTGCTCTGTTTAGATCATGACTGCCATGATAACATTATCCTTTACCAGTCAGGTGAAAAATAACTTCTTGGTTTTCATTGTTCTAGAAACCAAGGTGTTATTTGGGACTTTTAGACAGGAACAGGCAAGCAATATTCTCAAAGAAAAATTCAACCTTGTCGAGTCATAAAACTATCTCGGCACCATCTTTGACTCACAGTTAACTCATTCACTCCCATTGACGGATATATACATCAAAAAGTCAGTTCATTTGATCTACGCTGGCAGTTTTTTAATGTGTACTTTAGGTTTGCCTCTGTTGTGGAATTTTCAGCAATTAGGCAAAATCCATAAATCAGACTGGGAAGCAAATTTCCTTTTGGGGTTTCTTTATATTTGAGTGTAACACAATAGTCATGTGGTCTGTAAGAGAGTGTAAAGGAAAATAGACATGAGAAGATTCTTTTGTAGACGGTGCAAAAATGAAACAAAGAGGTACTTCTATGTTGAGCAGACATTAACAGTCAAGGTCGTCTTGTTCTGTCTTCACAGAGAATCCTCAGTTCTTTGTTCAAAGCATGCAGGTGGCCACAACAAACAATAAGAATGTTCTGCCAGTGCTTGGGAAATTATTATTTTAATTAATTAATTATTTTCCACGACACCACGTTGATTGTTTTGCATTTTCATATAAGATTCGCTCTCTATTTGGCACCCTGTTATTATTATCACCTCCACACAAGCTTGCTTTGTCACAATTTTTTCAAAGTGAGCACGACAAGCACAACACCTCGCTGGAATTCAGAGTCTTGTTCTCTTTTTTTTTTTTTCATCCAAAAATACCTCAAAATAATGGCGGATGACTTGTGTTTTTGCCACTAAATCCAACCAATTGTGTTAACTTCCCCGTTCGTGTCTCACTCGTAGCTCGCCTTTTAAGATGTCAGTCATCGGCTGGCTACAGCTGACGTACCAAGTTTGTTGCATGAGTTGTACATGACATTTCCAGCTGGGAAAAACTAAACCATTGAGTTTTAGATACAACTGCGGTAATAAATCGTTCTACCCGACATCAAATATGATCAGCTATAGTGGGTGCATTTTTTGAGGGGTCAACAAAGGCATTGCCGAGAACTATTCAAGTCAAACAAATTCAATCAAATTGATTAATAGCTAGTGTGCATTTTTCATTCAAAAACAATTTAATATGTAACCCAGTAAATGTGGCGCGATACAATTCTAGGAGGGTACATTTTAAAATGTACCAAATTTATTTGATTTGAATGAATCAAATTTGATTTTCCAATTGAAATTGATTTTCGTTTGTTCGCTTCGGGTAGTTGACTTCAATTAAACCAGCAATGGCGGGCGATTTATTGTATTTCCACCCCAGGGATGTTTTTTCAATTCAACCAAATTCACTTGATACCTGCTACCTCTTCTTTCATCTTCAGTAAGTGAATATTTGCTTGGGATATGCCCACTGTCTTGGTTAACAATTAATTTGAGGACACTTTCAAATTTCCCCATTGTGGGACTAATAAAGGACATCTTTATCTTTATCTTTATCTTTATAGAACAGCTATCCATAAAAACACGTGTACATATCCTGGACGCTTTGTTTTATTAGCCGTGGACCTCAGCGTTTTAACGACATATTTGCAAAGGAGTGATCACGCTGATGGATTAAAAAAAAAACAAAAACATTTCATTACTTTCAACACACAAAAACATTTTCTCCCAAAAATGCACATTTAAAGCCGTAAGGTTTAACGTGCGGGGATAAAGTATCGAGTTATAATCCGTGAAAGTGCGCTATTCAATATACTGTGGAGATTCGGTAAATTACGAGAAGAGGAGATGAAGATGAGTCGTGTCTCTTTACTCTCCACAAACAAAAGTGACGCAGCAAGCTACTACCTTTCAACACTTTCATGCGCATCAACCTTTAGAACAAGGAAACGTAAAAAGGCTTTAAGTTCATTCATGTGCTTGACGGGTCGGGGAAAAAAATATCACTAAACAACCTCTAGTGTTCATTTGAGCAGTAAATGTTAGGTGAACTCGGTCCGAGGTATTCGCTCCGTTTACATGGCCGACGCTGAAGCTAAGCAGCGAACGGCTCACGCCAGATGCTCCCTGGAGTCAGGCGGAAATGTCGATTTTCAAAAGCCCATCTCGTGGCCGCAATGGATAAGGTTCAAGAGATTCAAAATGGCATCAAAAGGGAACGGGTGAGATGAAAGATAAAGATGGCCTTTATTCGTCCCACAATGGGGAAATTTGCAGCGCTGCAAAGGCGACGACAGGTCTCGCAGAGACGGCGGCGTAATGTAGCCGTTAATGTGAAAAAAGTTTGTAACATTTGGTCTAATATTTTCCTTTATTCAGCCACTTCTGTTGGTTCAAGCTGCCTGACTCAACCGACCGTGAATATTCATCATTAATTAATTGATGATTATGTTTTTTCTTTTTCTAGTTGATGCCGTTTAGCATTTTAACATCCGCCATTGTGGTCAAACACACGTGTCACCCAATTTATTTATTTTCGTTCATCTCAACGCATTTATAAATACAAATATATACGCAGTTTAAATGAAAGACTTTTGTTATATAAAGCATAAACCATGATCATTTAAGACCTTTTTGTCACCATTAAAGTCACCTGGAATCTTTTCAACTATATTGTGAATGAAACGTTTTTCAAGAGGGAAGTAAAAAAAAAAGGAACTACATTATCTCAGTTTGTACTTCCTATCTTGATATATTTTTTTTCCTCTGAAGGGCAAGGCAAATGAACGGTTATCTCAGTTGTCTCGTCTGTATTTAAATAGGGCTGTGCTATCCACTGTCTATTGATTGACACATTGTCCCGGTTGATTTTAGGTGAGTGAGGCGTGTCCTCAACATAAAATAAAATCAAAAGGCTTTAATTTTGTGACCAGGGTAAATCCGGTGCAGTTAATAGGTTGGCCGTGAACCTCTGCTGGTCCATTTGGTCAGAAATGAATCGAAGCATGCCGTGAAAAGTACGTCAAGAATTTCTGAAAATTGAGGTTGGCATAATAATGAGATGGGTTGATAATTAATATAAAATAATATCTCCAAGTTTAAAAATAAGGATTACTCTTAGAATTTCGGGGACTTGCTCAAAGACACTGCAGTCATATGCCTGGGGGTGGTCTTAAACCGGGGTCCCCACTTAGGCATTTTGCTGCTTAATTCATCGACCACAAACGCAATATTAATCAGAACTCTTTTTTTTTTTAACTTGCAGTGCCACATTGACCATAATACCAATTAAGAACATTTTTGGCTTCCGCTTTAATATAGATGTCAATCAATCATTAATCAATTGGTCCGCCAGGTCAATAATGAATACATTTTACTCAAACATTTAAACGTCAAATATCAGGTTGTGTACGAGTAAAATATACTTTACCAACACACCTGCGATTAGCAAGGATTAAACTGTTTGTCCTTCAAATGCCACACATACGCGCACGCACACAAACTCCACAGAGAAAAACCAAACTGAGGCAAATGTGCAAGCCACTGCTCTATAGAGTTTCTTCAGCACTTATGAGACAGCAAAAAAAAAAAAATAAAAATACTTGAAGAAACCAGAATAACCTGATGAGCCAGCAATTATGGTTGTTGCCTAGAATACAACTCTTCAAACTTAACACTCTTAACTAAGTGGGAGGACTCAACGGAGAGGTAAAATACAGGACAGCACTTTTGATTGACTGTTTACTGATATTGAAACAAGTGGGCAATGGACATGCGTGGTCAAACAACAGTTGACTAATATTTAGTTCACTTTAAAACCACAACTGTCAGATTTGATAACATATAGGTTTTATATTTCTGTATATATATTGCCTTTTGTATATGTACATTGGTGAACACAGAGTACGTACACACACATTTTTGAATTGTAATGTACTGGACTATTTCCGACAGAGGAGGCGCTTTTTATAAGGAGATGCATAGATTGAACACAATATGCCACAAGCAGGCACGACACTTACACTTCAAAACACACTGGAATTTCTTTTTTTAAATTTGGTCCTTAAACAGAAATACAAATTCTGAGGAAATGTTATGTATGGGTAATGACACTTTGATGTGACATATTAAAAAAAAGAGAAGTAATCTTACAAGAGTTTGAGTGGTTACAGCAAGGTAAGACGTGGCCGTGATCATCTGCTGGCTTTGTGGATCCAAACAAGGACCTGCTTTTGATTGGTCGGAGGACACATCATTGAAGAAAAAAAAAATCAGTGGCAAAACAGTAATTTGATGCTGCAAGGCTTGTCCTGTCAGGAGAAGAATACTCTGAGTGGTTTGGGTTCACTTGGCTATACTCCTCCACTACAGAAATCGAGCCGTGTGTGTGTGGGAAACGGGTATAGAGAGAAGGGGAATATGCCACCCCTTTCTTCAAATACAGATGTGGTTCATCAGCTGTTGCGTTTGCATTGATGGTGATATACCGAAAGATATGGAATGCGGCCTAGCGAACAAGCGGAGACTGCTTGAGGGAGATGAGGACCGAACGCATGCGGGACACGTCTTTGGCCTGCTTGCTGGACTTTGGGTTGAAGTCGCACAGGCGAGCCACTCGCTCCCATTCCGTGCCGGGGTTGTTCTCGTCCATGTCTGAAATCATGGCCTCCTCGGCCGCCCTGTGCCCGACAGGGAGGGGAGTGGGAAGAGAAACTTGTCAAAGCTGGAAGAGGTGATGCACAGTTAACAAGAAAATATTCAACGGCTCTGAGATATTCCTCTGCTGATAACCAGGTAGACCAAGCCTGAATGGGAATGTGACAGAGATACTATCGAATGAATGCGAATGGCGTGTGTAGCGCATCTGTTCTTTATTTGCTATCAGGTATTTCCCTGCTTAAAAAAATAAAGCTGCTCCAAAGTCGTCTTTGAACGCACCACATCATGCATCTTGAATGGAAATGACAGAAACGACGATATGCGGTTCTTTATGACAACAGCATACGCGTCAGTTTTGGTGAATTACATGATTATAAAAGATATGAAAGGAGTTTTTATTTTCTGAAGCACCTCCAAGCACTTCTAGGTGTACTGACTTCTTGAAGCTTACTTCCGAATCAAATATCGTTCGATATCAGTATTTATTGTTGTGATTGCTTAACGCGTAGCTATGATTTATTTCCTTTGATAGTTTTTCCGCATACATTTTAAATCCAATTCCACTCTGAGCCAGTATTCAAAGTTTCTCTAATATCATGTCAACGTACCAAGTGTCAACTGGTTCAGCAGAGGCTACCACAGAGCAAAATACAAAGGGAAGACAGAAAGCAACTTTAATGACCCCAATTCTCTCTTAACATTACAGTGCGGTTACCTATCTTCGTAACTCAGAACAACAGAAAGAAGACGAGGCACTTGTACGTGTGTTGCGCTTCAAGCTATTCTGTGGCTGCACGCTTCTGATTTTTACACATTGCAGGAGCTAGTTCTGCTTTTGACACTCCCATCACTAACAAGCTGCCCTTGACTAAAACAAAACGAAATACTACTGCTAGGTGTTTTCCTTGTTGCGTTTAAGCCAGTCCATGAGCCACCTACAAATACTGCATTTACACCAACCCTCCCACCCAGGTCAACTACGCTCTACAACACAAATTACACAAAGCAAAAATGGGGATGAGGAGCAAAACAAACTTCACCGTCACATCACAAAAGAGGCAATACAGACAACTGGTCAACTAAACGGGGTTTATACACAAAGCTTCATCAAATCCCACCACAAAAGCAAGATGTATTAAAATGGACATTTTGGTGTTTTGTTACTTAACTGGTCTAGGCGGTAGCAAGGATGGTTAATGTGTGTGCTTTAAAGGTGCATAGGAAAAGAAAGGAGGGAGAAACAGTTTCACAGGTCAGAATTTAGAAGCGAAAAAGGGGGGGGGGGGACAAAATGAAAGACAAACAAAAGATGAGCTCTGCAGATGTTTTAAGCCAACATGCAAAAATAGCGTTATTTTATTCATTTCTTTTTGCCAGCCGTCCTAAACTTACAGTATCAGTGAGCAGCCTTCACTTTGCGTCCTGGAAAGCTCAAGTTTGTTATTTGTTTGCTACACGCAAGAGCACTGTCGTTTCCACGATGAAGGGGAGCGGATTAAAAAGGAAGAAAGGAGAAAATCTACAGTTTCGTTTAACACCACTTATAAAAATTAGGTGGATGCCTGATCTCAAATTGCTACTTTAGGAAATTCTGTGAACTTACCTGGTACACTGCATTGAGGTATGCGTAAGAATTCCAGTCAAAGGTTTAGACAAAAAAATGACTAATCATATTGTGCTAAGAAAAAAAATATTGTCAATACATGAAAAAAAAAAAAAATCAGTGCCAATTGCACATTCTCAGAGCTGGATTGATTAAATACTATAAGTAATGATGCACACCACAATGCAGGCTAAAGAGCATTGAAGCCATCAGACAGTAAAAGCAAAGGCTACACAGAATATTGACTAGCTGGCATGTCCTGTTTAAAGCGGTTGTGTATTCCTCATTGGGAACATCTTTGCCCCCATCTTTGATTGTACTAACACAACTGCTTCAAAAAACATCCTACATATGAGTCAATTTGTTTGAGTCCAATCAAATGCCTAAGTAAAAAAAAATAAATAAATAACGATTGCCACCAGGGCATTATTTTTAATGACTAACAATTTGCACACACAATTATACAATTAGAGAGAGAAATAAATATCTTCACAGATGCGACAGGCAGTGTGAATGTGAACTGTGACATGCAGTCGCATTCCTCTCATGTGTGACATGCTGATAGAATCAGTCACAAGGTACAATAAGAGCGATGATCCTGAGCTATGATGGCTGCGATACAGTCTGATGGCAAATTACAATGCCCTAACTAATGAGATGAGTAGGATGCATGACCCTATGGTTGGATCGTGAGTGAAAATGGAAAGGAAAAAAAACAAACAAAAGCACAACATGAGAACAGAGGATGTTAGTTGGAGCAACATACACATAACCAATGAGCTCAGAGAAGGGCTGCTTGTAGAAGTCTTCATCGAGCACCCTGTACAAACATCCGTCCACGCGACAGAGCAGCATGAGGGCAGAAGAGAAGAGAAAAGAGCAGGAAAATGGAGAAGAGGATGGAAACAAGTGTTATAGTACAATACAATCAAAATCAGGCATAGTGGTCTCGGGCTTTTGAATTTTTTTTTGCTTTAAGGGGTAAAACCGCAAAAGTAGGGAAATGTTTGACAAAAGATGATATATAGTACCACTGATCACAATCATGATTGAGCCCAGCCGGTATAGTTGGGAATGGGATATATTTTGAAAATATACGGCAATACAAAAGTAAAAAGTCTTAATCATCGGTATCTTAATGGATATGTCATTGAGGCATAATGTATTTTGCTATAATACAAGAGAAACCAACTGAGGGGACAATTTTAATAATTTGTTGTTTTTTTTTTTTTTACTTCAACCATCCGCATAAAAAAACAGCACGCATGTAAAAAGTAGTGAGCACAAAAGACGCCCATCCTTTTTTCTTGTAGAGTCAATGGCAGTTGACAAAGCATCTTACTGCCCCCAACTGACGTCTTCCTTCCAGTGCAAGGAAACCAAAGCGAATGGTTGGTGGCGGGATATCGTGAAGTGTGCTGCTGCCCTCTAGTGGTGGCGATCTGAAGCGCACTCATTTTTCAAATTTTGCTCAGCTCTCCAGACAAAAAAAAACCAAGTGGTTGGGGTGATGGATTGTATCTTATAAAACACGTGAGTCAATATATCTAAAGAGACTGTATTACCCTTAATTTCCCCCCAAATTAACAGGTAAAAGACCAGATGACCATTTGTTTCCCCTTATTTTGTCCTGATATATTTCTAACGAGCTTTCGATACCAGTATTAGCCGTAAATTCCTCGAGATGGAAGCAAATTTTGAAGTCAGTACCTGTTATTGGCTTTGGTTTTCTCCAGTTGCTCATTTTGTCTGGCATGCCACTCCTCAAGTTCCACCTTGGCCTTGGTCTTCCACTCAGACTCTTGCTTGCGAGAGTTATCATCTAGCCAGAGGGAGGAAGCACATAGAGACCAGATTTAATAAGGGGATTTCACCATAAACTTGACAAATGTGCAAAGTAAATCTGAATTCTAGATGCAATACCCCTACACGGTAGGATGCAAAGATTTGAAGCTTCTGAACATCATCATTACGCCGAGGGTACACAGCTGCTTGTCAACTCATGAAGCATCTGGAAATATGGCCTGCTTCGAAGGCGACCCGGGGTCTCTTCGAATTATCGTTTTTGCTTATGAAATTTCCTTTCCTATCCAAGCAAGATGACCCGGAAGTACTTGGAGGATAGGATTGTTCAAAGTCTACAAATGCTGAAGAAAGGATCCTGGCTGCAACCTTGAAGACACCTTTAGCATAGGTTACTACTGACCAACCTTTACCAAAGGATATTTATTACCAACAATTCTTAACCGCAGCAACATTAAAAGCAACAGGATACCGACATAGTCGACAGACTACGAGAGAACGATCATATTTCATGCAAAAAAATGTTTAAAAAAAAAAAAAAAAAAGAAGCACCCTCGACCACTTCTCTAGTGGCAACCAGTGCATTGCTGAAGAAATTCAACTTGCCCGAAATTGGTTTGAGGAAAACATCTCATTTGACCATTCTCGAGACAGAGATTTGCGGGTGTCTTTCTCAACAAGATTCTTAAGCAAAGAAAGTGACTCAATCGGTTCAGAAAAAGGAGCTCAAAGAGGCAGGGAAGGCAGATATAGCTTCTTTTCCTGGGCTTACCAAGCATCTCCAGTCTTTCTTTTTGCTCCTCCCTCCATTTGCGAAGGCTTTCAGGTTCTGCCTGCAGGCGGTCTGCGTTGGAAATTGCTGCGTAGGCGTCAGATGGGCCATTGCTTTCCTAAGAAACATGATAGACACAGTAGTGACAACCGATACTTCTTACAATTCTAATTGCTCCAACTACCATCTCAGAATTAATTCTTGCAGTTTTTGCTCCGGCCACCAGTGCACTTTGCAAACTGTGTATTGTTGACTCTCCTTAAAAACAAAATGAATGCAATTTCTTGTTCTCTTAGAGGCCAAAGGAAGTCCTGACATTGCAAAAGGCAGCAATGTTGCAATGACAGCACAGGAAAGGGAAATCGGGAAGGTTGTAGTAGCCAGACACTTTAAAAGAAAAGAAAAAAACAAAAGTCTGTTGCTTAGCACCTATTCCGAACTTTGTGTAACAAAAATGGAATAGGAGGAACAAAGGTTTATCTGGTTGGCATGTAGATTTTGAAATTGACTTTTGGTATTTGACTCTGTTCAACAATGAATTTGAGTAATAAAAAAAGTCTGACTAAGAAACACGAATTAAGAAAAAATTAAGTTATAGATGAGGCAATCATTGAAAATAATGTCGAGACTAATTACCCCATGGAACTCTCCATTGACAGCACCATCTATAAAGACAGCAGAAAAAGGTCCGTTAGAAACCAAGCAGGCACGTGCTCTTTAAAAGCTTGATCACCTCTGCAGAAATATGATCAGTTACGTACAAAGTTTAACGAAGGAAAGAAAAATAAAGACCTTAGGTCACAGCAATTAAATGTAAGGGTTTCATTCGCTATCACCAGGGCTCAATGTTCAATATCATGAACATTAGTATTAAACATTTATAATGAAAAGAGCACTACTAATTCGTCAAAATGGACCCAAGAACCTTCGAAGGTCAGCTTTAAAGATTATGTGCATTTTTTAGGATAATGAATACATCTCATAAAACCAAATCAATGCTATATTTATTTGCGTTTTATCTTTAGTTTTTTCACAGCCACTAGAATGTTACTGGCGTGGCAAACCGTAAAGTCACATTGTTTCATTCATTCATTTCACGCAATATAACTAAAACGTCAGCCATTTTTAATGTTTCTAAACAGTGTTTGACGTTTGTATTTTTTATCCATGTATGAGTTGTCAGGGATCAAATTAGCTTAGCACAGCTAGCTGTGACCAAGAAGAACAGAACCGGACATGAAAAAGAAGTTTGGATTAATGCTAACGTCTGACTGCACGACAACATTTGATCAACTTTAATCGGGTATGTTAGAGCGAAGTGTCCTCAGCAGACTGCGGCAGTCACTCACCGTTGGAATCCGCCAGCGACGAAGGGACCTCTCCGCTGTCCAGGATGCTGAAGCCTTCGTCGTTTTCAATCCCCGCGATTTCGCTCTCCTGTTGGGCCAAAAACGCCGCAGCGGGATCCTCGTCTGAGCCGACGCCGTTTCCAGCAGCCGGTGAGTTGAGCATGTCAAAATCATCCATGTTGCCTTTCTATCTGTCGGAAATTTACGAATATTCAGCAGGTGTACTGTAGATATTGACCAAAGAGCGATTAGCTGCCTGAAAGGGAAGGACACGCAAGGGGAAAAAAATTGAAGCTTAGAGAAAACGGAAATAGACGATTAGCAAATAGGAAGCCATGAAAGCTGATTGATCGGACCACGGACCAATCGGAGAAGCCCTGCCTCAGCCAGTGTCCAATCAAACACGAAATCCCACCCCGATGCAAGGCTCGTGACCCGTATGGGCTGCCTGTCACAACTTCCATGAAAAAAACCCGCATTCTTCGACACTATAGTCAAATGCAGAAATTACATAATCATCCATTTCTCTAGTATTTAGCCGTTTTACCAAACTGCCCTATACATTCTTGCGTTAGTATCTTATATTAATGAAATCCAAACCCATAGCATATAAATGTCCCCACCCGCAGGGTGAATGAATGGCACATCAGTCAGATCCAAATCTTGCAATTTACCTCATTCTTGTTACGCAAATTTAATCGCCGTAGCAAGAATTAGTATCGAGCCCAGAAATGACGTCACACTGGTTAATTATTTACCTACCCCGACAGTGTCGTATTGTTCAGGTGGAAGGCACCTGACTCAAGTACCGAGTTTCCATTTCAAATCGTCTGCAATTCTGATGAGCAGGTTTGCAAAATGTGTTTCCAATATATAATGACATCCGAATCATTCAATGGATGTCTTGTTAATGTTGAATTGACATCAGATGTTCACCGGGCAGATTACCAAAGAGAAAAAGAGCAATAGTCAGTCACGACAACCTCACAAATATTCTCTTTATTTAAGTATATATATATATATATTTATATATGTATATATATATATATATATATATGTATATATATATATATATATATGTATGTATATATATATATATATATGTATATATATATGAGATTATGTAAAATAGGACATGATAGAGGTAGTACAATGGCCAAAAATTTTAATTCGATGCTCAGTTCTGCTTTAGTCCCGCTGAAGTGTCCTTGAGCAAAACTTGGATCCCAACTTGTGGTTCATGAGTAGCTACCTGGACTACCATAACACTCATAATGGCGCCATCGCAGCAACATTGTTAAATTGCTACACCGAAGGTAGAAAGTAAGCGCTCAAAATGTAAATCATTCAATGTGGATTCACATGGACCATCATAACCTAAAACAACAACCATGGAAGAACATTATAAAGAACAATACATCCAATGTGTACCGCTATCCTTCATCATGGCAGCAAAAATAGTAAGTTTCAGTCACTAGCGTTCAGCCTATAATTTAATAACTAAATTATTTAAATTTCAGGTTAATGATCACGAAAGCCTTTAAGACCACCAACGAGGATACAATTATTTCCCCCTCTCCAAGTCTTTAAATAATG